>NC_080385.1:123221793-123553015 GCF_014773155.1 Arachis stenosperma | reverse complement strand
CATCCACAAACTAATGGGCAAGCTGAAGTCTCAAATAGAGAACTCAAAAGAATCCTGGAACGGACTGTAATTAACCGTAGAAAGGATTGGGCAAGAAGCTTGGATGATGCTCTGTGGGCATACAGAACAGCATTTAAGACCCCTATAGGGACCTCTCCATACCAGCTTGTGTATGGAAAGGCGTGTCACTTGCCAGTGGAACTGGAACACAAGGCCTACTGGGCAACCAGATTCCTGAACCTTGATGCCAAGTTAGCTGGAGAAAGACGATTGCTCCAGTTAAATGAGCTAGAGGAATTTAGACTCAATGCTTTCGAAAATGCAAAAATTTACAAAGAGAAAGCAAAAAGATGGCATGATAAGAAATTGTCATCCAGAGTCTTTGAGCCAGGACAGAAAGTTCTGTTATTTAATTCAAGGCTCAAATTATTCCCTGGGAAATTAAAATCCCGGTGGAGAGGTCCATATGTCATTACAAACGTATCACCATATGGATACATAGAGCTTCAGGATAATGACTCTAATAAAAAATTCATTGTTAATGGACAAAGAGTCAACCATTATCTTGAAGGCAATTTTGAGCAAGAATGCTCAAGACTGAGACTTAATTGAAGAATCAGTGATAGTCCAGCTAATGACATTAAAGAAGCGCTTGCTGGGAGGCAACCCAGCCAATCACAAAATTTAATTTTATTCGTGTTCATTAATTAAATTTATTTTGTTTCAGGTATATATCAAGTATCTTCAAAGGTGAAATATCAAATAGTTGAAGTCACAAAGTTACAGGGAAATTTGGAAGCTCACTGGCATAAAAAAAACCAGTAAGAAATACTTTGGGCGTTAAACGCCCAAAAGAAGCTCCCACTGGGCGTTTAACGCCAGTAAGGGTAGCCATCTGGGCGTTAAACGCCAGAAAGGAGCATCTTCTGGGCGTTAAACGCCAGAAAGATGCACCTTCTGGGCGTTTAACGCCAGTCTGCTAGCATCCTGGGCGTTCAGAAAAACGCCCAGTGAAGAAGGACTTCCTGGCGTTCAACGCCAGAAAGAAGCTCCAATTGGGCGTTGAACGCCCAGGAGAAGCACCATGTGGGCGTTGAACGCCCAAAACATGCACCACATGGGCGTTCAACGCCAGGATGATGGGAGGAGGTACATTTTCGTTTTTTTTTTTATATAATTTTTCAAATTTTTATGTTTCCATTCATGATTTCTTGCATAAACATATTTTAAATTATCACTTTCAATTCCAAAAGTTTTATCCTAATTTCTAAAATCACTTTTTCGAAAATATTAAATATACCTTCATCCATAAAGCCAAATGGCCTTCCAATTCAATCCATCATCTTTTCAAATTTGTTTCCAACACATCTACTATCTTTTAAAATCTTTTTCAAAATAAAAAAATTTCAATTCTATCTTTTAAAATTATTTTTCATATCTTTCTCTTTAAATGATATCTTTTTCTAATCATATCTTTTAAAATCATACCTTCTATCTTATCTCTTTCTTATTTTTCGAAATTCACCCACCCCCTCCCTATATCTTGTGTTCGGCGACTTCCTCCTCAACACCATCCAACACCTGCTCTCCTTCATTCCCTCTTCTTTCTTCTCTTTTGCTTGAGGACAAGCAAAGCTCTAAGTTTGGTGTGGTTATCCGTGATCATCAAATTCATGGCCCCAAGAGGAAAGCAACCCACCCAAAAGGGCAAGAAAGAAAGCACTCCAAAGCCACTTTGGAATCAAGGGAAGTTCTTAACTAAAGAACATGCAGACCATTACTACAAGATAATGAGTCATAGATCAGTGATCCCGGAAGTCAGATTTGATCTGAAAGAAGATGAATATCCGGAGATCCAAGAGCAAATCTGAAACAGGCATTGGGAAATTCTGGCCAATCCTGAAACAAAAGTGGGAAGAAACATGGTTCAAGAATTCTATGCTAATCTATGGCAGACAGACAGACAAAGACTAATTGGAGCTGCTCTCTTTGACCATCAGACCTTAGTCAGAGGAAAGATCATTCATACTAATTCTGACAAGATCAGGGAGATATTCAAGATTCCTCAACTGAAAGATGACCCAGACTCCTTTAATAGGAGAATGATGAGGGTCAATAAAGGGTTGGACAAGATTCTGGAGGATATATGCATCCCTGGAGCCAAGTGGACTACCAGCACGACTGGCGTCCCAGTCCAACTAAAAAGGGAGGATCTAAAACCAGTAGCCAGAGGCTGGCTGGATTTCGTAGGACGTTCCATATTGCCCACCAGCAACCGTTCTGAAGTAACCATCAAAAGAGCTGTCATGATTCACTGCATCATGTTGGGAAAAGAGGTAGAAGTCCATCAGCTGATCTCATGTGAGCTATTCAAAGTAGCAAACAGGAACTCTAAGGACGCCAGATTGGCATATCCAAGCTTAATCTCTATGCTCTGCAAAGATGCTGGAGTAAAGATGGGAATAACTGAATATATCCTAATTGAAAAGCCCATTACTGGAATATCAATGGTCAGACAACAGCAACAAGATGATTCAACCAGGAAGAGAACACAAGAAGCTCTCCCAGAACTACCTCAGTTTGAATATTGGGAACATCTTGAAGCCTCTATTTCCAGATTGCAAGAAGCTATGGATCAAATAAAGGAAGAACAGAATAATCAAAGTAGCATGCTTTGCAAACTGCTCAAAGAACAGGAGGAGCAAGGGCGTGATCTAAGGGAGCTGAAGCGCCAAAAATTAATCCTTGAACAACACCCCAGAGATTAGAGGAACATTCCCTCCTCAAAACAAAAGGTTGCTGAGTTCCAATTTTCCTGCTTTAACTTAGTGATAATTATTCCTTTTAGAAATTGACCTTAGAAGATATTTAGTAGTAATTAGGATGTCTATTTTGATTTTATTTCCCATTAAGTTATAATTTATTTTTCTCATCATCATTAGGCATGAATAAAGTAGTAGATTTTCTTTTAGAATAAAGAAGTAATTTATATTTTTCGAGTCCTTAATAAATAAAATTTATAATTAATTGTGGTGGCAATACTTTTTGTTCTCTGAATGAATGCTTGAACAGTGCATAATATGTACTTTGAATTTGATGAATATTGGCTCCTGAAAGGATGAGGAACACGAAAAATATTGTTGATGATCTGAAAAATCATGAAATTGATTCTTGAAGCAAGAAAAAGCAGTCAAAAAAAAAAACACAATATTCACAAGCCATGGGCACTAGCCAAGAGTAAAAAAGGATCCAAGGCTTTGAGCATCAATGGATAGGAGGGCCCAAGGAAATAAAATCCAGGCCTAAGCGGCTAAAACAAGCTGTCCCTAACCATGTGCTTGTGTCATGAAGGTCCAAGTGAAAAGCTTGAGACTGAGTGGTTAAAGTCGTGATCCAAAGCAAAAGAGTGTGCTTAAGAGCTCTGGACACCACTGACTGGGGACTCTAGCAAAGCTGAGTCACAATCTGAAAAGGTTCGCCCAGTTATGTGTCTGTGGCATTTATGTATCCGGTGGTAATACTGGAAGACAAAGTGCTTAGGGCCACGGCCAAGACTCATAAGTAGCTGTGTTCAAGAATCAACATACTATACTAGGAGAGTCAATAATATTATCTGAATTCTGAGTTCCTAAGGATGCCAATTATTCTGAAATTCTAAAGATACAGGGAGATGCCAAAACTGTTCAGAGACAAAAAGCTACAAGCCCCGCTCATCTAATAAGAATCTGAGCTTCATTTAAAACTCTAAAATATGTATTACTTCTTAATTTCTGTTAGAACCTATTTTATTCATCTAGTTGCTTGAGGACAAGCAACAGTTTAAGTTTGGTGTTGTGATGAGCGGATATTTTATACGCTTTTTGGGGGTAATTCCATGTGGATTTTAGCATGTTTTAGTTAGTTTTTAGTAAAATAATATTAGTTTTTAGGCAAAAATCATATTTCTGGACTTTACTATGAGTGTGTGTATTTTTCTGTGATTTCAGGTATTTTCTGGCTGAAATTGAGGGAGCTGAGCAAAAATCTGACTTAGGCTGAAAAAGGACTGCTGATGCTGTTGGATCCTGACCTCCCTGCACTCGAAATGGATTTTCTGGAGCTGCAGGAGTCCAATTGGCGCGCTCTCAACGGCGTTGGAAAGTAGACATCCAGGGCTTTCCAGCAATATATAATAGTCCATACTTTGCGGAAGGATAGACGACGTAACTTGGCGTTAAACGCCAAGTTCATGCTGCTGTCTGGAGTTAAACGCCAGAAAAACGTCATGATCCGGAGTTGAACGCCCAAAACACGTCATAACCTGGAGTTTGACGCCAGGAAAGGCCTCCACACGTGGAAAGCATTAGTCTCAGCCCCAGCACACACCAAGTGGGCCCCAAAAGTGGATTTCTGCACCAATTATCTTAGTTTATTCATTTTTTGTAAACCTAGGTTACTAGTCTACTATTTAAACAACTTTTACAGACTTATCTTGTACCTCATGACATTTTCAGATCTGAATTACATACTTTGTAACGGCATGAGTCTCTAAACTCCATTGTTGGGGGTGAGGAGCTCTGCAGCGTCTCGATGATTTAATACAATTCCTTTGTTTTCCATTCAAACACGCTTGTTCTTATCTAAGATGTTTATTCGCGCTTAATTGTGAAGAAGGTGATGATCCGTGACACTCATCACCTTCCTCAATCCATGAACGTGTGCCTGACAACCACCTCCGTTCTACATCAGAATGAATGAATATCTCTTAGATTCCCCAACAGAATCTTCGTGGTATAAGCTGGATTGATGGCGGCATTCATGAGAATCCGGAAAGTCTAAACCTTGTCTGTGGTATTCCGAGTAGGATTCCAGGATTGAATGACTGTGACGTGCTTCAAACTTGCAACCTGCTGGGCGTTAGTGACAGACGCAAAAGAGGGATTCTATTCCAGTAGGAAGCGGGAACCAACCGGTGATTGGCCGTACTGTGACAGAGTGCGTGAGCATTAGCTTTCACTGCGAGGATGGGAAGTAGCCATTGACAACGGTGACACCCTACATAGAGCTTGCCATGGATAGACCTTGCGTGTGAGAAGAGGATCTCAAGGAAGAGTTGAAGTTCAGAGAACAAAGCATCTCCAAAACTCCAACATATTCTCCATTACTGCACAACAAGTAACGCTAGTATTCTTTATTATTCCAATATATTCCACAATCCTTTATAAACAAATAACTCTATTGTTCAAGTAATCCAAACAATTTTGTGACATCCTAACTAAGACAAATAAAATAAACATTGATTGCTTCAAGCCAATAATCTCCGTGGGATCGACCCTTACTCACGTAAGGTATTACTTGGACGACCCAGTGCACTTGCTGGTTAGTTGAACGAAGTTGATCTTGGACCATATTCTATTATCATATTCTATAAAGAGATACAATTTCGTCCACCAGCAATATAAGCATGTAGTGAGTTAAATATATGTAAAATTTTGGACTGTATGCAAGTTAAAAGTCAGAGATTAACAATCACAAACCAAAATCTATGATATGCGGAATTCTTGTTAATCAGGAACAACAGTAATAATGCCTTGAAATGGTTTGAAAGTAGTTAGTTGAAAACTAAAAGAGAAGTTAGAAAGTTAGTGCAGTTAAGAGTTGAAAAGTGAAGTTAAAGTAAGTGGCATGATGTTGTGGTTCCTAGTTAACAAAAATTTGTAAAAACTTGAAGAACAAGCAACTCACATTCAGGCACATATTGCAAATTATTGATAATGAATCATATAAATAAAAGAAGAGCAAAATGAATAAAATCATCAATAATGTGATTTAACTAAGAAGGGAACTTAGAAGGAGTAGGAATGCTGGCCCATTCGTCCATGAATTGGCTTGGTTGAAACCAAGTAGTGCAAAATTTGAAAATGCCAAAGCCAATTATGAATGAGAGATTAGTCAAACAAGTTGTGGAAAAAATTGGGCAGTAATTCGGCTATAAATTGGACGTTCCCGGGTAATAAACAGCAATAGAAAGAAGTTCATATGACAATAATAGAAATGCAGAAAAGAGTAACAAATAGTAAGGCACATGAATTCAGGAGAAACAAACTCAATCAGCAGCAAAGAATGCAATTCAGGTTGAATAGTGTAACAACAACATTAAATAGTAAAGAACAGCATATGAACAGCATTATCATCACAGCAGTTTCAAAATTGCAAAACGGAGAAAATAAGCAGCAAGAAAGGCGCAAATATCAGGCCTAAATCCACTAACCACATCCTAGCTACCTAACCACCTAAAATTCTCTACAATCATGCATCTCTAACTATCATAATTTGAATATATTTTGAAATAAAATATGCAACTAACTAACTAACTGGGAAAGAAATTGGTGTTCGACAGAACCTGGAGGGCAGAGGAACAGAAATAGGACTCAGAGAGATGGTGATGGTGTGGTAGTGGTGGTGGCGACGTGGGGGCGCTGGGAGGCAGCACGGCGACGGTCCTTGGGGAAGGCAGGGCGGCGGCTCGGTAGTTGGGGAAAGAAAGAGGGTTATGGAGGGGAGAAGAGAAGAAGGGGGCGAGGAGGGTGAGGGTTGTGGGGGTCGTGGTGGCTGGCGGTTCTGGGTTAGGTGGCGCGGTGGTGGTTTGGTGATGGGGTGGGGGGCAGTGAAGGGAGAAGGGTGGGAGGGGAAGAAAAGGAAGAGAAGAAGAGAAAGGAGGGGTGATGGGTCGGCGAGGGTAGTGCGGTGGCAGGGCGCGGCGCGGTGGTGCGGTGGAGGGTGGATGGTCGGTGGTGGTGGTTACAGAGGGGAAGAGAGAGTGCAGAGGGGAATGGGGGAGGGAAAATGTTGACGCGGAGGGTTAGGGTTTCCGCGTCAGGGGTGTTAGTGAATTCAAATTCACGCGGACGCGTGGATTACGCGAGAGCGTGGGTGAGGCGAAAGTGCAACGACGTGAAAGCGTCATTGATGCGACCGCGTGGGTAGGGGTGGGTATCAATGACGCGTCCGCGTGAGGTACGCAGTCGCGTCAACCAGAACCATGCTAAATGCAGGTGATGAGCGGATATTTTATACGCTTTTTGGGGGTAATTTCATGTAGATTTTAGCATGTTCTAGTTAGTTTTTAGGAGAATATTATTAGTTTTTAGGCAAAAATCATATTTCTGGACTTTACTATGAGCTTGTGTGTTTTTCTGTGATTTCAGGTATTTTCTGACTGAAATTGAAGGAGCTGAGCAAAAATCTGAGTTAGGCTGAAAAAAAGACTGCTGATGCTGTTGGATCCTGACCTCCCTGCACTCGAAATGGATTTTCTGGAGCTACAGGAGTCCAATTGGCGCGCTCTCAACGGCGTTGGAAAGTAGACATCCAGGGCTTTCCAGCAATATATAATAGTCCATACTTTGCGCGAAGATAGACGACGTAACTTGGCGTTGAACGCCAAGTTCATGCTGCTGTCTGGAGTTAAACGCCAGAAAAACGTCATGATCCGGAGTTGAACGCCCAAAACACGTCATAACCTGGAGTTTAACGCCAAGAAAGGCCTCTACTCGTGGATAGCTTTAGTCTCAGCCCCAGCACACACCAAGTGGGCCCCAGAAGTGGATTTCTGCACCAATTATCTTTGTTTACTCATTCTTTGTAAACCTAGGTTACTAGTTTACTATTTAAACAACTTTTAGAGACTTATCTTGTACCTCATGACATTTTCAGATCTGAATTACATACTTTTTGACGGCATGAGTCTCTAAACTCCATTGTTGGGGGTGAGGAGCTCTGCAGCGTCTCGATGAATTAATACAATTCCTTTGTTTTTCCATTCAAACACACTTGTTCTTATCTAAGATGTTCATTCGCGCTTAATTATGGAGAAGGTGATGATCCGTGACACTCATCACCTTCCCCAAACCATGAACGTGTGCCTGACAACCACCTCCGTTCTACATCAGACTGAATGAGTATCTCTTAGATTCATTACGCAGAATCTTCGTGGTATAAGCCGGATTGATGGCAGCATTCATGAGAATCCGGAAAGTCTAAACCTTGTCTGTGGTATTCCGAGTAGGATTCTGGGATTGAATGACTGTGACGAGCTTCAAACTCCTGAAGGCTGGGCGTTAGTGACAGACGCAAAAGAATCAATGGATTCTATTCCAACCTGATTGAGAACCGACAGATGATTAGCCGTGCTGTGACAGAGTATAGGAACGTTTTCACTGAGAGGATGGGAAGTAGCCATTGACAACGGTGACACCCTACATAGAGCTTGCCATGGAAGGGACTTTTCGTGTGTTGAAGGATTTCAAGGAAGAGTTGAAGTTCAAAGGACAAAGCATCTCCAAAACTCCAACATAGTTCTCATTACTGCACAACAAGTAACGCTGATATTCCCTTTTATTTTTATAATCAAATCTAGTAATTTCACTAAATCCTTATTGGCCTCCTGACTAAGATAAATAAAATAAACATTGATTGCTTCAAGCCAATAATCTCCGTGGGATCGACCCTTACTCACGTAAGGTATTACTTGGACGACCCAGTGCACTTGCTGGTTAGTTGTGCGGATTACAAATTCGTGCACCAAGTTTTTGGCGCCGTTGCCGGGGATTATTGAGTTTGGACAATTGAAGGCTTATTTTATTTCTTAGATTAGGAATAATTCCTTTTTGTTGTTATAGAGTCATCAAATTCTGATAGGATAGTTTATTTTCAAAAATTTCTTTTCAAAAATATTATTTTCTTAATTAATTGTTAATTTTTCGTGAGTTTAGTGTCTTATTCTAAGTTTGGTGTTAATTGCACATTTTATATTTTATCTAAAATTCTCGTGTTAGTGTTCTTGGTTCTTCCTTGATTTTCAAGTTGTTATTGATAATTGGTTATACCCTTTGGAACCTTTTTCAAAAATAATTTTTTTTGGATTGAATCTTGTACCAAACTCTAAGTTTGGTGTTTTCTTGTTAAGTTTTCTTTAATTTTCGAAAATTTGTCTTGATTTTCTAAAAAATTTTAAGTTTGGTGTTCTTTTTTGTGTTCTTGGTGTTCTTGTGAATCTTCAAAGTGTTCTTGAGTTTTTCTTGTGTCTTGATCTTAAAATTTTTAAGTTTGGTGTTCCTTGGTGTTTTCCCTCCAAAAATTTTCGAAAATAAGGAGCATTAGATCTAAAAATTTTAAGTCTTGTGTCTTTTTTATGTTTTTCTCTTTCATCATAAAATTCAAAATTCAAAAAAAAAATTTATTTTCTAACTAATTTTGAACTATATTTTTCGAAAATTTTATATAAAATTTCAATTTTCAATTTCAAAATATTTCCACTTTTTTTATTTATTTCGTTGTTATTTTATTTTATAAAAACTAATTTTTATAAAATAAATAATATCAACATATATACCATTTCTTTTATTCCAACATGGAAGTAAGTATGAATGAACAATCCAAGGGGACTCTGGGGTCATATGCTAACCCCACTACTGCTTCATATGGGAGTAGTATCTGTATACCCTCCATTGGAGTTAGTAGCTTTGAGTTAAACCCTCAGCTCATTATCATGGTGCAGCAAAATTGTCAATATTCTGGTCTTCCACATGAAGAACCTACAGAGTTTCTGGCACAATTTTTGCAAATTGCTGACACAGTACATGATAAAGAAGTGGATCAGGATGTCTACAGATTATTACTGTTTCCATTTGCTGTAAGAGATCAAGCTAAGAGGTGGTTAAATAACCAGCCTAAGAACAGCATAAAAACATGGAAGCAGCTGTCAGAAAAATTCCTGAATCACTATTTCCCTCCAAAACGGATGACACAGCTAAGGCTAAGCATCCAAGGCTTCAAACAAGGAGATAATGAATCTCTTTATGATGCTTGGGAGAGATACAGAGAGATGCTAAGAAAATGCCCCTCTGAAATGTTTTCAGAATGGGTGCAATTAGACATCTTCTACTATGGGCTTACAGAGAAAGCTCAGATTTCTCTAGACCACTCAGCTGGTGGGTCTATACATATGAGAAAAACAATTGAAGAGGCTCAAGAGCTTATTGATACAGTTGCCAGAAATCAACATCTGTACCTAAGCAGTGAATCTTCCATGAAAGAAGAAGCTAAAACAATAACTGCAGAACTCAGTCCAGTGGATCAGGCTAATGAATTCAATCAGCAATTAGATTTTCTAACTCAGCAGCTAGCCGAATTCAAGGAAATATTGCAGGAAACAAGAATGGCTAACAGGAATATGGAAGTACAATTAAAGCAGACAGAAAAGCAACTGTCAAAACAAATAACAGAAGAATGCCAAGCAGTTCAATTAAGAAGTGGAAAAACATTAAATACCTCACTTCAAAGCAGCAGGAAACCAAGAAATGAACAGGTGGATACTCAAAATCCCTCTGAGGACAACCAGAGCCCAGAGAGAAATAAAGCTGGCGCTGAACACCCAGATCATGCTCATTCCTGGCGTTCAATGCCAGAAACAAGCATGAATCCGGCGTTGAACGCCCAAAGAGAGCATGGTTCTGGCGTTCAAACGCCAGTGACAAACAAGGAAGTGGCGTCTAACGCCACTCCAGCTCCCACCACTGGCATTCAAATGCCAGTGGGGAATCAGTCACACACAAGTGCTGATAGCAACCCTTCTAAAAAAGCTTCCCAACCCATTTCTGTAGGTAATAAACCTGCAACAACTAAGGTTGAGGAATACAAAGCCAAAATGCCTTATCCTCAAAAACTCCGCCAAGCGGAACAGGATAAGCAATTTGCCCGCTTTGCAGACTATCTCAGGACTCTTGAAATAAAGATTCCGTTTGCAGAAGCACTTGAGCAAATACCCTCTTATGCTAAGTTCATGAAAGAGATCTTAAGTCATAAGAAGGATTGGAGGGAAACTGAAAAAGTTTACCTCACTGAAGAATGCAGTGCAGTCATTCTGAAAAGCTTACCTGAGAAGCTTAAAGATCCTGGGAGCTTTATGATACCATGCACATTAGAGGGTGCTTGTACCAAGCAAGCTTTATGTGATCTTGGGGCAAGTATCAACCTGATACCTGCATCTACTATCAGAAAGCTTGGTTTAACTGAAGAAATCAAACCAACCAGGATATGTCTTCAACTTGCTGATGGCTCTATTAAATACCCATCAGGCGTGATTGAAGACATGATTGTCAAGGTTGGGCCATTTGCCTTTCCTACTGACTTTGTGGTGCTGGAAATGGAGGAGCACAAGAGTGCAACTCTCATTCTAGGAAGACCTTTCCTAGCAACTGGCCGAACCCTCATTGACGTCCAAAAAGGGGAAGTAACCTTGAGAGTCAATGAGGAGGAGTTCAAGTTGAATGTTGTCAAAGCCATGCAACATCCAGACACCCCAAATGACTGCATGAGTATTGATATTATTGACTCTCTGGTAAGAGAGGTCAATATGGCTGAGAGTCTCGAATCAGAGCTAGAGGACATCTTTAAAGACGTTCAGCCTGATCTGGAGGAATCAGAGAGAATAGTAGAACCTCTGAAAATCCCTCAGGAAGAGGAAAAACCTCCTAAACCCGAGCTCAAACCATTACCACCATCCCTGAAATATGCATTTCTGGGAGAAGGTGATACCTTTCCTGTAATCATAAGCTCTACCTTAGAGCCACAGGAAGAGGAAGCACTGATTCAAGTGCTAAGGACACACAAGACAGCTCTTGGGTGGTCCATCAGTGATCTTAAGGGCATTAGCCCAGCTAGATGCATGCACAAGATCTTACTGGAGGGTGACGCCAAACCAGTGGTTCAACCACAAAGGCGGCTGAACCCAGCCATGAAGGAAGTGGTGCAGAAAGAGGTCACTAAATTACTAGAGGCTGGGATTATTTATCCTATTTCTGACAGCCCCTGGGTGAGCCCTGTCCAAGTCGTCCCTAAGAAAGGTGGCATGATAGTGGTTCATAATGAAAAAAATGAATTGGTTCCTACAAGAACAGTTACTGGGTGGCGTATGTGTATTGATTACAGAAGACTCAATACAGCCACCAGAAAGGATCATTTTCCTTTACCATTCATAGACCAGATGCTAGAAAGACTAGCTGGCCATGAATACTACTGCTTCCTGGATGGATATTCAGGTTATAATCAAATTGCAGTAGATCCCCAGGATCAGGAGAAAACGGCATTCACATGCCCATCCGGAGTATTTGCATACAGAAGGATGCCATTTGGCCTGTGCAATGCACCTGCAACCTTTCAGAGGTGCATGCTCTCAATTTTCTCTGATATGGTGGAAAAATTTCTGGAAGTCTTCATGGATGACTTTTCAGTGTTTGGAGACTCATTCAGCTCCTGCCTTAACCATTTAGCACTTGTTCTAAAGAGATGCCAAGAGACCAACCTGGTTTTAAACTGGGAAAAATGCCACTTTATGGTGACTGAAGGGATTGTCCTTGGGCATAAAATTTCAAACAAGGGAATAGAGGTGGATCAAGCTAAAGTTGAAGTAATTGAAAAATTACCACCACCCACCAATGTTAAGGCAATTAGAAGCTTCCTGGGACATGCAGGATTCTATAGGAGGTTTATAAAGGATTTTTCAAAAATCGCCAAACCTCTAAGCAACCTGCTAGCTGCTGACACGCCATTTATCTTTGATAAAGAGTGTCTGCAGGCATTTGAGACCCTGAAAGCTAAATTGGTCTCAGCACCAATCATCTCTGCACCAGACTGGACATTACCATTTGAATTAATGTGTGATGCCAGTGACCATGCCATTGGTGCAGTGTTGGGACAAAGGCATGACAAGCTTCTGCACGTCATTTACTATGCCAGCCATGTTTTAAATGACGCACAGAAGAATTACACAACCACAGAAAAAGAACTACTTGCAGTAGTTTACGCCATTGATAAATTCAGATCCTATTTAGTAGGATCTAAAGTGATTGTGTACACTGACCATGCTGCTCTTAAATATCTACTCACAAAACAGGATTCAAAACCCAGACTCATCAGATGGGTGTTGCTTCTGCAAGAGTTTGATATAGAAATAAGAGACAAAAAAGGGACAAAAAATCAAGTAGCAGATCACCTGTCCCGAATAGAACCAGTGGAAGGGGCGTCCCTCCCTCTCACTGAGATCTCTGAAACCTTTCCGGATGAGCAACTGTTTGCCGTCCAGGAAGTGCCATGGTTTGCAGACATCGCAAACTACAAGGCAGTGAGATTCATACCCAAAGAGTACAGTAGGGTGCAATCAAAGAAATTAATCACAGATGCAAAGTACTATCTTTGGGATGAACCATATCTCTTCAAGAGATGTGCAGACGGAGTAATCCGTAGATGTGTGCCTAAAGAAGAAGCGCAAAAGATTTTATGGCACTGCCATGGATCACAGTATGGAGGACATTTTGGAAGTGAGCGAACAGCCACAAGAGTCCTCCAAAGTGGCTTCTACTGGCCCACTCTCTATAAAGATTCCCGAGCATTTGTGCTTAATTGTGACAGTTGCCAAAGATCAGGCAACCTACCTCACAGTTATGCAATGCCTCAACAGGGAATCTTGGAGATTGAGTTGTTTGATGTATGGGGTATTGACTTCATGGGACCCTTCCCACCATCATATTCAAACACTTATATTCTGGTGGCAGTGGATTATGTATCCAAATGGGTGGAGGCTATTGCAACACCCACCAATGACACTAAAACAGTGTTAAAATTCCTCCAGAAACACATCTTCAGCAGATTTGGTATCCCTAGAGTGTTAATTAGTGATGGGGGCACTCATTTCTGCAATAAACAGCTTTATGCTGCTCTTGTTCGTTATGGAGTTAGCCACAGGGTAGCTACTCCATATCATCCACAAACTAATGGGCAAGCTGAAGTCTCAAATAGAGAACTCAAAAGAATCCTGGAACGGACTGTAATTAACCGTAGAAGGGATTGGGCAAGAAGCTTGGATGATGCTCTGTGGGCATACAGAACAGCATTCAAGACCCCTATAGGGACCTCTCCATACCAACTTGTGTATGAAAAGGCATGTCACTTGCCAGTGGAACTGGAACACAAGGCCTATTGGGCAACCAGATTCCTAAACCTTGATGCCAAGTTAGCCGGAGAAAAACGATTGCTCCAGTTAAATGAGCTAGAGGAATTTAGACTCAATGCTTTCGAAAATGCAAAGATTTACAAAGAGAAAGCGAAAAGATGGCATGATAAGAAATTGTCATCCAGAGTCTTTGAGCCGGGGCAGAAAGTTCTGCTATTTAATTCTAGGCTCAAATTATTCCCCGGGAAATTAAAATCCCGGTGGAGAGGTCCATATGTCATTACAAACGTATCACCATATGGATACATAGAGCTTCAGGATAATAACTCTAACAAAAAGTTCATTGTTAATGGACAAAGAGTCAAACACTATCTTGAAGGAAATTTTGAGCAAGAGTGCTCAAGACTGAGACTTAATTAAAACTCAGTAATAGTCCAGCTAATGACATTAAAGAAGCGCTTGCTGGGAGGCAACCCAGCCAATCACAAAATTTAATTTTATTCGTATTAATTAATTAATTGTTTTTTTTTCAGGTATATGTCAAAGTCTCTTTAAGGTAAAATAGCAATTGGTTGGATTCACAGAGTTATAAAGGAAATTGGAAGCTTACTGGCGTGAAAAAGCCAGTAAAAAACATTTTGGGCGTTGAACGCCCAAAAGAAGCACCCACTGGGCATTCAACGCCAGTAAGGGTAGCCTTCTGGGCGTTAAACGCCAGAAAGGAGCATCTCCTGGGCGTTAAACGCCAGAAAGAAGCACCTTCTGGGCGTTTAACGCCAAATTGGCAGCATCCTGGGCATTTAGAAAAACGCCCAGCAACAAAGGACTTCCTGGCGTTCAACGCCAGAAAGATGCATCAGCTGGGCGTTGAACGCCCAGGAGAAGCAACATTTGGGCGTTAAACGCCCAAACCATGCAACAGTTGGGCGTTTAACGCCAGGATGGTGGGGAGGAGGTAAATTTCGTTTCTCTTTACAAATTTTCTAATTTTTTATGTTCCAATTCATGATTTCTTGCATAAACATATTTTAAATTATCATCCCTCAATTCAAATTAGTGTTCTAAAAATCCTAATTTCTAAAATCCCTTTTTCAATGATATCAAATGTATCTTAATCCATAAAGACAAATTATTTTCAATCCAATCAAACTCTTTTAAAATTTGTTTTCAAAACTCAATTTTCTTTTTAAAATCTTTTTCAAAATTAAAAATTTCAGATTTCTCCTTTAAAATTATTATTCATATCTTTCTCTTTTAAAATTATATCTTTTTCTGATCATATCTTCTATCTTTTAAAATTATTTTTCGAAAATTTCCCACCCCCCTCCCTATATATTGTATTCGGCGCCCTCCTCATCATCACCATTCCAAAATTGCTCTCCTCTTATCCCTCTTCTTTCTTCTCTCTTGCTTGAGGACAAGCAAAGCTCTAAGTTTGGTGTGTTTATCCGTGATCACAAAAACATACTCATCAAATTCATGGCCCCTAGAGGAAAGCAACCCACCCAAAGGGGCAAGAAAGAGAGTGCTCCAAAGCCCCTTTGGAATCAAGGGAAGTTCTTAACTAAAGAATATTCAGATCATTATTACAAGATAATGAGTCACAGATCAGTGATCCCGGAAGTCAGATTTGATCTGAAAGAAGATGAATATCCGGAGATCCAAGAGCAAATCCGAAACAGGCATTGGGAAATTCTGGCCAATCCTAAAACAAAAGTGGAAAGAAATATGATCCAGGAGTTCTATGCTAATCTATGGCAGACAGACAGGCAAAGAATAATTGGAGCTGCTCTCTTTGACCATCGGACCTTAGTCAGAGGAAAGATCATTCATACCAACTCTGACAAGATCAGGGAAATATTTAAGCTCCCTCAACTGAAAGATGACCCAGACTCCTTCAATAGGAGAATGATGAGGGTCAATAAAGGGCTGGACAAAGTTCTGGAGGACATATGCATCCCTGGAGCCAAGTGGACCACCAGCACGACTGGCGTCCCGGTTCAACTCAAAAGGGAAGATCTAAAACCAGTAGCCAGAGGTTGGCTAGACTTCATAGGGCGTTCCATATTGCCTACCAGCAACCGTTCTGAAGTCACTATTAAAAGAGCAGTAATGATTCACTGCATCATGTTGGGAAAAGAAGTGGAAGTCCATCAGCTGATCTCATGTGAGCTATACAAAATAGCAAACAGGAACTCTAAGGACGCCAGATTGGCCTATCCAAGCCTAATCTCTATGCTCTGCAAAGATGCTGGAGTAAAAATGGGAATAACTGAATATATCCTAATTGAAAAGCCCATTACTGGAATATCAATGGTCAGACAACAGCAACAAGATGATTCAACCAAGAAGAGAGCACAAGAAGCTCTCCCAGAACTGCCTCAATTCGAATATTGGGAACATCTTGAGGCTTCTATTTCCAGATTGCAAGAAGCTATGGACCAAATAAAGGAAGAACAGAATAATCAAAGTAGCATGCTTTGCAAACTGCTTAAGGAACAGGAAGAGCAAGGGCGTGATCTAAGGGAGCTGAAGCACCAAAAATTAATCCTTGAACAACACCCCAAGGATTAGAAGAGCATGCCCCCCTCAAAACAAAAGGTTGCTGAGTTCCAATTTTTCTGCTTTAACTTAGTGATAGCGTTTTGTTTTTTTTTATTATTTTAGAAATTTACCTTAGGAGATATATAGTAGTAGTAGTAATTAGTATGTCTATTTTGATTTTATTTCCAATTAAGCTATAATTTATTTTTCTCATCATCATCAGGCATGAATAACGTAGTAGATTTTTAGAATAAAGAAGTAATTTATATTTTCGAGTTCTTAATAATAAGAATTATAATTAATTATGTGTGGTGGCAATACTTTTTGTTCTCTGAATGAATGCTTGAACAGTGCATAAATTGTACTTTGAATTTGATGAATATTGGCTCCTGAAAGGATGAGGAACACGAAAAATATTATTGATGATCTGAAAAATCATGAAATTGATTCTTGAAGCAAGAAAAAGCAGTTCAAAAAAAAAAAAAAAAACAAGCCATGAGCCCTAGGTAAGGGTAAAAAGGATCCAAGGCTTTCAGCATCAATGGATAGGAGGGCCCAAGGAAATAAAATCCAGGCCTAAGCGGCTAAACCAAGCTGTCCCTAACCATGTGCTTGTGGCATGCAGGTCCAAGTTACAAACTTGAGACTGAGTGGTTAAAGTCGTGATCCAAGGCGAACAGAGTGTGCTTAAGAGCTCTGGACACCTCTGACTGGGGACTTTAGCAAAGCTAAGTCACAATCTGAAAAGGTTCACCTAGTCATGTGTCTGTGGCATTTGTGTATCTGGTGGTAATACTGGAAAACAAAGTGCTTAGGGCCACAGCCAAGACTCATAAACTAACTGCGTTCAAGAATCAACATACTACACTAGGAGAGTCAATAATACTATCTGAATTCTGAGTTCCTAAGGATGCCAATCATTCTGAAATTCAAAAGATACAGGGAGATGCCAAAACTGTTCAGAAACAAAAAGCTACAAGCCCCGCTCATCTAATAAGAATCTGAGCTTCATTTAAAACTCTAAAATATTATTACTTCTTAATTTCTGTTAGAACCTATTTTATTCATCTAGTTGCTTGAGGACAAGCAACAGTTTAAGTTTGGTGTTGTGATGAGCGGATATTTTATACGCTTTTTGGGGTAATTTCATGTAGATTTTAGCATGTTCTAGTTAGTTTTTAGGAGAATATTATTAGTTTTTAGGCAAAAATCATATTTCTGGACTTTACTATGAGCTTGTGTGTTTTTCTGTGATTTCAGGTATTTTCTGACTGAAATTGAAGGAGCTGAGCAAAAATCTGAGTTAGGCTGAAAAAAAGACTACTGATGCTGTTGGATCCTGACCTCCCTGCACTCGAAATGGATTTTCTGGAGCTACAGGAGTCCAATTGGCGCGCTCTCAACGGCGTTGGAAAGTAGACATCCAGGGCTTTCCTGAAATATATAATAGTCCATACTTTGCGCGAAGATAGACGACGTAACTTGGCGTTGAACGCCAAGTTCATGCTGCTGTCTGGAGTTAAACGCCAGAAAAACGTCATGATCCGGAGTTGAACGCCCAAAACACGTCATAACCTGGAGTTTAACGCCAAGAAAGGCCTCTACTCGTGGATAGCTTTAGTCTCAGCCCCAGCACACACCAAGTGGGCCCCAGAAGTGGATTTCTGCACCAATTATCTTTGTTTACTCATTCTCTGTAAACCTAGGTTACTAGTTTACTATTTAAACAACTTTTAGAGACTTATCTTGTACCTCATGACATTTTCAGATCTGAATTACATACTTTTTGACGGCATGAGTCTCTAAACTCCATTGTTGGGGGTGAGGAGCTCTGCAGCGTCTCGATGAATTAATACAATTCCTTTGTTTTTCCATTCAAACACACTTGTTCTTATCTAAGATGTTCATTCGCGCTTAATTATGGAGAAGGTGATGATCCGTGACACTCATCACCTTCCCCAAACCATGAACGTGTGCCTGATAACCACCTCCGTTCTACATCAGACTGAATGAGTATCTCTTAGATTCATTACGCAGAATCTTCGTGGTATAAGCCGGATTGATGGCAGCATTCATGAGAATCCGGAAAGTCTAAACCTTGTCTGTGGTATTCCGAGTAGGATTCTGGGATTGAATGACTGTGACGAGCTTCAAACTCCTGAAGGCTGGGCGTTAGTGACAGACGCAAAAGAATCAATGGATTCTATTCCAACCTGATTGAGAACCGACAGATGATTAGCCGTGCTGTGACAGAGTATTGGAACGTTTTCACTGAGAGGATGGGAAGTAGCCATTGACAATGGTGACACCCTACATAGAGCTTGCCATGGAAGGGACTTTTCGTGTGTTGAAGGATTTCAAGGAAGAGTTGAAGTTCAAAGGACAAAGCATCTCCAAAACTCCAACATAGTTCTCATTACTGCACAACAAGTAACGCTGATATTCCCTTTTATTTTTATAATCAAATCTAGTAATTTCACTAAATCCTTATTGGCCTCCTGACTAAGATAAATAAAATAAACATTGATTGCTTCAAGCCAATAATCTCCGTGGGATCGACCCTTACTCACGTAAGGTATTACTTGGACGACCCAGTGCACTTGCTGGTTAGTTGTGCGGATTACAAATTCGTGCACCAGCAGGAAACCAGCGTCGTTCTGGCGCAACCTTCTGTTTCAAATGAGGGGGCAATAATCTCCACGTGACGCGTACGCGTCGCCCACGCTTTCGCGTGGTGTGTGTGAAGTGAAAGTAACGCGTTCGCGTCACTGACACGAACGCGTGGCCCAAGTTGTGCCTAACGTATACCAGCCGCACGATTCTAGCCTAACTTTTTGGGCGTTGGATGGTGACGCCGATTTGAAATCGACGCTCACGCATGGCCTATGCCAACGCGTTGTTTGGCACTTTTTTATGCAGAATGCAGATAAATATGCAGAATTTATGAATGAGCACTAATAAAAATAAAATGAAATAAGACTAAGAACAAAAAGGAACGATTAAGTTGGACGTTTGGCGAGCTCCTTGTCATGGAGGCTTGTGCTTGAACTCATCCAGGAATCTCCACCAATGTTTGCAATTCCAATAGCCTCCGGGATCCCAAACTAGGCGTAGAAAGCCTTCAAGCAAGTTAAAGCAAGTGACAAGGCCCCAAGAGTATTGATTGCTAGACTGAATTCCGGGGTCCCAAATCTTGCCTTT
Source organism: Arachis stenosperma (assembly GCF_014773155.1). Classification (NCBI taxonomy): domain Eukaryota; kingdom Viridiplantae; phylum Streptophyta; class Magnoliopsida; order Fabales; family Fabaceae; genus Arachis; species Arachis stenosperma. The sequence continues at coordinate 123,533,280 of NC_080385.1, read as the reverse complement.
GCACCCGTCTTCTTATTGAGCAATATTATTCCATCCGGGTGGCAAGCAGTTTGAATTCTCACTGAAGCGGCCAAACAACATCCTAGACCCATTCAATTGAACTTGATACCAATCTTTACACTTCAATTTGAAGCGTGTAACCTCATTGAATCTTGCATACCAGCTCTGAGTACGAACCATTTTCCTCTTACTCTTAAAGCCACAAAGAGCTCTAAGCTGGCCATCTGTTTCAAGCAAACTATATTCAAGTGGAAAGGTAAAGATAAAGGCTAAAGATTTTACCCACTTGAAGTTTTTATTGGGTGGTAATGGCCTTGGGGTAGGTGTTTCCAGTGGTCTTGCAAGCTCTACTCCCTTGTGTTCTTCTGTGAATTCTTCCACTTCTTTGCAAACTTCTTCAACTGCAACTATGTCTTGATCCAAGTCTTCGATTTCTTCCTCATCACTTAAGTCATAAGTTGGAGGTTGAGAAAAATCTACCTCAATATCATCTTTGTATTCACTTGGGGAAGATTCTTCTATCTCAAAGAATTCACTTGCGGATGCAAGTTCATTACTAGGAGAATTTGATTCATGATTGTCATTATCAAGGAAACTCGCTTCTTGAGTTGTTCCGTCCGGTTCTTCATAGGATACCTGCTTTGGGGGTTGTGCACTATCCTCCGTAGCATCAATGGCAAATTTCTTGACGGAATTCTCCACAATTCTAGATTCCCATGGAGGTTCAACATCTCCTAAGTCTTCAACTAATTATTCTTCTTCGATAATTTTGGCTTCCTCCACTTGTTCCAGTACAAAGCCATGCTCCTTACTGTTCGTCAGAGTTTCCAGTATCTCCTTCATGCTACGTTCTTCATTAGATTGTCCACATGAAGCCATGGGGTTCCTTGAGTGTCCGAACGTCAGGAAGGTAATCAATTGATCGCTTGCTCCAGTTAGTGAAGGGTTGCATGAAATTTTTCCACTGTTTCCTTGAGACGCTCCTTTGATTCTTGGGTCCATGGATATGGACATAGTGCATATGGTAGTGGTGGTTCTTGGGAGTAATTGGATTAGAATTGGTGTGGATAGGGGTTAGGGTCATTAGGAGGTGAATGGTTGTAGTTGGCTTGTGAGTATGGTGGTTCAGAGTTATGTTGAGGAGGTGGTTCATAAACATATGGCGGGGCTTGTTGGTAACTACAAGGGAGTCCACCATATATATCATCTTGGTACGCTCCTCGGAATGACTCTTGACTATAGTAATTGGGTGGAGGTAGTCTGTCACGAAGGGGTCCACCATAACTATTGTCTCGGCATGCATTTGTGGAATGGTCGTCATCCATGGTATTTTGGAAGGTGTTGTTGCCTAAAGGATTGATTAGATCCTCGTGGCTCCGTCCATCTCTGATTGTTTTGGCCTTGATGCATGCTTCTGTTATAATTTCCATTCCTTGCAACAGCATTGGAACCAAACTCAAAGCGATAGGGGTGAGAACTCATAGTAACTAATAAAGATTAAAAACTAAAATAAAAACAAATAAATAGGTAAAAGAAAAAAATATTTACAATAACCAATAATAAGGCACACAGTTGCAATTCCCCGGCAACGGCGCTATTTTGACGAACGAATTCTTACGTGGTCTAGAATTTTACAAATAAGCTCCCGTTGTAAGTATAGTTTCTAAACCAACAAAAATCCTTTCATACAAAAGTTTGGTTGTCACAAGTAACAAAACCCAATAAAATTTATAACCGAAGTATTTAAACCTCGGGTCGTCTCTCAAGGAATTGCAGGGAGGTGTATTTATTATTGGTTATGAGTTTTCTGGAAAATTTGGAGTTTGGGCAATGGACACAAGCATATGATTATAAATTAAAGCAATGAAAATTAAAAAGAGGTTTTATCTAATTAAATTAAAAAGCCTTGACCGGAGGTATGATTAATTGGAAGTTCTATCCTTGTTGGAATTTTCTCAAGTGTAGTATCAAAAGGTTATTATTTTCACTTAGTTAACCCTTACTAAATAAAGGAAAGTCAAGTGATTGAGCTAACTCTTATTCGTAAGTCCTAGTTCTCTCTTGGGAAGGTCTAGCGTTAGTAAATAGAGAATTAGCCAACAACTTCCAAATTAACTATCCACTTGAGCATTCCAACTCAAGTGTCTCCTCTTAATCAATTCATCAATTAAAGCTAAGAATGTAAAAAGCTAAATTAAAATCATAAATCTGAAATATCTCAAATTGCATTAAATAGAAATTAAAATCTAACATGAAGAGTTTATAAGCCAATTTGGCTAAAAAGAGAATCAACAAGAAAAATAGAATAAACTAGTAAGCTAGAACAAATAAAAGTAGAAGAGAAGTTAAATTAAAGGAACATTGAACCTCGAATGGAGAAGAAGAAATCCTAAAATTAAGAGAAATCCTAAATCCTAAATCCTAAGAGAGAGGAGAGAGCCTCTCTCTCTAAAAACTACATCTAAAACCTAAAATTGTGAATTATGAATGTTGTATCCATCCTCCCTTTGAATGGATGCATTCCCCCATTTTATAGCCTCTAATCTGTGTTTTCTGGACTTGGATTTGGGCCGAAAATGATCCAAAAATCGCTAGGGGCAAATTCTGCAACTTTTTGCATGTAGTGTCCATCACGCGTGCGCGTGGGTCACGCGTGCGCGTCATTTGGAAGTTTTCCTTGTCACGCGTACGCGTCAGTCACGCATACGGGTCACTTGTACTTTGCGCTAGGCATGCGTTTGCGTCGTCCACGCGTGCGCGTCGCTTGGGTTCTGCGCTAGTCACGTGTTTGCGTCGTCCATGCATGCGCGTTGTTGCCATTTCTGTCAAAACTTCATTTTAGCACGTTCCTTCCACTTTTGCATGTTTCCTTTCTATTCTCTTAGCCATTCCTGCCCTATAAAGCCTGAAAATACTCAACACACGGATCACGACATCAAATGGTAATAAAGGATAATTAAAATTAATAATTTTATGGTCTAGAAAACATATTTTCACATAATATTAAGGAATAAGAAAGGAATTGTAAAACCATGCAATTCATATGAATAACTGAGCAAAGACTTAATAGAAACCACTCAATTGAGCATAAGAAATATAAAAAAATAGTGGTTTATCACGAAGCGATAATAGATGATGCGGGAAGAAAGTTAGAAAATGAGAAAAAAAATTGAATGTGTGATAAGGAGTTTTTTCGAAGTACTTTTCTCATCGGAGGAGACAGTGGAGACAACAAAGATTTGTGAAGTTGTCGGAGGCCGAATAGATGAGGAGAAGTTTCAATTTCTAAATAAGAATTTCTTTAGAGAGGAAGTAACACAAGCTCTCCAGCAAATGCATCCGACAAAGGCTCCTGGGCCAGATGGTATGTCAGCCCTGTTTTACCAAGAGATGTGGCCTATAGTGGGGGAAGAAGTAACCAAAATAGTGCTTAAGATTCTTAATGAAGGTGCTGATCCAAAACTGATTAACCACACCCACATTTGCATGATACCTAAGGTAGCTACACCAAACCATACAAGGGAATTCAGGCCAATCTCATTATGTAATGTGATCATGAAGATAGCTACCAAGACAATGGCGAATAGACTAAAGAACATCCTACCTCAGATTGAAAGAAAAAACAAGAGCACATTTGTTCCCGGGAGGCTTATTACAGATAATGGTTTGGTTGCATTTGATACCTTCAACTACATGAAGAAGAAGACGGGGGAAATAAAGGGTATGTGGGGATGAAGCTCAACATGGAGAAAGCCTACGATAGAGTTGAATAGATTTTTTTAAAACAAGTCCAAATCTCCATGGAATTTTTGGACAGGTGGGTTCAAACTATTTGGAGATGTGTGAGTACGACGTCCTTCTTGATATTATTAAATGGGGTCCCAAGAAAAGTCTTTCAACCAGGGAGAGAACTAAGGCATGGAGATCCGATTTCCCCTACCTGTTCATTCTTTGTGCGGAGGTACTCTTCGGTAATCTAAACAGAGCACAGGAAAATGGACAGATTCAGGGGATCAAGATAGCCAGACACAGCCCAGAAATAAACCATCTATATATTCTTTGCATACAATAGTATTTTATTTACTAGGGACTCTGATCAGTCAATCCAAGCCATGATGGAAGTACTTAATGCTTACCAGAATGCGTCAGGACAACGCATCAACCTAGAGAAGTCGGAGATGTCTTTTAGTCAAAACATTCCTACTAACAGACAGATGATAATCCAAGATCGGATAGGGTTTAAGGCGGTGGAAAGACACTCAAAGTACTTAGGCCTACCAACTTTTGTGGCAAGATCTAAGAAGAGGGCTTTTGAGTTTATTCAAGAGAGAGTTTGGAAGGAGAAGAATTATCAAGAGTGGGAAAGGAGATTCTTATAAGTCAGTTGTTCAGGCTACCCCGACCTATATAATGGGCTATTTCAAGTTGTCGAAAAGCCTCTGTAGCCATATAGACGCAATGATTAACAGATTCTATTGGGGTTCGAGGGAGGGGGAGGGAAAGATACATTGGGTCAGATGGGAGAAGTTGTATTTACCTAAAGACAGAGGAGGTTTGGGGTTAAGAGAAGTGGAGGCTTTCAATTTGGTGTTGCTGGCGAAACAAGGGTGGAGAATGATCAACAACCCAGACTCGTTGGAAATAAGAATTCTAAAAGGTAAAAACTTTGACAAAAAATCTTTCTTAAACTCAGATCTAGGCTGGGTACCAAGCTACACTTGGAGAAGCATATGGCAAGCTAAGGCCATTATTGAGAGAGGTGGATATTGGAAAATTGAAGATGGAAGAAATGTCAGCATTTAGAAGGATCCATGGCTTCCGACACAAAACGGCTCCAAGCCATGGACTCCACCAAATACTTTGGATTTAACAGCACAAGTGGTAGAATTCATTCAAACAGAAGACAGGACTTAGAACAGAGATTTAATAGAACAAATATTTCTACCATTTGAGAGCCAACAAATCCTAAACATTTCAATTCCAAGAACAGACCAACCAGACATGTTTAAATAAAAAACAACTAGAGATGGCATTTTTAAAGTCAAATTAGCATACCATGAAATTAAAGCCATAAATCAGAACCGGTCCACGGACACAGAGAGTGAAAGAAAAAAGGAGGTTACTTGGAAAGAAGTCTGGCAAATTAAAGCATCCCCAAGATCGAAGAACTTTATTTGGCGTTTGATCCATGGATCCCTCCCTACAAACAAAAATCTCTGTAGAAGAAGAATGATGAGAGCTCCGTTATGTACTAGATGTTGGAACAAGGAAGAAATGGAAAGCCACATAATTCGGGGATGTTAGTTCACAAAGAAGTTCTAGTTTGTGACCCCATTGCTACTGAGAACAGAAGATGAGGCTGGAACTACTCTGAAGGAATGGGTTGCTATATTGTTGGGAAATCTGGAAGAGAAAAAAGAAACTCTACTCTGCACCCTGATGCACCAATTGTGGATTGCGAGAAATAGAAGAACCTTCGAAGGTAGAGAAGACATAATTGAAGCAGAAGTGGACACATGCAAAGAGAATAGCGAACGAATTTCGAAAAGTTCAAGAACAGGAAAAGGAGAGAGGCTCTGTAATGACCACCACCCAAATGAAGCATAATTGGGAACCACCAACTACCACTCTCATTAAAATTAATGTGGATGCAGCCATATCTAATAGTAATAATGGAGGAATTGAGGCAGTGGTTAGGAATGGTATGGGTCACATTCTTGCTATAGTAATAGGGCCCATAACACAACCACTTGAGGCCTATGAAGTGGAGGCTCTTGCAATATATTTTGGGATAAAGCTAGCAAAAGAATGTTGCTTTATGGAGATTGTTATAGAGAGTGATTGAATAGAAGTGGTAAATGCACTCAAACACGCAGACCAAACCCAACTTGCTTCGGAGTTTTTGTAGTAGATGATCTATCTTTAATGTGTAACTTTAGATTAGTGGCTCTCACTCATGTTAAAAGAACTAGAAACAAATTCGTCCATGAATTAACAAAAGAGTAGTACTACACATACAAGTCATTTGGGTTTACAAGTCATACAAGTTGGGCCAAACCACACGCGCGCTACTCAACGGTTTTCATAGCGTGCTTCACGTTCATCCTCCTCTTCCTCTTCCTTCTTCTTCTCCTTCTTCTTTGCATTTCTTCTCTTTTTTCTTCGGGTGTTTCATCTTCATCGCTATTTTTTATTACTGTTGTTGTTGCTGCATTTTTCCTTCTTTCTCTTTCTATTGATTTTGCAACATTATGTATTTTTTTCTTCTTTTTTTGATTTGTTCTCTCAAGAAGAATTATAAGAAAATGAAATAAGAAGATGAGGAAGAAGAATCAGTAGAAGATGAGGAGGAGGAAGAGGAAGAGTTTTGAATTATGTAGAACTTATCAGAATAAAAATACATCCAAAATTCTTAAAAATACACCCAAATATCTTCGTGTTACACCCTAAAATTTTCGTGTTACACCCAAATTTGCTTCAAATATAGAAAAATATTTTCTCCAATGCTATATTTTTTCTTGTTTTTTTCTTTATTTCTTTCTTTTTTTAGTTAAATGAATGTAAGTTCATCATCTTCCAAATAATTTTGCAGCATTATGTGTTTTTTCTTCTTCTTTGTTTGTTTTTTTATTTTTATTCTTGTTAAGAGAGTAAAACAAGAAGAAATTTGATAAGGTAAAAAAAAAAGAAAAAGATGAATAAAAAAAAAAGAAGAAGAAGATAGTGATGATGATGAAAACAAAAGAAGTAGCAGAATATGAGGAAGAGGAAGAGTTTTGAATTATACAGAACTTATTGGAATAAAAATACACCCAAAAAATTCTTAAAATACCACCAAATATCTTCGTGTTACACCCAAATTTACTACAAATACAGAAAAATATTTTTTTCAATGTAGAACTTTTATATTATATTCAATTTAAACCATCAACGATGAAACATTATTCACCTACAGAATCATAAACTAGTAACGAAAAAATTAACTAGAAGAAATTTCAATGAAAAAAGAAGGAGGAAGAGGAGGAAGTGGTGGTGTTGGTGATGACGATAACGAAAGAGAAGAAGAAGAACGTGCAGCAAAAAGAAGAAAAAGAAGAAGAACGTACAGTAACAACTGAAAGCGCGTGAATATAAATGACTTGTAAAGACTTGTATGAAAAAATGCTTATATGTGGAGGATTATTCTTAGCAAAAATAACCCTTACCAATCCTAATACAATGTGGATGGAAGAGGCTCCTAATCATATTCAAAATTTGGTTTGGGTGGACATTATAGTCCCTGTAGAATGAAAGTTTCTCTTTCCATCAAATAATAATAATAATAATAATACCAATACATTTAAATTATGTTAATTTATTTTATTTTTTTCTTATGCTATTACAAAAAATAATTATTTTTAAAACAAAAAAATAATTATTTACAAATGAACATAATTAATTATACGATAAAGATAATATCAGTACATTTATTTTTATCAAATTGAATCCCATTAAATTATTAATTTAAATTCAATCTATTTAATTTTTAATTTCAAAAACATTTCATACATTGTTCTGTGTGTGAAAAAATTACGTAGACACTTTTTAATTGCCCAATCATGCCATTAATACATTCTCTTGCACTTTCTAAACTATACATTATTCTGTGTGTGAAAACTTTTAATTATTACCTTTTGCCATAATCTTAAACTACTTCATAATACTAATAATTTTTTTTCTCTTGCTAATTTTATCATCGTATACTATTTAATGTACTAATAAATAAAATTTATAACGTAAAATTGATATCATTGCAACTAGTGACAGAGCTTTGTTGGGACAACGGAGGCCACGGCCCCCTCAAAACTTTTTTAAGTAGTTCTATCTCAAAGAAAAATAAGTTAGCTCAATTAGTTAAAATAATATGCTTCCAAGTTATATACTTGGGTTCAACACCCATCTTCACCATTCTTTAAAACTCTTTTCCTTGCATGCATATATTTAAATCCATATTACACTGAATTATATTTGGTTTCTCGTATATTTTCATGCATTATTTTAATTTTAGAATAATGAAAACTATAGTATAACTAATAGTAATATCAGTTATTAATCAAAAGTTAATATTTTATTTTAAATCAACATTACAAGTTAAATGTTATTGTAGTATCAACACTATTTACATTAATAAATTTTAATATTTTTATTTTATTAGAAATTTAACATTTTATTTTGTTGTATTATATTATTTGATTGTAATGAAAATAATACCAACAATAATTAGTCTTAAAACTTTTGAGAGAAATATTATCGAAAATAAAATTAATCTTTTAAAATGTTACAAAATAATTTATAAGTTGTAATCATTTTTGAATAATTTAAATAAAAAATCAGTGTTTTTGAAAAGAAAAATTAGTTTTTAGATTAAAAAAATAATTTTTTAGATAAAAATAAGTTTTCATGGGCAAAAACTACTTTTTTTATGTAAAAAGTAATTATTTTTTAAAATTGACTTTTTATTTAAAATCATATTTATTTTTTTAGTTAACCTTAACCATATGTAATCCTACATTTTAATTAATAAATTTAAAAATAAAATAATTATATTTATAATTTTTTTAATATAAATACTATTATATAATTTTTTTATTAGATTTTTCGTCCTTCCAAAAATTTTTTTCAAGTTCCATCACTGATTGCAACTTTATCCAAAATCCAAATTAAATTAAGTTTTAACAAATTATAAGTCGTTTAACTATTTTTTCTATAACAAACAATACTATTGTACAATCCATTCCAACCAAAAACTACATAATTCCATCGAAAATAAGTTATTTTTCCCCCCAACCCAAACTTTCATGTGAAAAAATAAATTGTCACATTTTCATCGACAAAATCAACAACAATCAACTGGAGACCAACCAGATAACAAAAACATTCGAGGTCCAGTAAAAAAATCCCACAACTTTAATTAACAACATTAACCATTAATCAATTTCTTTGATTAATCCTTTTTGATTAACAGGCAACACAAATTTTGACAGTTTGCAGATCTTGTCCTCCTCCGTCGAGACACACACCACACGCATTTGTTTATCGTTTGCCCACGTATGTTTCACAGGTGGGGAACAAAAATTACTTCCTCACCGTAGCATTGACCCTAAATTAAAACACATAACTTCATCTGGATCTGCTCGTTCTTTTCTTCACATTTTTCCTCTTCATCTACTTCACATCACCTGCGACGAGAGATCATGGTGAGGAAGAGGGCCTTCAAAGGGTATAGCCGTTTAGGGTTAGGGTTGTTTTTTTTATAAAAAATGACCAAAACAATTTCGTTTTGGTAAGGGAGGAAAAAAAAAGGTTTCTGAACTGGACGGTCCGAACCGATTCGTTACCTTGTGCAGTCAAACACTTAATGTGAAAAATAAGAAGGGAAAACAAATTGATGTAGACGCAAAATCATAAGTTCAAATTAATTAACATTTAATCTGAACATCTTGAGGACAAGGTCTTACCTTTGTCATGTGCCAAAGTTGCTTTCTATTACTAGATTGTAGTTTTATGTCAATAACTTGATATAATTGATTTGCAAGGGGCAAAGTTTTCGAAGGACACTCACTCCAATGGAGGACTTCCAATGATCTTGGAAGGAAGTAGAAGCCAAGGGAAAGAAAAATTCATGCTACGTAAACTCTTGATTGCATTATATATAAAGATCTTAGACTCTGACACAATATGCAAGTAAACTAAGTATGATTTTTAATCTCTAGATAATAATTCATAGTTTATACGACCTCGTCATTTTGTATTTATATTATAACTTTGAATGAAAAAAAATGTATTATATTTATAGACATTGTTTTATGAAATTTGATCAGAAATCTGCTCTTTTTAGTAAAATAATATGTTACATAAATATTAAGTTCTCAAGGATGGTTACTTTAGCAAGTTGTCGGATGGTTGGTTTCATTTCTAGGGACTGATATTTGGTGTTATTAAGTTTTTATCTTATTTGAGTCAAGTGTTGTTTGACGCGTTTCTTGTTTGTAAGCAATAAAGCTCTGTATCTGAGTTCTTTTAAAGGTTTATTGTAGTAATTTAAATACATATATGATCCTCAAGTCTAGCTACGTACTCATTAAGTCAATCAATTAAATATCAGTTTGCTTTTGTCTTTGGTGATAATTCAACATAACCATATTGCCTTAATATTAGATGTATGGTTGTTGTATTTGCTAATAATTCATGTTAAACATGATGTGATACCGTATAAATCAGATGGCTATTTTAATGAGCATTTGGATGGTTGGTTTTCATCATAATGTTGTAGATTTTACTTTATTGATAGCTTGGTTGAATCAGGTGATTTTTAAGGGGTGTTTTATTTTTTAAGTAAGCAAATATATATATATAGTGCCTAAAGCGGGCTCTGAACTCGAATATTCATTCCTGCAGTGGCATGTAACGGATGGTTACTTTAATATCCAGCTATCAAATACAATACTGAGTCTCAATCTCACAGTTTCAACTCCAGCCCCTATTTCTGAACACTATTTTTAAGTTTAGCACCACATTGAAAGTAAGAGGTACAAACAAAACTAGGTTGAAGAATAGCTAAAGAGTAGCTGAAGAGATTGGCCTTGTAATAGGAGCATTTGGCCCTGTTCTTGGTAGCTATGTCAATTGCCAAGATACATATATAAAGATAACGAAACAGTAAAGATAGTGAATATTTTTTCCATAGTCCCCATATTTTGGGCAGAAAGTACAGAGGAAACCTGCTCTAATATTGAGGCATTTTGATTGCTTTTGTACCTATGTCTTCTCTTAACAATTTTGTGTCCCTCATGGTTTTCTGTATTTCTATCCTGTGAAATTGTCAAATGCAGGTTTAGAACTCCCATCAATTACTTTGCCTCTAACCTAACTTTTAACTGAATGAATATCACAATAAACTTTAATTGATCAATCAAAATTACTGGGATAAATGCATTACGGTGTTATGATCTAGGTTCCTAGTTCGGCTTCTGCATTTAGATATGAATGCTTCGCTGCAAGTATATTACTTTAACTAACTCAAATTCTGGAAGCAAGATTCTTCTTCTAAGCACTTCACAATTACATTTAGGACAACTAAAATTCTTCAACATGAAATAATTCTAATTCCTGACCACTCTTTGAACAAGACTCTTATTGATGAGAAACCGAAGTTCTCTTAATGATAAAATATTCTATTTAGACAAGAGTGCTTAGTTGAATTAACTCCAACAGTATGCTATTAAAGGATTATAAGGCTATTTCCTAATCAATGTATTATATGTTAGTGCTAATTTGGAATTGAATATACATATATTTGTGTAATGTTCTATTGCTAATTTTCTATGAAACTTATTGTCTGACATATTTGATACAACAACAACAATAATGTTGGGTTTATCCTAAAAATTTGGGTCAGATTTTATCAATGAAGTTTGTAGGTTTTGGGAGAAGAATGGAAGCCAAACGTTTATGGCAATGTGTTGTCTACCATTATTTAGTGTATTTGGGAGGTGTAATTCTTGCATTCTTAAAAGAAGACTTTTGGGCAGCAAGTCTTGTGAGATAGATTTGCACCTAACTAGTGCAAAGAATGGGGTCTATTTAAAGGGATAATATCCTACTTCGTTTTTTTTATTGAGGACCATAGTTATAAGAAAATTGATATCTACAAATACAGGAAAAAATCACCACATGTAAAATACTAGCAGAAGATCCATGCAATGCACAGATTGAAAATTTCTGTTTTATGTTTTGGATTTATTTTTTCAGTATTCTTGGATTATCACTTTTTATGATAATAAAAAGTATTTTTGTTCAATTCTTAACTAAATGTAATAGATTTATTTACTATATCACTACTCAATACATAAGTATTCTTTCCTAATTCTTCATAGTTTGCATAAGTATCGTTGCTTTTCTAAACATTAATTTTGATGAGCACGTCATAGAATTGGCTATAGAAATTCTGTCTCATAGAAAATTGTATCTTGTTCAAATTCATAAATTATGCAACAACAAATACAACTTAAAAATATAAACAACACAATTAAGAAGATAAACATAAATAAGAACCAAAATCAATATAATTTATGTATATAAACAAATTCTTTCATCACATTGAAATTTAAGGAAGGGAGCAATTGAAATTGAACTGTATAGGATTTTATAGGTTTTTTCACATATTACAACAAAAGTATATTATTATTCAAATGCATAAAATTAGATCTTTTAACATTGAGATAAATAAGAGTACACATTAAGAAAAATTACATCAGTAATCGAAGAGTAAAAATTGCTTTAGTTTCATACTTGAATCTAAAAGAAATATCTGGTTTCCTAATAAATTAAAAAATGTTATCAGTAAGACAAAATAATAACACAAAAAAATTCATATTAGTTATTAGTTATAAGACAGATAAATAATATCAACTTTAAAAAAAATTTCATGCACATACGTAAGTCGTAAATTTATTGACCTAAGATCTCAAATGTAAGTAATTCTCCTAACACAACCAACTCCATCAATTCCAGTAACTCCACTACAAATAGCACTTTGAAATCAGTGTACTCGGATACCGATATAAAAAGGAAAAAGAACAGTTAATTCATATATATAAGGAAAGATATAAAAAAAATCCTAATAAATTATAAATATTGAAATATAGTTGATATAAGACCAAACATCAATGTTCTATTATATGTTGAAGGAAAAAAAATTTACCGATTAACACAGAGAAGAAAGAAAAAAATATTGGCATTATTTATTAAGACCAAACACAAACCTTTCGTCTCACTTGATGCAAACAATACATAGTCATTAATATCAACAAAGCTTGTGAATACATCATCAAGGATATCATGCATAACACCTTCATCTAACAAATAATATTTATGTAGTCATAAAAAAATAGCTTAAAGAATAAAATAATATCAATACTCATTTATTATAAACAACTATTTATAAGAATATACTGAAAATACTTGCTTACACACATATATATATATACCTCCATTAGTATATATTGATCCAACACAAGTTAGCATACTCTGAGATAAAAAGGCTGGTTGAACTATATAAGAATAATATAGAAAGAAAAATAAAAAAAATTTGTGAGATACCTTAGCTAAGTAATACATCATTTGTTAAAGAAACAATAATTGACAAAAGAATCAACTAACCATTTCTTATTCCAAATGTCTCATCTTTTTTCTCTTTATTGCCAATTTTCTTCTCTTTTTAGCATCTATAGATGATTCACTCATAGTATTATTTAGTAAATAATGATAACACAAGAAACAATAACTAAATGGAATGTCCAAACCAAATAAAAAAAGAACAACCTTTGGTCTTATATGAAAGAGAAATAGACTACCCTAGTTGAATAGGACATTTTAGCAAGTAGACCTCTTTAACTAATAGCAATTATAGTCTACCAATTTTAATAAAAAAAATCCTACTTTAGGAGCATGAGATGTGATGGATAAAAAAGAATGTACTTTTTTAATACCTAAGCTACATTAACCATTCTAGGCAAAATTTACTTATGAAATTCATCAAACAAAAGAAATGACCAAAAGATCACTTCCAACTTGTGATGGATAAAAAAGAATGAACTTTTTTAATACCTAAGATACATTAACCATTCTAGGCAAAATGCGCCTAAGAAATCCATCAAACAAAAGAAATGACCAAAAGATCACTTTCAACTTGTTCAATATAGATATATCAAGAAAGTACAAATCAATTCAACAACACATGAATATTCAATCATCTAAATACCATAAAGCATTCACTTGACAAAACCACATAAGTTAAGGAATAAACTAAATTGTAGAATGAGAGATTTTTATATCATAAAAGAGCTGCTGTATTTTATTGAATTTTAAAGAAATAAGTACAAACATAAAGTGCTAAATAGCTAATTTGCCTAGTGGCTAATGATATTGTGTCCACACCCTAGCACTTAATCTATTACATGAGAAAGATGCCCAAAAAATAATCCAAAAAACTTTTGATATAAAATATGAAAACACACATCATCACAAATATACCTTTGCGGGACTCAAATCTGAACTAGAGAGCTCAAACATTCTAACTATTGCAGCATCATCACAAACACACCTCACTAGATAAGTTCCTTTGAATTTCTCCATCCCAATAGGCCTACTAAGAACCTTGAATAACATAGTTTTTCCAACAATTTCTTGAAATATAGGAGGAGACTGTGTGTCAAACACAACCTACGAACAATATAAAACAGACACAACAAGAAAAATGTATTGGTAGAAATCGAAGGATAAGAAAACTCTTTAACAATAAACTTAGCATATAAAAAAAATAGCATTCGATTGACTTACATCAATATCTTTAAGATGTTCAAACAGTTGAGCACAAGTCTTATTCAGTAGGTAACTTGCCTCACGATCAAAGAGGACAAAAATAGAAACACCAGTAGAATTCTCAACCAACACCTTCATTCTAAACTTGAATTTTTTAAGATGCACATAAATACTGGCCTAAGGTTAACAACTACGCAAAAATAATTCACTATTTAACAAAGCACAAAGGAAGCATTGTAAAATATTTATTCCTAGGAGTCACATTTATAATATGGATGTTGCAAAATTGACAAAAATAAATCTCAGATTTTGTCTGAACACCTCTGCCACACATACAAGCAGAGTATCACTAAGGACCATCCTCAACTATTTCAGCTATTTTTGCTAGTACAACAAAAGTTCCAACCTAAAAATATAAGACCAGATCTATATATGTTAAGACATTATAACCAAACATAGTTGTAATACAAACTAAAACTGAAAAACTAAAATAAATACTAACAACATAGTATGTTCAAGTACAAAGGAGGACAAAAAGATTAATATCATTCCAAAACAAAGTAGTATTTACTAACAAATAGAAAAAGAAAATTTAACACAAATTATTGAAGAGTAAAGATGATAAAAAAAATTAAAGTGGTTCCAACCCGGTTGTTATCATCAAGCAACTTCACAGTACACCTAGGTGTGAGCTTCATAAATTCTTCTTCTATTCCGATATTTTTTTCAGAGCCAACAATGCCAATGGGTTGGGATGCACTAACTCCATGTGGAATAAAACTGTTAACAAATACAGCACCAACTTAAATAAGTAGAAAATGACAGCAACAACAACAAAAACACTAAAGAAACTACATGTATAGATATACCTCTGGGATGTCAAGATTAAATTCAAGCTTTGATGCAAACATAACATTTTGAAGTCCAACTCTACCTGAAAATAAAAAATAGATACATTAGTTACAGGAATATAATGGTAAAACCAAGTGAACTTGGATAACTGACACACCTAAAATGAAATTTACATGATACAAACCTCTAAAAATCTTAACTTTGGCAAGTTATAAAATCACAACTGGCTGTTCAGCATACCCAGAAGACAAAAATCGATTAAGTTCATTAACATATTCACCAAATAAGGCACACCGAATCCTATAACTGAAAACAACCAACAAAATCACCTACACTATTAGAAATTTGACTATACAAACACATGAAAAACACAAAAGAATCTCAATAAGAGGAAGAGGTAGAAATTAAAGAAGGCTAACTCATTTTCAGCAAGTTCCATCACATTCATCTTCATCTTCTTTCCATTTTTATCATATTCTTTCTCTTCTGACACAGAGACCAACAGACCCACCACATCTCAAATAAATATGAAAAAAAACTATTAGAAAATAATGATAACAAAACAACATTCTACAAATCACAAAGAAATAAGACTGCAATCATTCCAGACAAAAAAGTATGAGCAAATAGCACAACATACCAACTAAGAAATCGAAATCCTCTTTGGTTTCCAAAAATTCAGTGAATGAAG
The DNA here is from genome assembly GCF_014773155.1 of Arachis stenosperma. Taxonomy (NCBI): domain Eukaryota; kingdom Viridiplantae; phylum Streptophyta; class Magnoliopsida; order Fabales; family Fabaceae; genus Arachis; species Arachis stenosperma. The sequence continues at coordinate 123,517,376 of NC_080385.1, read as the reverse complement.
AGATTGTAAGAGCATATTTTGGAATAAAATCGTAGATAGCAGCCCTGACAGTGGTTCTGAATTGAAAAATCAACTTAAACTGATGCCTAGTGGCCCTATAAGATCCTTGGTTTGGCACAACAGAGAAGAGCTTCATGACATATACTCGATCCTCAGAGAGAAGTTGTTTGAACCTGTAAATCATAGTCTTCCAAATAGTAGCTTGTATCTTGCACCCCTACCAATCAACATAAATTATACTAAAAATCTGATAAATGACAAATCGAATAAAGAGAAAAATAAATTTAAATGAAACAAAATTTCAGACCTCGATATAAAAAAGGTAAAGAGAAACACATCTAAATACAAAAAGCAAATAGCTAAAAAATTTTAATAAATTTAGACCACTATAACTCACAGATTCATCAACCAAAATCATCTCCATGGCAGTTGCCATATTGAGGTTCCATACTTCCTTCTCAAGATTAATCTTATTAACTATATCCATGACAGTTGCCATATTGAAATGCAATTAAAGGATGAAAGACAAAATAGATTTCAGTCAATAAAACAGTAACTAATAAACACATACAACAACAACATGAATGTGAGAAAAATCTGCCATGATCAATGGGTTCTGCCTTTATTTATAAACACAAATCAATTGAGTAATTTGAATTTTGAAATCCATAAAACCCTTATTTTAGGAGAGAAAAAAAGAAGCAAGTAAGATAGAGATTTAAAAGATATTGATATTGATTGACCTTAGATATCAATCGAAAGATATTTGCGGCCCCACTAAATAATTATATATGTGTGTGTGTGTGTGTGTGTGTGTGTGTGTGTGTGTGATAATATGTGTTAGGTAGTGTATATATGTGATATTGAGCAAACTTGAGGAGGTGGAAGCTTGATTTGGGTCATTGGATGCGGAATTTTATTTGGTGTTGTTGTTTCTGAGCTAGCTTAGTGGTGTTGCCTTTGGGTTATATAAATAAATCGGCCAAGGTATGGTTTTGGTTTCTCGTATTTAATATATAATATCTTGTGAAAACTTAGGCTAAGTGACTATAGGATAGGTTGAAATTATATGATTGCGTTAAATGCTTAGTGAAGTTCATGAAGGATGTTGAATTAGTATGATAATAGGTTGATGATTATTGCTTATGATTGTTAGTTGATGATGTCGTAAAAATTAGGAATATGAGATATTGTCGATGTAAAATGTGATGTTGGGGGGTGGATTGTTAATTTGGTAAAAATGATTGATGAATAATGATATTGACGGTAAAGGACAAGAACATTGTATGTAGGAAATGTTGTTGATGACTGTGTTGTCATAATTTGAGAATTTTTGGGATTGAGACTAGTTAATATGAGGTATGATTGGTGGAAGTAGAGTGGGGAGTTGTGTTGGCTGTGTTTTGGTATGTTTTGGTGCAGGGTATTATTGTATGAATATTGTAAGAACCAGAATAGCTACTTTAATAAAATAATAATTTAATTACCCAAAATATGTTCGAAAATATAAAAAAGTGTTCTTTTTAAAATATAAAGGTGAAATTTGATTTCAATGAATTTTTCTAAGTTGAAAAATATATCTTTTGCGAAAACTTTTTGTAAAAATACGTACCGAAGCTTAAGCTGGTAGTACCGACTTTAGTCTGTCAGGTACTGTGTATTTTAGTAAAATAAGATTTTGAAAATTTAATTTATTGTTTTGAAAGGACAAAAATAATTTAGAATTAAAAACCGGACATTAATATTAAAGGTTTTGGCCCAAAGTGGGACAAACGGGCCAAAAACACTAACTGGTTGGACCAGGTTCAAATCGGGCCCAAGCCCAACATATATATACTCTATTAATGAGCTTTATGCTCATTTTGATGGGAAGAGAGAGAGAGAGAGAGCTCAGATAGATGAGAGTGAGGGGTGACATAACTTGAGCTATGGAGCTCCAATTGACGAGCCGTTTACGGTCATATGAAGCTCTCGCCAAGCCCGTCATTTCTAGCTTTGTTGGTAAGAAATCAAAACTCCTACTCCAATTTCCTGCCCTAACAGTTTGCATTTTTTGTTCTTTTTTTAGTAGATTTTTTTATTTTGGTTGTTTAGGGATGATCTAGCATTGGAATATTGTTGGGTTTTGCCCTAATGCTATTGGGTAAGGTAACGACTCACTAAACCCTTGTGTTTAGTTATTTTTGTGAACCCTAAGTTTGATGTGATATGTTGTATGATGTTAGATTGAGGTTTGGTATTTGTTGGAGTGAGATTGGTGGTTTTGGAGCTTTGAGTTTGAGCTTGGTGTTTCGAGTTGTGTGGGAATCGGCCAAGGTATGGTTTCAGTTTCCTTTATGTACTATGTACTATTTCTCAAAACTTAGGCTAGTGAACCATAGGATAGGATTGAATTGGATATATGGTTGTTTGAACTATGTTTGTGGTATATGCATGATATTGGAGATTGAGGAAAATGTATATATTGAGGTATGATTGTGGTGGATTCTAATATGATGATGGATTGATGTTAATTGTTGGTGGTTATTGATTTTGTGGGTGACGGTAATTGTTGGGGATTATTGGTGCTGATGATATTTGATGATTATTAATGTTTGTGATGATTTTGATGGACTAGGATGGTGATTATTTATGTTCAATTATGAATGTTAATGATGATAATGAGTATGGAATATTGTGGTTGGTGTTGTTAATAATTGATGGTGATGGTGATGGTGGGTTTTGATTTTGATTGAGTTGAAGAAGTGAGGAGGTTGATAAAAATCTAAGTAGTGAGGGTTAAATGGTTTTAATAGTGAATGATGGGAGATGGTTGAGAAATGTTGGTATGAGGTTTTGTGTTCGTTTTGGGTGTGTTTGTTTTGGTTTGGATTTGAAGTTTTAGAAACGAGAGAATTTTGTTGAATTTGGTAAAATCTTGTTTTTGATGGCAGATCATAACTTGAGTCTCTGTTTTTGAAATTGATTGGAAATTATTTTAAATTAAAGGTTATCTTAAGATCTTTAAAATGATATAAAGTTTGAGGAATATGGAGTTTTGTAGACGAAGTTATGAACGTTTAAAGTTTGGTGTTTAAAACTGATTTTCTACAACTTTAAAAAATTTTACAAATCTGGAGGGATATGCGTACGCGGGTCCCCCATACGCGAGCGTGCGATTCTGTTTGGAACCTATGCGTACGCAGCACCTTACATGCGTACGCAGAATGTGCAAAACTTGAGGACGCGTATGCGACCACATGATCTAGTACGCGAAATATTGGTTTCTGTTAAGCACCCATGCATACGCGATATCTTGTATGCATACGCGGGATGGGAAAAATTTTAAGTATGCGTACGCATACATGGGCATGCGTACGCATGGACCCTATTTTGCTGAAAAATGATTTTTTTTCACTTTTAAGGGTTCTCTAACTTTTCAAACTTCCTTAACTTCTCTTTAAGACTTGTGACTGGTAATTAGACTCTAAGACCAGTGAGGATGGGTAAGTTAATTTTAATTGGTGATTTTCTTTGATATGAGTTTAGAGCCGTGACTTAGGCTTTGGGAGATTTGTGGATAAGATTAGTGAATGTGGTGTGGTGAGGTACTTCTTTGACGAGACTTTTGAGATTTGGAATGATTATGTTATATTTGAGGAATTGAAAATTTATGATGGTTATGATGAGTTAAGAACTCGAAAGGGAATGATGAACATGTTGAATATTGAGAGTGTGCTAGGTACTATATCCTTGGGATGCGTATGAAAGTGTGCCAGGAATTATATCCTTGGGTTAAGCATGATAGTGTGCAGGGAACTATATCCCTGGGTTGAATTATGATTAATAACTTTTTCTGCTGCAAGAATGTGCCACGCACTATATCCTTGGGTTAAGTATGATAGTGTGCAGGGCATTATATCGTTGGCATGGCAGATCCTCTGCTGCAAGAATGTACACGGCACTATATCTCTGGCGTGGCAGAAAAGGCTACATTCGAAAAGGGTGTGTCAGGTTGGCATTTATAGACTGACAAGTGATATCACTAGCCAATAGAATAGGCATTCATTATATGCCTCTCTTATGTGCTTGTTTGCTTCGATTACTTGCAGTTTGCCTAAATGTATAATATGCATACTTGCTTCTTGAATTACTTGCTATACATGAATATTACCTGTGTATTACTTGTTTGCAAATACTTGTGATTGTCTGGTGCTGAAGAGGTCATGTAGGCGGCGGCGATGGGATCGCATGGAGGGTAGGTTTGCGAAGGCTGTGGAATATAGTGGCGTGATTAGTATTTGTTAGAAATTCCCTAAGTTTAGTTAAACCTATTTATGGTTTATGTTATTTATTTTGTTAAGCTAGAATAATCGGTATTCGATGTGAAGTTCTACGGTTGTCTTTGGCGTCCCGAAACCTTACATCTTATATATTGGGCACGGTTACCGTACTGAGAATCTCCAGTTCACATTCCATACATTGTTGTTGCTTTTCAAATGCAGGTCATAACCCACCTCGGTGAGTTGCGGGATGGTGACAGAGCGGAGGATCCTTTGCTATATTTTTGTATTTTGATTATTATGTTGTAGTTCTCTCATATTTTGTGTATTTAACTTTGTTGCCTTAGAGGCTTTATTTCTGAAAACTTTGAGAGATAGGTTGTTGCTGTTTTAAACTTCAAAACTCTCTTGTATTCAGTTGACTAGCCGGCCTAGACTTCGCAGGCTGTGACTAGTCCTCTTATTTGTATATCATATTTATATTTATATCTTATTTAATTTAATTATTACCTTGTGTATCCTGGAACTATCTACAAGGCTTTATATATACATATATATATATATATGTATATATGTATATATATACATATATATATATATATATGTATATATATATTATGTCTTGTTTTATCCGTGCCTACACGTTTAGTTATCATCTCATGTGTGAACCCTTCGCGTTTTCGTAATTCCGCTTTATGCGACTTTGAGTTTTACTCCTTCATTGGGCTTTTAGTTATATAAATTCTTGAATATATATAATGAGTCCATATTTGATGATAATTTTTGGCTTGAATTGGATAGATTTCATCACATAAACTCACACTTATTCACAAAAATAGCATACTTTTGTATATATATATATTATGTCTTGTTTTATCCGTGCCTACACGTTTAGTTATCATCTCATGTGTGAACCCTTCGCGTTTTCGTAATTCTGCTTTATGCGACTTTGAGTTTTACTCCTTCATTGGGCTTTTAGTTATATAAATTCTTGAATATATATAATGAGTCCAAATTTGATGATAATTTTTGGCTTGAATTGGATAGATTTCATCACATAAACTCACACTTATTCACCAAAATAGCATACTTTTGTGATTTCTCCCTAGAGAGGACTTAAATGTGAAAACACGCATTTTTTGTGCTTAAATTGATAATTTTGATTCCACTTTTATTTCATTAAATGCCATGATATGTTTTGTGAGTGATTTCAGGTCCAAGGGTCATGAATGGTGTTAGGCAGAAATGGAAGGAAGCATGCGAAAAAGGGAGAACACATGAAGAAAACAAATGAGAAGCACACACTGAAGTGTGCGTATGCACAACCTTCTGTGTGTACACACAAATGACAAAATAAGCAAGTGTGCGTATGCACACATCTGTGTGTATGCATAAGTCCCAGCGCGTGACTTCATTAATTAAGCACATGGCTCGCGATTTTGGGGCCTCTTGGCCAAAGTTTTTGGAGTTGCTAAAGCCTTTTGGAGTGCTATATCAAAGGAGAATGAATACATATGAAGAGGGATTTCTTCATTAGCTTAGGGAGCTCATTTTTAGATAGAAAAACACATTAGGAGTAGGAGTAGTGTAGTTAGGAAATTATCTCTTTGGGTTTTACTTAATTTTCATTGTAGCATTTTATAGTTAGGTTTTGATCTTAGATTTTGCTCATCACTTTTGTAAGCACTCTTTAATTTCCTCTTTAATTACACTACTTGTGTTACATTTTGCTCATAGTTCAAGTTACTTTGTTAATATATGCAATTTTAATTTCTTGAGCTTTTTGTTGATGCTTTTGATGTTTTATATTTCTCTATGCTTGATTGAATTTCTATTGTTAATTTTGTACTTAGTTTGGTGATAGTTTTCATTTTCTTTTACAATTTTTCATGTTTTGCTTTATTGCCCACCAAGTGTTTGTGAAAATGCCACTTGGAGATTTTGAGTAGATTTTCACACCTTGGTTTGGGAAATGAGTTCCTAGGATACTAGAGTCATAATGTCTGACATTTAGTGGTAATTCTTGGGTAGTTAGTTGACTCTTGTTTCCATTGACGCTAGCTTTTTACTAAGTAATTAGTAAGTTAGCTAGGACTTATAGATTAAGGTCAATTATGCTTGCTTGACTAACTCCTTGATCTTAGGGGTTGACGAAGCGAGATTGACTCATCATAGTTGCCATAGTTGTGGTTATGACGATGATAAGATTTCTTAATTCTCATTCCCAAGGCAAGGCTCTTTTATGCATTTATATCATTTTCACTAAGTTTTGATCTTGTTCCTCTTTTAATTGCATTAATTTCCTTTTTGATCATTTCTTAGCTCTTTTATCTCTTGGTTCCTTTAATTTTCTGCTTTATTGCCAAAAACCCCTTCACCTCACAACCAAGAATGTTGACACTTTAATTTGCATTGTCTGAGGGAGAACGACCCGAGGTTGAATTAATCTCAGTTGTTTTTATTTGAAATTAAACTTTGATTGGGAGGGTTATTTGTCGGTTCGGACTATGCTACCGACGAAGAAGTTATTTTGTTAAAATCTGAACCGGCATAATTCTCGCCACCAATATACTATATTATAAGCTTTAAAACTGTCGTGGCACTTTGTTATCCTTTACTTTATGGCTAGAGGTAAGGCTTAGGGTATCGAGGTGTTACAAATATGGTTAGTGAGTTATGTTTTTGTGAAAATAAAGGTTTGATGAATTTTGTGAAAAATATGATTTTTGGCCGAATTTCGGCAATCTATAACTTGGCTTTCGAACTCCCAAAATTTTTCAAACTTATTTTTTATGAAAATTGTGTCTGTAAAGTTTACACCATTCGAAGAACGGATGAAAAATGTTTTAAAATAAAAGAGATATGCGCGCCAGAAGTTTGGTACGTGAAACTGAAATTCTGCAACACTTAATAATCTTTGCCCTTTCTGCTCAACCCGCGTACGCGGACCCCATTATACGCGGCTATGCATTTCTGTTTGGTTTGCATGCGCACGCGGGCAGGTGCCGTGTACGCAGAATGGGCCAAAAGGGGGCACTCGCGTACACAGGAATACGGTCGCCTACGCGGACTGGGGGTGTATACACGAGTTAAGGGAAAATGCACTTTCGCGTACGCGTGACATGCTCTGCGTATGCGGAGCCTTGTTTTACAACAAGTTGGATTTTTTTTTTGTTTTAAATATGATTTTAAACCTCTAAACCTCTATTTTTACTCTTTTATTCCCTAAAACCTAGTTTTAAATCATATTGAAGGTACTAAACCTCGGGACGTAGTTAACTTGGAAGTGAAGGAAGGTTTGTAAAAAATGATTTGTGATAAAAGAAAGGGGGTATTTGAATTGATGAGATGATGAAAGTATGAATCATGATTTAGGAGTGCGGAGATGATGGTGACTTTATAAATTATGACAAATTGATAATTAATGATTGATAATGAGTGAATGTAAAGGAATAATGATGGTATTGATGTGTTTGATGTGGGAAAGGTGGTAGGGCACTAATCCCTCGATTCATTCCCCCGCATTCCTTGTGAATGTATCTTTTGGGATGAGAGGAAGGTGGTAGGGCATTAATCCCCTGATGTGTTTCCCACACATTTTCTCTTTCTATTTGCAAGGTGTTATGCCACTAATCCCTCGATCAGTGTGGCACGGCCTCACTAGGAGAAGGTGGTAGCGCACTAATCACCCAATTCATATCCCAATTTCCAACAATACCATTCCCATTCAACCATCATTATACATAATCAATGTCATACCTACCATCAACATGGTTTCACCCACAAATCAACCTCAATCACTCATCAAGCATATATCACAACATGCATTTTTCTCATATATCACACCATCAAGGCATCAATATTCATAACCACATATATGACCACATCATATATCTCAACCATCCAACAACATCAACAACTTAATGCCTTTCTTAGAGCCCCTAGCCTAAGTTTTCACACCACATTACATTTTAGATACAGGAAACCGAGACCATACCTTAGCTGATTTCTCACGCTCAACCGGAGCACTTCCAAACCACTTTTCCACAAGCTCTCAAGGTCTCAACACCTCCAAGAACAGATTGTTTTTGCACACCAAAGCCCTCTTCCAAGCTTTCCAAAATCTCAATCAAGCTTCAATATTCACATACACACTACCTAAGCCACAATTATCATACCTAAACACAATATCTCAATACCCAAGCATCATAAAACAACAAATTACACTAGGGTTGAGAATCTTACCACACCCAAGGTTCAAGGAGACAAGATTAACCTTCTTCTTCAAGAGAGTTGCGTCCTATAACATCAAAGAGCCCAAAATCTCAACAATTTTTTCATGAAATTCGAAATTTAGGGATGAAGAACTGAAATGATTTCGTCAGTTACCTCAAGAATAAAGTAGTGAATTTTGTAGAGCTCTTCACGGTGAACACGTGGCCGTGAACGGTGCGGCAATCGAAGCTCTAGATCAAAAGTTATGGTGGTTTGAAGATCAACCAAGGGAGATAACTTGAGAGAGTGTTCTTCCCTTCCTTTCCACCATTTCAGCGTGTGTTTGTGTGTTGTGAAGAGAGAGAGAGGGAGTGCTGAAAATTAGGGTATTAGATTTAGTTTAGTTGGGCCAAGGGCCCAATATGGGTCTGGTTGACCCAGTTTGGCCTGTCCGGTCCAATCTTGGTCCGATTTTTACAAAATTGGTATTGAAATTCTCGTCTCAATCTCCTCTATCATATTAAGCCATAAAAATCACATTTTTGAATTTCTAAAATAAATTCTCATTTATGAGTTAATTAGTCATTAATTAACTGGGTTTTACATTCCACCCACCTAATTGAGAATTTTACCCACAAAATTCAAAATCAATTACCTGAGAATAGGTGTGGGTAGTCATCTCGCATCTCTGACTCGAGTTCCCAAGTGTGTTCCTCAACACCGCATCGACTCCATGCCACTTTGACTAACAAAACATCTTTTCTAACGCAACCGTTTGATACTAGTATCATCAATTATGACTGGAGCCACTGGAAGCGTCAAATCTTTTAACTGAACAGATTCAGGTTCTAACACATGGCTCGCATCAGGAGTATAATTCCAAAGCTATGACACGTGAAATATGTTGTGCAGGTTCGAAAGATGAGGTGGTAGAGCCATCCGGTACGCCACCGGTCCAATCCTCTCAATGATCTGAAATGGACCAATATACCGAGGATTCAACTTCTTTGCTTTAATCGCCCTACCTACCCTTGTGGTTGGAGTGATCTTAAGGAAAACATGGTCTCCTTCTTCAAATTCTAAGGGTTTCCGCCTTTGATCGGCGTAACTCTTCTGATAACTCTGCGTAGTAAGCATTCTATCTCAGATTTTCTTGACTTGTTCAGTGGTCTCAGCTATTATCTCCGGCCCCAACAAGCTTTTCTCCACAGCTTCATACCAACATAACGGAGATTGACATTTTTTCCAGTATAGAGCCTCATACAGAGCCATTATGATGCTCGTGATAGCTATTATTGTACGCAAACTCCACTAGCAGCATATAGAAATCCCAGCTTACCGGTGATCCAGAACACAAGCCCTCAACATATCTTCCAAGTTTTGGATCGTCCTCTCAGATTGACCATCTGTTTGAGGATGGTAACCTGTGCTCAATCTTAATCGGGTTGCAAAAGCTTTCTGAAATGCTCTCTAAAACCTCGAAGTGAAACGAGGATCTCTATTGGAGATTATAGTAGCAGGTACACCATGAAGTCTCACAATCTCCTTTATGTATAACCGTGCTAGCTCCTCAAGGGTGTAAGTCATCCGAATGGGTAAAAAGTGAGCTGACTTCGTCAGTCGGTCCACAATCACCCAGATAGGATCAAAACCAGTCCTAGTCCTAGGCAATCCCGACACAAAATCCATCGCAATGCTTTTCCACTTCCATTGCGGAACCTCTAAAGGTTGCAACGTCCCGGAAGGTCTTTGATGTTCCATCTTCACCTTCTGACAGGTTAAACATTTTGAAACATATTCCGTCACATCATTCTTCATACCCGGCCACCAAAACATCTCCTTTAGATCATGGTACATCTTAGTACTTCCCGGGTGGATAGAGAATCCGCTTTTGTGTGCTTTCTTTAAGATATCTTGCCTCAAAGTGCCAACATCTGGCACAATGATCCTACCCTTGAATCTCCATAACCCGTCTTTATCCTCCGACACTCTCCACTGTTTCTCTTGCTCAATGGCTGGTAGCACCTTCCATAACGCGTCATCATCTTCATGAGCCTTTAGGATTCGGATTTAAAATCACTTGAGATTTATAATCGATTCAAACATAGAGTCCCAGACACTTCTTGAACACCAATCTTCATACTCTCGAATTCTTTGAGTAACTCTTCTTCTCAGATCATCATCCAAATAACATACAATGACTTCCGACTTAACGCATCTGCCACTACATTTGCCTTTCCCGGATGGTAATTCAACTCAAAGTCATAGTCCTTCAATAATTTCATCCACCTTCTCTATCTCATATTAAGCTCTTTCTGATCAAAGAGATACTTCAAGCTCTTGTGATCAGAGAAAATTTGGAACTTAACCCTATAGAAGTAATGCCTCCACACCTTTAACGCAAACACAACTGTAGCAAGTTCTAAATCGTGCGTAGGGTAATTAATTTCATGAGGTCTCAACTGACGTAAGGCATACGCCACCACATTACGATCCTGCATCAGCACGCACCCTAGACCCTTCAATGAGGCATCACAGTACACCTCGAATGACTCATATGGCTCATGTAACACCAACATAAGTACGGTGGTCAACTTTGCTTCAACGCTTGAAAACTCTCCTCGCACTCAGGAGTCCAAACAAACGGTGCATCCTTGCGGGTTAACTTTGTCAATGGCAAGGCTATTTGTGAAAAGCCTTTGATAAATCTTCGGTAATAGCCAGCTAAGCTAAAAAAACTCCTTATTTAAGTCACAAAGGTTGGTCGCTGATGAGCGGATATTTTATACGCTTTTGATAGTGTTTTCATATAGTTTTTAGCATGTTTTATTCACTTTTTATTATATTTTTATTCAAAAATTACATTTTTATTATATTTTTATTCAAAAATTACATTCAAAAATTATATTTTTATTCACTTTTCATATACTCCTTCTGCACTCAAAATGGATTTTCTGGAGCTACAGAAGCCCAATTGGCGCGCTCTCAATTGCGTTGGAAAGTAGACATCTTGGGATTTCCATTAATATTTAATAGTTCATACTTTGTCTGAGATTTGATGGCCCAAACTGGCGTTAAACGCCAGCCAGAAACCCTTTTTTGGCGTAAAATGCCAGAACTGGCACCAAAATTGGAGTTAAACGCCCAAACTGGAACCAAAGCTGGCGTTTAACTCCAAGAATGGCCCATGCACGTGAAAACTTCAAGGATCAGCCCAAACACTCACCAAGTGGACCCCGGAAGTGGATTTCTGCACTATCTGCACTTAGTTACTCATTTTTTGTAAACCTAGGTTACTAGTTTAGTATAAAAACTACTTTTAGACTTTCATTTAGGAACTTATGACATTTTTACATTTCATATTGTATCTTTGATGGCATGAGTCTCTAAACCCCATAGGTGGGGGTGAAGAGCTCTGCTGTGTTTCAATGGATTAATGCAATTACTACTGTTTTTCATCCAATTACGTTTGCTTCTATTCTAAGATATTCACTCGTACTTCAATGTGATAAATGTGATGATTTGTGACACTCATCATCATTCTCAAATCCATGAACGCGTGCTTGACAACCACTTCCGTTCTATCTGAGCTCAACGTAGTCATTGGTCGACAGCTTGAGTGCGTATCTCTTGGGCTCCTGATTCACGAGTTTGACTGCTTTTCCTTACAACAGAGCATTCAAATCCATGAGATCATAACCTTCGTGGTAAAGGCTGGAAACAATTGGCAGCATTCCTGAGATCCGGAAAGTCTAAACCTTGTCTGTGGTATTCCGAGTAGGATCTGGGAAGGAATGACTGTGACGAGCTTCAAACTCGCGAATGTTGGGCGCAGTGACAGTGTGCAAAAGGATAAATGTATCCTATTCCGACACAAGTGAGAACTGACAGATGATTAGCCCTACGGGAACCGTAGCTGGACCATTTTCACTGAGAGGACGGATGGTAGCCATTGACAATGGTGATCCACCAACGCATAGCTTGCCATAGAAGGAGCCATGCGTGTTTGGAGAAGAATACAGTAGGAAAGCAGAAATTTAGGGGGCAGAGCATCTCTAAAATCCCAACCTGTTCTCCATTACTGAATAACAAGTATCATTTATTTCATGTTCTTTTACTTTTTGCAAACAAAACTCTTTTTATTATTAAACTCCTGACTAAGAGTTACAGGATAACCATAGCTTGCTTCAAGCCGGCAATCTCCGTGAGATCGACCCTTACTCATGTAAGGTATTACTTGGATGACCCAGTGCACTTGCTAGTTAGTTGTGCAGAGTTGCAAAAGTGTAATTGCAATTTCGTGCACCAAGTTTTTGGCGCCGTTGTCGACTTGCGGGGATTGTTCGAGTTTGAACAACTGACGGTTCATTTTGTTACTTAGATTAGGAATAATTTATTTTTGTTGGTTTAGAGTTTTCTGTTTGAGTCCAGTTTCATATTTTAAGTTTGGTGTCAATTGCATGTTTTTATTTACCTTCATATTTTTGAATTTTTGTGTTCCTTGTTTGATCTTCAGTTTTTCTTGTTTTGTGTCTTTCCTTGTTTTTCTTGTGCATTTTCAAATTATTAGTGTCCAAAGTATAAAAATTTTTAAGTTTGGTGTTTCTTGTGTCCTTATTTCCTTAAAAATTTTCAAAATTTGTTCTTGGTGTTCATCTTGACGTTCAAAGTGTTCTTGCATGTTCTCTTTGTTTTAATCCAAAAATTTGTGTCTTGAGTCATTTCGTTATTTTTCTCTTTACTCATTAAAATTCAAAACTTAAAAAAATATATTTTCTTCTAATTGCTCATAATTTTCGAAATCTTTTGGTTGACTTAGTCAAAAAATTTTAAAATTTAGTTGTTTCTTGTTAGTCAAGTCAAGATTTCAAGTTTTAAAATTTTATCTTTTTAAATTTTTTCAAAATAAATTCTTTTTAAAATTTCTTTTTATATTTTTCAAAAATCTTTTATAAAATTTTTCAAAATCCTTTGTTTTTTCTTTTTAAATTTTTGAACTACTTGTTCCATTTTTATTAGTTTGATTGAAAAATTTTACATTTGGTGTTTTCTAGTAAAGGAAATTTCAACCTTTAAAATTTTAAATCATATCTTTTTCAAATCTTTTTCTTTTATTCTCTTACAAGTGTTGCTCTTCAAGTATCTTTAATTTTAGGACACATCTTTTTCAAAACTAACTAACCACTTTCTCTCTCCTCTTAATTTTCGAAATCGTGATCACTACAACTTCGCACAACTAACCAGCAAGTGCACTGGGTCGTCCAAGTAATAAACCTTACGCGAGTAAGGGTCGATCCCACGGAGATTGTTGGTATGAAGCAAGCTATGGTCACCTTGTAAATCTTAGTCAGGCAGACTCAAATGGGTATGGTGATGAATAAAACATAAAGATAAAGATAGAGATACTTATGTATATCATTGGTGAGAGCTTCAGATAAGCGTATGAAGATGCCTTCCCTTCCGTCTCTCTGCTTTCCTACTGTCTTCATCCAATCCTTCTTACTCCTTTCCATGGCAAGCTTATGCAAAGGTTTCACCGTTGTCAGTGGCTACCTCCCATCCTCTCAGTGGAAATGTTCAACGCACCCTGTCACGGCACGGCTATCCATCTGTCGGTTCTCGGTCAGGCCGGAATAGAATCCATTGATTCTTTTGCATCTGTCACTAACGCCCCGCCTGCTAGGAGTTTGAAGCACGTCACAGTCATTCAATCATTGAATCCTACTCAGAATACCACAGACAAGGTTAGACCTTCCGAATTCTCTTGAATGCCGCCATCAGTTCTTGCCTATACCACGAAGACTCTGATCTCACGGAATGGCTGGCTCGTTTGTCAGGCGAGCACTCGGTTGTCAGGCGATCAACCATGCATCGTGTATCAGGAATCAAAGAGATATTCACCCAATCTAAGGTAGAATGGAGGTGGTTGTCAGTCACACGTTCATAGGTGAGAATGATGATGAGTGTCACGGATCATCACATTCATCAAGTTGAAGAACAAGTGATATCTTGGACAAAGAACAAGCGGAATTGAATAGAAGAACAATAGTAATTGCATTAATACTCGAGGTACAGCAGAGCTCCTTACCTTAATCTATGGTGTGTAGAAACTCCACCGTTGAAAATACATAAGAACAAGAGTGATCATTGGCTTCGGCCCCAGAGAGGGAACCAGAAGAACCAAGATGAAAATACAATAGTAAAAGGTCCTACTTATAGAAAACTAGTAGCCTAGGGTGTACAGAGATGAGTAAATGACATAAAAATCCACTTCCGGGCCCACTTGGTGTGTGCTTGGGCTGAGCAATGAAGCATTTTTCGTGTAGAGACTCTTCTTGGAGTTAAACGCCAGCTTTTATGCCAGTTTGGGCGTTTAACTCTCATTTTGGTGCCAGTTCCGGCGTTTAACGCTGGGAATTCTGAGGGTGACTTTGAACGCCGGTTTGGGCCATCAAATCTTGGGCAAGGTATGGACTATCATATATTGCTGGAAAGCCCAGGATGTCTACTTTCCAACGCCGTTGAGAGCGCGCCAATTGGGCTTCTGTAGCTCTAGAAAATCCACTTTGAGTGCAGGGAGGTCAGAATCCAACAGCATCTGCAGTCCTTTTCAGTCTCTGAATCAGATTTTTGCTCAGGTCCCTCAATTTCAGCCAGAAAATACCTGAAATCACAGAAAAATACACAAACTCATAGTAAAGTCCAGAAAAGTGAATTTTAGCTAAAAACTAATAAAAATATACTAAAAACTAACTAAAACTACTAAAAACATACTAAAAACAATGCCAAAAAGCGTACAAATTATCCGCTCATCACAACACCAAATTTAAATTATTGCTTGTCCCCAAGCAACTGAAAATCAAATAAGATAAAAAGAAGAGAATATACTATAGACTCCAAATTATCAATGAAACTTAGCTCCAAATTAGATGAGCGGGACTAGTAGCTTTTTGCTTCCGAACAGTTTTGGCATCTCACTTTATCCTTTGAAATTCAGAATGATTGGCTTCTTTAGGAACTCAGAATCCAGATAGTGTTATTGATTCTCCTAGTTAAGTATGATGATTCTTGAACACAGCTACT
This sequence comes from Arachis stenosperma, assembly GCF_014773155.1. Taxonomy (NCBI): domain Eukaryota; kingdom Viridiplantae; phylum Streptophyta; class Magnoliopsida; order Fabales; family Fabaceae; genus Arachis; species Arachis stenosperma. The sequence continues at coordinate 123,501,816 of NC_080385.1, read as the reverse complement.
TATTGAGTCTTGGCCGTGGCCCAAAGCACTCTGTCTTCCAGTATTACCACCGGATACATACATGCCACAGACGCATAATTGGGTGAACCTTTTCAGATTGTGACTCAGCTTTGCTAGAGTCCCCAACTAGAGGTGTTCAAGGTTCTTAAGCACACTCTTTTTGCCTTGGATCACAACTTTATTTCTTTCTTTTTCTTTCTTTTTCTTTTTTTCTTTTTCCTTCTTCTTTTTTTTTTCGTTTTTTTTGTATTCACTGCTTTTTCTTGCTTCAAGAATCATTTTTATGATTTTTCAGATCCTCAGCAACATGTCTCCTTTTTCATCATTCTTTCAAGAGCCAACAATTTTAACATTCATGAACAACAAATTCAAAAGACATATGCACTGTTCAAGCATACATTCAGAAAACAAAAAGTATTGTCACCACATCAAACTAATTAAGATGGTTTTAAAGATGAATTTGAAATCCTGTACTTCTTGTTCTTTTGTGATAAAAACAGTTTTCTTTTAAGAAAGGTGATGGATTCATAGGACATTCATAACTTTAAGGCATAGACACTAAGACACTAATGATCATAAGACACAAACATAGACAAACATAAGCATGAAAATTTCGAAAAACAGAAAAACAAAGAACAAGGAAATTAAAGAACGGGTCCACCTTAGTGATGGCGGCTTGTTCTTCCTCTTGAAGATCCTATGGAGTGCTTGAGCTCCTCAATGTCTCTTCCTTGTCTTTGTTGCTCCTCTCTCATGATTCTTTGATCTTCTCTAATTTCATGGAGGAGAATGGAGTGTTCTTGGTGCTCCACCCTTAGTTGTCCCATGTTGGAACTCAATTCTCCTAGGGAGGTGTTGATTTGCTCCCAATAGTTTTGTGGAGGAAAGTGCATCCCTTGAGGCATCTCAAGGATCTCATGATGAGAGGGGTCTCTTGTTTGCTCCATCCTTTAGTAATGGGCTTGAGGTCATGCCTTCTCAGTTGAACCGGCTTTCCTCTTGAATCTCTCTTCCATTGAGCGCCCTCTTCACAAATGTCTGTGAGGACTTGGTCCAACCTTTGATCAAAGTTGACCCTTCTTCATGGCTACAACTTCATAGAAATGGTCTTGATGCACCCTTTGAGATGAATCTCTCCATCTCCCATGACTCGGAGGTGAAAGCTTTTGCCTTCCCTTTCCTCTTTCTAGAGGTTTCTCCGGCCTTGGATGCCATAAATGGTTATGGAAAAACAAAAAGCAATGCTTTTACCACACCAAACTTAAAAGGTTTGCTCGTCCTCGAGCAAAAGAAGAAAGAAGAGAGTAGAAGAAGAAGAAATGGAGGAGAGGGAGATGGCTTTGTGTTCGGCCAAAGAGGGGGAGAAGTGGTGTTTAGGTTGTGTGAAAATGAAGGAGTGAAGAAGGGTTTATATAGGAGAGGAGGGGCTTATGGTTCGGTCATGTATGGGTAGGTTTGGGAGGGGAAGTGGTTTGAATTTGAATGGTGAGGTAGGTATGGTTTTATGGAGGATGGATGTGAGTGGTGAAGAGAAAGATGGGATTTGATAGGTGAAGGGTTTTTGGGGAAGAGGTATGGAGGTGATTGGTGAATGGGTGAAGAAGAGAGAGGGTGGTGGGGTTGGTGGGGATCCTGTGGGGTCCACAGATCCTGAGGTGTCAAGGAAAAGTCATCCCTGCACCGAATGGCAATCAAAATCACGTTTTGAGCCAATTCTGGCGTTAAACGCCGGGCTAGTGCCCATTTCTGGCGTTTAACGCCAGGTTCTTGCCCTTTCCTGGCGTTTAACGCCAGTCTGGTGCCCCTTTCTGGCGTTAAACGCCCAGAATGGTGCCAGACTGGGCGTTAAACGCCCACCTGCTAGCCTTACTGGCGTTTAAACGCCAGTAGGTTCTTCCTCCAGGGTGTGCTGTTCTTCTTCCTATTTTTCATTCTGTTTTTGGTTTTTCAATTGATTTTGTGACTTCTTATGATCATCAACCTACAAAAAAACATAAAATAACAAAGAAAAATGGATAAAATATAACATTGGGTTGCCTCCCAACAAGCGCTTCTTTAATGTTAGTAGCTTGACAGAGGGCTCTCATGGAGCCTCACAGATACTCAGAGCAATGTTGGAACCTCCCAACACCAAACTTAGAGTTTGAATGTGGGGGTTCAACACCAAACTTAGAGTTTGGTTGTGGCCTCCCAACACCAAACTTAGAGTTTGACTGTGGGGGCTCTGTTTGACTCTGATTTGAGAGAAGCTCTTCATGCTTCCTCTCCATGGTGACAGAGGGACATCCTTGAGCCTTAAACACAAAGGATTCTTCATTCACTTGAATGATCAGTTCACCTCCATCAACATCAATCACAGCTTTTGCTGTGGCTAGGAAGGGTCTGCCAAGGATGATGGTTTCATCCATGCACTTCCCAGTCTCTAGGACTATGAAATCAGTAGGGATGTAATGGTCTTCAACTTTTACCAAAACATTCTCTACAAGTCCATGAGCTTGTTTTCTTGAGTTGTCTGCCATCTCTAGTGAGATTCTTGCAGCTTGCACCTCAAAGATCCCTAGCTTCTCCATTACAGAGAGAGGCATGAGGTTTACACTTGACCCTAAGTCACACAGAGCCTTCTTGAAGGTCATGGTGCCTATGGTACAAGGTATGGAAAACTTCCCAGGATCTTGTCTCTTTTGAGGTAATTTCTGCCTAGACAAGTCATCCAGTTCTTTGGTGAGCAAAGGGGGTTCATCCTCCCAAGTCTCATTTCCAAATAACTTGTCATTTAGCTTCATGATTGCTCCAAGGTATTTAGCAACTTGCTCTTCAGTGACATACTCATCCTCTTCAGAGGAAGAATACTCATCAGAGCTCATGAATGGCAGAAGTAAGTCCAATGGAATCTCTATGGTCTTATTTTGAGCCTCAGATTCCCATGGTTCCTCATTGGGGAACTCAGTGGAGGTCAGTGCACGCCCATTGAGGTCTTCCTCAGTGGCGTTCACTTCCTCTCCCTCCTCTCCAAGTTCGGCCATGTTGATGGCCTTGCACTCTCCTTTTGGATTTTCTTCTGTATTACTTGGAAGAGTACTTGGAGGGAGTTCAGTAATTTTCTTGCTCAGCTGTCCCACTTGTGCCTCCAAATTCCTAATGGAAGACCTTGTTTCAGTCATGAAACTTTGAGTGGTCTTGATTAGATCAGAGACCATGGTTGCTAAGTCAGAGGGGTTCTGCTTAGAGTTCTCTGTCTGTTGCTGAGAAGATGATGGAAAAGGCTTGCCATTGCTAAACCTGTTTCTTCCACCATTGTTGTTGAAACCTTGTTGAGGTCTCTCTTGATTCTTCCATGAGAAATTTGGGTGATTTCTCCATGAAGAATTATAGGTGTTTCCATAGGGTTCTCCTAGGTAATTCACCTCTTCCATTGAAGGGTTCTCAGGATCATAGGCTTCTTCTTCAGATGAAGCATTCTTAGTACTGCTTGGTGCATTTTGCATTCCAGACAGACTTTGAGAAATCAAATTGACTTGTTGAGTCAATATCTTGTTCTGAGCCAGAATGGCATTCAGAGTATCAATCTCAAGAACTCCTTTCTTCTGATTTGTCCCATTGTTCACATGATTCCTTTCAAAAGTGTACATGAATTGGTTATTTGCAACCATTTCAATTAGCTCTTGAGCTTCTGTAGGCGTCTTCTTCAGATGAAGAGATCCTCCAGCAGAGCTATCCAAAGACATCTTGGATAGTTCAGAGAGACCATCATAGAAAATACCTATGATGCTCCATTCAGAAAGCATATCAGATGGACACTTTCTGATCAATTGTTTGTATCTTTCCCAAGCTTCATAGAGGGATTCTCCATCCTTCTGTCTGAAGGTTTGGACTTCCACTCTAAGCTTACTCAATTTTTGAGGTGGAAAGAACTTTGCCAAGAAGGCATTAACTAGCTTTTCGCATGAGTCCAGGCTTTCTTTAGGTTGTGAGTCCAACCATATCCTAGCTCTGTCTCTTACAGCAAAAGGGAATAGCATAAGCCTGTAGACCTCAGGGTCAACCCCATTAGTCTTAACAGTGTCACAGATTTGCAAGAATTCAGCTAAGAACTGATGAGGATCTTCCAATGGAAGTCCATGGAACTTGCAATTCTGTTGCATTAGAGAAACTAATTGAGGCTTAAGCTCAAAGTTGTTTGCTCCAATGGCATGGATAGAGATGCTTCTCCCATAGAAGTCGGGAGTAGGTGCAGTAAAGTCACCCAGCACCTTCCTTGCATTGTTGTTGTTTTTGGCTGCCATGGGTTCTTCTTCTTTGAAGATTTCTATTAGGTCCTCTACAGAGAGTTGTGCCTTAGCTTCTCTTAGCTTTCGCTTCAAGGTCCTTTCAGGTTCAGGGTCAGCTTCAACAAGAATGCCTTTGTCTTTGCTCCTGCTCATATGAAAGAGAAGAGAACAAGAAAATATGGAATCCTCTATGTCACAGTATAGAGATTCCTTGAGGTGTCAGAAGAACAGAAAATTAGAAGGAAGAAGTAGAGAATTCGAACTTAATCAGATAGAGTTCGAATTGTGCATTGAGGAAGAGTGGTACTCCATAAATAGAAGGATGTGAGAAGAGAGGAAGAAATTTCGAAAATTAAATTAAAAAGATTTTAAAAACATTTTGAAAAACTTTAATTTGATTTTCGAAAAACAAGAGTGAGAAAGAGATCAAGTAATTTTTGAAAAAGATTTGAAATTAGAAATCAAAAAGATATGAAAAAAAACTGTTTTGAAAAAGATGAGGTTAAGAAGATATGATTGGTTTTAAAAAAATATGTGATTGAAAAGATATGATTTGAAAAACATTTTAAAAAGATTTGATTTTAAAAATTAATGACTTGGCTAACAAGAAAAGATATGATTCAAACATAAAACCTTTCTCAACAGAAAAGGTAACATAATTGAAATGTTGAATCAAATCATTAATTGATAGCAAGTATCTTTGAAAAAGGAAAGAAATTGATTTTGAAAAAGATTTGATTGAAAAGATATGATTTGAAAAAGATTTGATTTGAAAAATTTTTGAAAACTTGAAAAAAATTGATTTGAAAACAAAATCTCCCTTCTTGTGCCATCCTGGCGTTAAACGCCCAGAATGGTGCACATTCTGGCGTTTAACGCCCAAAACTCTACCCTTTTGGGCGTTAAACGCCCAACCAGGCACCCTGGCTGGCGTTTAAACGCCAGTCTGTCCTTCTTCACTGGGCGTTTTGAACGCCCAGCTTTTTCTGTATAATTCCTCTGCAGTATGTTCTGAATCTTCAATTCTCTGTATTATTGACTTGAAAAGACACAAATTAAAAATATTTTTGGATTTTTAATAATGAGGAATAATCAAAATGCAACTAAAATCAAATAACAATGCATGCAAGACACCTAACTTAGCAGTTTGTATACTACTGACACTAACAACATGAGAATGCATATGAGAAACACAAAACACTCAAGTCAATAGAATTCAAAGATCAGAGCAATGAAATCATCAAGAACAACTTGAAGATCAATGAAGACACATGCATGAATGCAATAAGAACAGAAACATGCAATATTTTTGGATTTTTATGATTTTGTAAATTTTTTTTTTGGATTTTTTGAAAATTAAATGGAAAGGAAAATAAAGGTATCAAAATTCTTAATGAGAATTCCAGGAATCATGCAATGTTAGTCTAAAGCTTTAGTCTAAAGGAATTAGACATAGCTAGCCAAGCTTCAGCAGGACATTGCATTCAAGAGCTAAATTGATGAGGATCAATCAGCTTCGGTGATGACAAGAACATCACCTTGAAACACTAGAATTCATTCTTAAGAACTCTGAAGAAAAATACCTAATCTAAGCAACAAGATGAACCGTCAGTTGTCCATACACAAAACAATCCCCGGCAACGGCGCCAAAAACTTGGTGCACGAAATCGTGATCACTACAACTTCGCACAACTAACCAGCAAGTGCACTGGGTCGTCCAAGTAATAAACCTTACGCGAGTAAGGGTCGATCCCACGGAGATTGTTGGTATGAAGCAAGCTATGGTCACCTTGTAAATCTTAGTCAGGCAGACTCAAATGGGTATGGTGATGAATAAAACATAAAGATAAAGATAGAGATACTTATGTATATCATTGGTGAGAGCTTCAGATAAGCGTATGAAGATGCCTTCCCTTCCGTCTCTCTGCTTTCCTACTGTCTTCATCCAATCCTTCTTACTCCTTTCCATGGCAAGCTTATGCAAGGGTTTCACCGTTGTCAGTGGCTACCTCCCATCCTCTCAGTGGAAATGTTCAACGCACCCTGTCACGGCACGGCTATCCATCTGTCGGTTCTCGGTCAGGCCAGAATAGAATCCATTGATTCTTTTGCGTCTGTCACTAACGCCCCGCCTGCTAGGAGTTTGAAGCACGTCACAGTCATTCAATCATTGAATCCTACTCAGAATACCACAGACAAGGTTAGACCTTCCGGATTCTCTTGAATGCCGCCATCAGTTCTTGCCTATACCACGAAGACTCTGATCTCATGGAATGGCTGGCTCGTTTGTCAGGCGAGCACTCGGTTGTCAGGCGATCAACCATGCATCGTGTATCAGGAATCCAAGAGATATTCACCCAATCTAAGGTAGAACGGAGGTGGTTGTCAGTCACACGTTCATAGGTGAGAATGATGATGAGTGTCACGGATCATCACATTCATCAAGTTGAAGAACAAGTGATATCTTGGACAAAGAACAAGCGGAATTGAATAGAAGAACAATAGTAATTGCATTAATACTCGAGGTACAACAGAGCTCCACACCTTAATCTATGTTGTGTAGAAACTCCACCGTTGAAAATACATAAGAACAAGAGTGATCATTGGCTTCGGCCCCAGAGAGGGAACCAGAAGAACCAAGATGAAAATACAATAGTAAAAGGTCCTACTTATAGAAAACTAGTAGCCTAGGGTGTACAGAGATGAGTAAATGACATAAAAATCCACTTCCGGGCCCACTTGGTGTGTGCTTGGGCTGAGCAATGAAGCATTTTTTGTGTAGAGACTCTTCTTGGAGTTAAACGCCAGCTTTTATGCCAGTTTGGGCGTTTAACTCTCATTTTGGTGCCAGTTCCGGCGTTTAACGCTGGGAATTTTGAGGGTGACTTTGAACGCCGGTTTGGGCCATCAAATCTTGGGCAAGGTATGAACTATCATATATTGCTGGAAAGCCCAGAATATCTACTTTCCAACGCCGTTGAGAGCGCGTCAATTGGGCTTCTGTAGCTCCAGAAAATCCACTTCGAGTGCAGGGAGGTCAGAATCCAACAGCATCTGCAGTCCTTTTCAGTCTCTGAATCAGATTTTTGCTCAGGTCCCTCAATTTTAGCCAGAAAATACCTGAAATCACAGAAAAACACACAAACTCATAGTAAAGTCCAGAAAAGTGAATTTTAGCTAAAAACTAATAAAAATATACTAAAAACTAACTAAAACTACTAAAAACATACTAAAAACAATGCCAAAAAGCGTACAAATTATCCACTCATCACCATGCACATTAGAGGGTGCTTGCACCAAGACAGCTTTATGTGATCTTGGTGCAAGTATCAACCTGATGCTTGCATCCACTATCAGAAAGCTGGGTTTGACTGAAGAAGTCAAACCAACCCGAATATGTCTCCAACTTGCTGATGGCTCCATTAAAATGCCATCAGGCGTAATTGAGGACATGATTGTCAAGGTTGGGTCATTTGCCTTTCCAACTGACTTTATAGTGCTGGAAATAGAGGAGCACAAGAATGCAACTCTCATTCTAGGAAGACCTTTCCTAGCAATTGGACAAACTCTCATTGACGTTCAAAAAGGGGAAGTAACCCTAAGAGTCAATGATGATGAGTTTAAGTTGAATGTTGTCAAAGCTATGCAGCATCCAGACACATCAAGAGACTACATGAGCGTTGATATTATTGACTCCCTGGTGGAAGAGGTCAATATGACAAAGAGTCTCGAATCAGAGCTAGAGGACATTTTTAAAGATGTTCAGCCTGATCTGGAGGAACCAGAGAAAACAGAAGAACCTCTGAAAACTCCTTAGAAAGGGGAGAGGCCTCCTAAACCCGAGCTCAAACCACTACCACACTACAAGAAAAAGCAATATTTGTAACAAAAAAAATTGTTACAAAAAATCGAAATTTTGAAACAATGTAACAAAAAATGGGGTCGTTGCAGTATGTCCCGTTACAAAAAGTTTTTATAACAAAAAATGAAACTGTTACAATTCAAAGTAATAGTTTGTAACAAATTTTTCTGATACAAAAAATCAAAAGTCATTACAAAAGTGATAACAAATTTTGATCTTCAAAATATTTTTTGTGACAATATATTTTTTCCTATCATAAAGTTTTGTTACAAAATATAACTTGATTTTGTAACATTTTTTTCTTTAGTTACAAAACACTATTTATTTTATAATAATTTTTTTAATACAAATTACACACATAATTTGCCAAATTATATGATTTTTTAATTAATTAATATATTAACTAATTTACTCAGCAAGTCAACATTTATATAATATATAATAACATAGATAGTTCAAATATCTTTTATTTAACTAAGATTGTTTTATAAATTTTCAACATATAACCTTTAAAGTACAAACTAACAAGACACATTGAAAAACCCTAATGAACTAGATAGATACATAGGACAAGAAAAACAAGAAATTATAAATCTTCAAAATATAAACTACAAATTACAAACTCCATTATGTTCATACATCTCCTTTCAAAAATAGTGAAGCATTATGTATCAAGTTGTATAACCTTGGTGATTGTAGAACAAGCTAAGCCTCTCAACATCTCTGATGTATATAACCTGTTTTGTTTTCTATTGAGAGATAAGGACCTCCTGAATTCGGCATCATGACAGAGTTTGCATTGGGAGTAAGAAAGCCAAAATCTAATAACTGTATTAGAGAAGAAAATCTGGTGTCACACTATTTTAACATTGAAGTGCTTTATTTACTTTTGGCATGTCAATCAAATATAGAAGATGATAGTTCTAGTGAGAAAAGAAATGTTTCCTTACTTTAGCTGCAAAGTTCTCATCTAACATAATATTGCTTAAGCTGATGGAGACATGATATGCCGGTGGATCACTAGAAAAAACAAGTATTCTTGCAGCCACAATGAACACAACAAAAGCCCAAAATCAGAATCATGTTTCACAACTTTTGTGAAATGTTAAATAATTTGTCACAAATATAAGTGACAAAACAGCCTCATATATTCATGTTTCTACAATCATATCGGTCAAAAGAAAGAACTCAGAAATAGGCCAAGTCATACAGAACTATCTTGTAGATACATATTTAAGCTTTTGTTTTTCATTGGCAAACTGAATGAAACATGCAACTGTTGGGAAAATTGTAAAAATTTTAATCTTCTTATATACTAACATGTTTTAAGGTAGGAGAATTGAATATATATATATATATATATATATATATATATATATATATAAATTATTCTACACTCGCTTCCATGAAACCAAGTACGATAGTTTCCAATATTTATTTTATCATAAATGCCAAGAATGAGAAATGTTAAACAATTACAGCTTAGCAGGGATGTCACGCATCCAATAGCAATTCATGAACTCAATGAGACATTAACTTTTCATAGTCCTCAAATTACTTGCATTAGAAAAATATGATAAGAAGAGTGAAGTTTCAAGTCAAAACACAATAGGCAAATTTGGTTCTTTGACAAGCTTTTGTTTAAAGAGCTTACTAGTGCTGCTACAACTTCATTAGCAATCTGCAACCTTGATGAGTGGATAATTTATACGCTTTTTGGCATTGTTTTTAGATAGTTTTTAGTATAATCTAGCTATTTTTAGGGATGTTTTCATTAGTTTTTATGCTAAATTCACATTTCTATACTTTATTATGAGTTTGTGTGTTTTTCTGTGATTTCAGGTAATTTCTTGCTGAAATTGAGGGACCTGAGCAAAACTCTGATAAAAGGCTGACAAAGGATTGCTGATGCTGTTGGATTCTAACCTCCCTGCACTCGAAATAGATTTTCTAGAGCTACAGAACTCTAAATGGCGCGCTCTCAATGGCGTTGGAAAGTAGACATTCTGACCTTTCCAGCAATATATAATAGTCTATACTTTATTCGTGATTAGATGACGTAAACTAGCGCTCAACGCCAGTTCCATGCTGCATTCTCGAGTCAAACGCCAAAAACACGTCACGAACCAGAGTTGAACGCCAAAAACACGTTACAACTTGGCGTTCAACTCCAAAAGAAGTCTCAGCTCGTGTAAAGTTCAAGCTCAGCCCAAGCACACACCAAGTGGGCCCCGGAAGTGGATTTCTGCATCAACTACTTACTTCTGTAAACCCTAGTAGCTAGTCTAGTATAAATAGGACTTTTTACTATTGTATTCAGTGTCTTTGACCATTCGGTCTTTTGACCACAGGTCCTTCTCCCTATTTTTGAATTCATATCATATTTTGGGGGCTGGCCATTTGGCCATGCTTGGACCTTCACTTATGTATTTTCAACGGTGGAGTCTCTACACACCATAGATTAAGGGTGTGGAGCTCTGCTGTACCTCAAGTTTTAATGCAATTACAATTATTTTCTATTCAATTCGATTTATTCCTGTTCTAAGATACCATTCGTACTTCAACTTGATGGATGTGATGATCCGTGACACTCATCATCATCCGTCCCTATAAACGCGTGCTTGACAACCACTTCCGTTCTACAAGCAAAAGCTAGAGTGTGTATCTCTTGGATTCCTGATGCACGACGCATGGTTGCCCTCGCCTGACAACCGAGCCTTCCATTCAATGAGATCAGAGTCTTCGTGGTATAAGCTAGAATTGATGGCGGCATTCATGAGAATCCGGAAAGTCTAAATCTTGTCTGTGGTATTCCGAGTAGGATTCCAGGATTGAATGACTGTGACAAGCTTCAAGCTCGCGATTGTTGGGCGTGATGACAAACGCAAAAGAATCAAGGGATTCTATTCAACATGATCGAGAACCAACAGATGATAAGTCGTGCCGTGACAGAGCATTTGGACCTTTTTCACTGAGAGGATGGGATGTAGCCATTGACAACGGTGATGCCCTACATACAGCTTGCCATGGAAAGGAGTAAGAAGGATTGGATGAAGGCAGTAGGAAAGCAGAGATTCAGAAGGAGCACAGCATCTTCATACGCCTATCTGAAATTCCCATCGATGATCTACATAAGTATTTCTATCTTTATTTTTTGTTTATTTAATATATTATTCGAAAACTCTATCACCATTTATTATCCGCCTGACTGAGATTTACAAGATGACCATAGGTTGCTTCATACCAACAATCTCTGTGGGATCGACCCTTACTCACGTAAGGTTTATTACTTGGACGACCCAGTACACTTGCTGGTTAGTTGAGCGAAGTTGTGAAATTATGTTAGATCATGGTATTGAGCACCAAGTTTTTGGGGCCATTACCAGGGAATCAATTTTGAACAACAATTTAAGTATGAATGACAATTTCGTCCACCAAGTTTTTGGCGCCGTTGCCGGGAATTGTTCGAGTATGGACAACTGACGGTTCATCTTGTTGCTCAGATTAGGTAATTTTCTTTTTTTATTTTCTTTTCAAAAAGTTTTCAAAAATATTTTTCAAAGATTTTCTCCCTCTATTTTCGAAAAATCATTCAGAGTTTTGAAGAATGAATTCTAGAGTTTCAAAATGGTATGCTGAAGCTTGGCTGGCCATCAAGCTTTAGACTAACCTGGTATGATTCCTGGGATTTTGACTGAGGACTTTGAATTCATTACTTCCTTTTTCCTATATGTTTTTTGAAAAATATAAAATAAAATCCAAAAAAAATAATAAAATTATAAAAATCAAAAATATTTTTGTGTTTTTTGTTTGAGTCTTGTGTCATGTTTTAAGTTTAGTGTCAATTGCATATTCATATTGTTCTTGCAATTTTCGAAAATTCATGCATTCATAGTGTTCTTCATGATCTTCAAGTTGTTCTTGGTAAGTCTTCTTGTTTGATCTTGATGTTTTCTTGTTTTGTGTCTTTTGTTGTTTTTCATATGCATTTGTGCATTCATAGTGTCTAAGCATAAGAGATTTTTAAGTTTGGTGTCTTGCATGTTTTCTTTGCATCAAAAATTTTTCAAAAATATGTTCTTGATATTCATCATGATCTTGAAAGTGTTCTTGGTGTTCATCTTGACATTCATAGTGTTCTTGCATGCATCATTGGTTTTGATCCAAAATTTTCATGTTTTGGGTCATATTTGTGTTTTTCACTCTCATAATTAAAAATTCAAAAATAAAAAAAATTATTATCTTTTCCTTTTTTCTCTCAAAATTTCGAAAATTTGAGTTGACTTAGTCAAAAATTTTTAAAATTAGTTATTTCTTGTAAGTCAAGTCAAATTTTCAATTTTAAAAATCTTATCTTTTCAAAACTTTTTCAAAAATCAAATCTTTTTCATTTTTTTCTATTTTTTGAAAATTTTGAAAGTTAATCTTTAAAATCTTTTTCGTATCTTTATTTCATAATTTTCGAAAATTATGCTAACAATTAATATGATTGATTCAAAAATTTGAAGTTTGTTACTTTCTTGTAAAGAAAGGTTCAATCTTTAAATTCTAGAATCATATCCTTTAGTTTCTTGTTAGTCAAGTAATCAATCTTAAATTTTAAAAATTAAATCTTTTCCAACCATATCTTTTTAATCATATCTTTTTATCATATCTTTTTAAATTTTATCTTTTTCAAAAAAAAATTGATTTCAAAATATCTTCTTATTTTCTTATCTTTTCAAATTCGATTTTCAAATCTTTTTCAACTAACTATTTGACTTTTTGTTTATTTCTTATCTTTTTCAAAACCACCTAACAACTTTTCTCTCTCTAATTTTCGAGAATACCTCCCTCTTTTTCAAAAATTCTTTTTAATTAATTAATTATTTTAAATTTTAATTTTAATTTTATTTCTTATCTTAATTTTCGAAAATCATTAACTCCTTTTCAAAATTATTTTCGAAAAACTTCTCTCTCATCTTATTCTATTTATTCATTCATTTACTAACACTTCTCTTCATCTCAAATCACAGCCCCTATCCTCACCCTTGTGTTTGGATTCTCCTTTCTTTATTCCCTTTCTTCTTCTACTAACAATAAGGAACCTCTTTACTGTAACATAGAGGATTCCTCTTCTTTTTCTATTCTCTTCTCTTTCATATGAGCAGGAACAAGGAAAAAGGCATTCTTGTTGAAGCTGATCGAAAACCTGAAAGGACTCTGAAGAGGAAACTAAGAGAAGCTAAATTACAACAATTCAGAGACAACCTTGCTGAAATTTTCGAACAAGAAAAGGAGATGACAGCCGAACCCAACAAGAATAATGCAAGAAGGATGCTTGGTGATTATACTACACCTACTTCTAAGTTTCATGGAAGAAGCATCTCAATTTCTGCCATTGGAGCAAATAATTTTGAGCTGAAACCTCAATTAGTTGATCTAATGCAACAAAACTGCAAGTTTCATGGACTTCCATCAGAAGATCCCTACCAGTTTTTAACTGAGTTCTTGCAGATCTGTGAGTCTGTTAAGACTAATGGAGTAGATCCTGAAGTCTACAGGCTCATGCTTTTCCCTTTTGCTATAAGAAACAGAGCTAGAGCATGGTTGGACTCTCAACCTAAATATAGCCTGGACTCCTGGGATAAGCTGGTCACGGCCTTCTTGGCTAAGTTCTTTCCTCCTCATAAGCTGAGCAAGCTTAGAGTGGATGTTCAGACCTTCAAACAAAAAGATGGTGAATTCCTCTATGAAGCTTGGAAAAGATACAAGCAAATGACAAAAAGATGTCCTTCTGACATGTTTTCAGAATGGACCATGATAGATATATTCTATTATGGTCTATCTGAGTTCTCTAAGATGTCACTGGGCCATTCTGCAGGTGGATCCATTCACCTAAAGAAAATGCCTGCAGAAGCTCAAGAACTTATTGACATGGTTGCAAATAACCAGTTCATGTACACTTCTGAGAGGAATTCCGTGAATAATGGGACGCCTCAAAGGAAGGGAGTTCTTGAAATTGATGCTCTGAATTCCATATTGGCTTAGAACAAAATGTTGACTCAGCAAGTCAATATGATCTCTCAAAGTCTGAATGGATGGCAAAATGCATCCAACAGTACTAAAGAGGCATCTTCTGAAGAAGAAGCTTATGATCCTGAGAACCTTGCAATAGCAGAGGTAAATTACATGGGTGAACCTTATGGAAACACCTATAATTCATCATGGAGAAATCATCCAAATTTCTTATGGAAGGATCAACAAAAGCCTCAACAAGGTTTTAATAATGGTGGAAGAAACAGGCTTAGCAATAACAAGCCTTTTCCATCATCTTCTCAGCAACAGACAGAGAATTCTGAACAGAGCTCCTCTAATTTAGCAAACATAGTCTCTGATCTAGCTAAGGCCACTTTAAGTTTCATAAGTGAATCAAGATCCTCCATTAGAAATTTGGAGGCACAAGTGGGCCAGCTGAGTAAGAAAGTCACTGAAACTCCTCCTAGTACTCTCCAAAGTAATACTAAAGAGAATCCAAAAAGATAGTGCAAGGCCATTGACATACTCAACATGGCCGAACCTAAGAAGGAAGGAGAGGACGTGAATTCCAATGAGGAATACCTCATGGGACGTCTCTCAAGCAAGAAGGAGTTTCCTATTGAAGACCCAATGGAATCTGAGGCTCATATAGAGACCATAGAGATTCCATTAAACCTCCTTCTGCCATTCATGAGCTCTGAAGACTATTCTTCCTCTGAAGAGGATGAAGATGTAACTGGAGAGCAAGTTGCTCAATATCTAGGAGCTATCATGAAGCTGAATGCTAAATTATTTGGTAATGAGACTTGGAAAGGTGAATCTCCCTTGCTCATTAGTGAACTAGATACATGGGTTCAGCAAACTTTACCTCAAAAGAGACAAGATCCTGGCAAATTCTTAATACCCTGTACCATAGGCACCATGACCTTTGAGAAGGCTCTGTGTGACCTAGGGTCAGGCATAAATCTTATGCCACTCTCTGTAATAGAGAAGCTGGGGATCATTGAGGTACAACCTGCCTTATTCTCATTACAAATGGCAGACAAGTCAGCAAGACAAGCTTATGGATTAGTAAAGGACGTGTTAGTAAAGGTTAAAGGCCTTTACATCCCTGCTGATTTCATAATCTTAGACACTAGGAAGGAGGAGGATGAATGCATCATCCTTGGAAGAGCTTTCCTAGCCACAGCAGAAGCTGTGATAGATGTTAACCGAGGAGAATTAGTCCTTCAATTGAATGGGGACTACCTTGTGTTTAAGACCCAAGGGTATTCTTCTGTATACATGGAGAGTAAGCATGAAGAGCTTCTCTCAGTACAGAGTCAAACAGAGCCCCCACAGTCAAACTCTAAGTTTGGTGTTGGGAGGCCACAACCAAACTCTAAGTTTGGTGTTGAATCCCCACATCCAAACTCTAAGTTTGGTGTTGGGAGTTTAATACATTGACTTGATCACCTTTGAGGCTCCATGAGAGCCCATTGTCAAGCTATTGACATTAAAGAAGTGCTTATTGGGAGGTAACCCAATTTTTATTTATCTAATTTTATTTTTATTTTATTATTCTTTTATTAGGTTCATGATCATGTAGAGTCACAAAATAAATACTAAAATTAAAAACAGAATAAAAAACAGCAGAAGAAAAATCACACCCTGGAGGAATGACTTACTGGCGTTTAAACGCCAGTAAGGAGCATCTGGTTGGCGTTCAACACCAAAATAGAGCATGGATCTGGCGTTGAACGCCAGAAACAAGCAATATCTTGGCGTTCAAACGCCAGGAATACACCCTGAGGAGAGCTGGCGCTAAACGCCAGAAACAAGCATGGAGCTGGCGTTCAACGCCAGAAACATGCTGCAGTTGGGTGCTGAACGCCCAAAACAAGCATCAATCTGGCGTTTAAACGCCAGAATTGCATGCAAAGGCATTTTACACGCCTAATTGGTGCAGGGATGTAAATCCTTAACACCTCAGGATCTGTAGACCCCACAGGATCATCTCAAGATCTGTGGACCCCACAGGATCCCCACCTACCTTAACTCACCATCTCTCTTCCCCATCACCTCTTCACCACTCACATCCATCCATCTCTTCCCCACCAAATCCCATCCATATCGCCGAAACATACACATCTCTCCCTCTCCTCCATATCTTCTTCTCCTTCCATTCTTTCTTCTTTGCTCGAGGGCGAGCAACATTCTAAGTTTAGTGTAGTAAAAGCATAGCTTTTTTGTTTTTCCATAACCATTGATGGCACCTAAGGCCAGAGAAATCTCAAAAAAAAAAGAGAAGAGAAAAGGGAAGACAAAAAAAAGCTTCCACCTCTGAGTCATGGGAGATGGAGAGATTCATCTCAAGGATCCATAGCTCAGTGGAAGAGCATTTGACTGCAAATCAAGAGATCCCTGAGATACCTCAGGGGATACATTTTCCTCCACACAATTATTGGGAGCAACTAAGGATAGGAGCACCAAAATCACTAGGGATCAAGCAACAAAGGCAAGGAAGAGACATAGAAGAGCTCAAGGACATCATTGGTTCTTCAAGAAGAAAGCGCCACCATCACTAAGGTGGAATCATTCCTTGTTCTTATTTCTCTGTTTTTCGATTTTTATGCTATATGTTTATCTATGTTTTGTGTCTTTACTACATGATCATTAGTATTTAGTAACTATGTCTTAAGGCTATGAATAATTCTATGAATCCTTCACCTCTCTTAAATGAAAAATGTTTTTAATACAAAAGAACAAGAAGTACATGAGTTTTGAATTTATCCTTGAAATTAGCCTAATTATATTGATGTGGTGACAATACTTTTTGTTTTCTGAATGAATGCTTGAACAGTGCATATTTTTTATCTTATTGTTTATGAATGTTAAAATTGTTGGCTCTTGAAAGAATGATGAACAAAGAGAAATGCTATTGATAATCTGAAAAATCATGAAATTGATTCTTGAAGCAAGAAAAAGCAATGAAAAAGTAAAAGCTTGCAAAAAAAGAAGAAAAAGTGGCGGAAAAAAAAATAAAATAGAAAGAAAAAGAAAAAGCAAGCAGAAAAAGCCAATAGCCCTTAAAACCAAAAGGCAAGGGTAAAAAGGATCCCAAGGCTTTGAGCATCAATGGATAGGAGGGCCCAAGGAAATAAAGTCCAGGCCTAAGCGGCTAAATCAAGCTGTCCCTAACCATGTGCTTGTGGCATGCAGGTCCAAGTGAAAAAGCTTGAGACTGAGTGGTTAAACTCGTGATCCAAAGCAAAAAGAGTGTGCTTAAAAACTCTGGACACCTCTAACTGGGGACTTTAGCAAAGCTGAGTCACAATCTGAAAAGGTTCACCCAGCTATGTGTTTGTGGCATTTATGTATATGGTGGTAATACTGGAAAACAAAGTGTTAGGGCCACGGCCAAGACTCATAAAAGTAGCTGTGTTCAAGAATCAACATACTTAACTAGGAGAATCAATAACACTATCTGAAATTCTAAGTTCCTATAGATACCAATCATTCTAAACTTCAAAGGAGAAAGTGAGATGCCAAAACTGTTCAGAAGCAAAAAGCTACAAGTTCCGCTCATCTAATTAGAATTAATATTCATTGATATTTTGGAATTTATAGTATATTCTCTTCTTTTTATACTAATTGATTTTCAGTTTCTTGGGGACAAGCAACAATTTAAGTTTGCTGTTGTGATGAGCGGATAATTTATACGCTTTTTGGCATTGTTTTTAGATAGTTTTAAGTATAATCTAGCTATTTTAAGGGATGTTTTCATTAGTTTTTATGCTAAATTCACATTTCTGGACTTTACTATGAGTTTGTGTGTTTTTCTGTGATTTCAGGTAATTTCTTGTTGAAATTGAGGGACTTGAGCAAAACTCTGATAAAAGGCTGACAAAAGACTGCTGATGCTGTTGGATTCTGACCTCCCTGCACTTGAAATAGATTTTCTGGAGCTACAGAACTCCAAATGGCGCGCTCTCAACGGTGTTGGAAAGTAGACATTCCGAGCTTTCCAGGAATATATAATAGTTCATACATTATTTGTGATTAGACGACGTAAACTAGCGCTCAACGCCAGTTCCATGCTGCATTCTCGAGTCAAACGCCAAAAACACGTCACGAACCAGAGTTGAACGCCAAAAACACGTTACAACTTAGCGTTCAACTCCAAAAGAAGTCTCAGCTCGTGTAAAGTTCAAGCTCAGCCCAAGCACACACCAAGTGGGTCCCGGAAGTGGATTTCTGCATCAATTACTTACTTCTGTAAACCCTAGTAGCTAGTCTAGTATAAATATGACTTTTTACTATTGTATTCAGTGTCTTTGACCATTCGGTCTTTTGACCATAGGTCCTTCTCCCTATTTTTGAATTCATATCATATTTTGGGGGCTGGCCATTCGGCCATGCCTGGACCTTCACTTATGTATTTTCAACGGTGGAGTCTCTACACACCATAGATTAAGGGTGTGAAGCTCTGCTGTACCTCAAGTTTTAATGCAATTACTACTATTTTCTATTTAATTTGATTTATTCCTGTTCTAAGATACCATTCGTACTTCAACCTGATGGATGTGATGATCTGTGACACTCATCATCATCCGTCCCTATGAACGCGTGCTTGACAACCACTTCCGTTCTACAAGCAAAAGCTAGAGTGTGTATCTCTTGGATTCCTGATGCACGATGCATGGTTGCCCTCGCCTGACAACCGAGCCTTCCATTCAATGAGATCAGAGTCTTCATGGTATAAGCTAGAATTGATGGCGGCATTCATGAGAATCCAGAAAGTCTAAACCTTGTCTGTGGTATTCCGAGTAGGATTCCGGAATTGAATGACTGTGACGAGTTTCAAACTCACAATTGTTGGGCGTGATGACAAATGTAAAAGAATCAAGGGATTCTATTCCAACATGATCGAGAACCGACAGATAATTAGTCGTGCCGTGACAGAGCATTTGGACCTTTTTCACTGAGAGGATAGGATGTAGCCATTGACAACGGTGATGCCCTACATACAGCTTGCCATGGAAAGGAGTAAGAAGGATTGGATGAAGGCAGTAGAAAAGCAGAGATTCAGAAGGAGCACAGCATCTTCATACGCCTAACTGAAATTCCCATCGATGATCTACATAAGTATTTCTATCTTTATTTTCTGTTTATTTACTATTATTATTCGAAAACTCTATCACCATTTATTATCCGCCTGACTGAGATTTACAAGATGACCATAGCTTGTTTCATACCAACAATTTCTGTGGGATCGACCCTTACTCACGTAAGGTTTATTACTTGGACGACCCAGTACACTTGCTGGTTAGTTGAGCGAAGTTGTGAAATTATGTTAGATCATGGTATTGAGCACCAAGTTTTTGGGGCCATTACCAGGGAATCAATTTCGAACAACAATTTAAGTATGAATCACAATTTCGTCCACCAAACCTCATCCTCCAATTTAAAGGAGTCTTTAAGGGATCTACCAGCATTCAAACATTGAAATAAATAAATAAATAAAAATATTTCCAATTATTATTGAGAGGCTCCTCTAAAATCCTTCTAATTTCTTTCAAAATTTATCATTGAGATGCTCCTTTAAGCTTCTATTCTCTATGTTATCAAATATGAGCAGTCTGCAGAAATAACCCAAAGGCAATAAGAAACCAGATAAAAAATTTGCTTTACCTATCAAAACTAAGGACTCTGGCAACTTGCAGAACCCAGAGGCAGAGGCAGAATAGAACTATTTTCCCAAATCCCCATTAGCAGCTTCCTTGTTTTCTTTTCCATTTGCCTTACTCTTTACGGCGGACCTTGAAGACGGTGACGAACTCCGAAGGCAGTGTCGCAACAGCAACGGTGGGATTGGAAGCAGCAGCGATAATTGGGCGTACAACAACGTTGAGAAATCCTCTTCTCCCTCACATTTTGTTCGTTTTCCCCCTTTCCTGCCTGCGACGGGACCTGGTAGCAGCGTCGGTGGATTAGCGGTGACAGAGGCAAGATACGACGGTGACGCAACCCTTGGCGGCAAGACATGACGGCTTTGTGGCAGCAGAGCGCGGCGATGAGATCCCCTTCCGGGGGTAGATAGTGGCAACATTGAAGGCTCTACGATGGGAGTAACTCGACGGCAATAGTGGAAGCTTTAGTTGCAGCAAGAACGGTCTCCAAGGGCGACGACGGGGACGGCGAAAATGACCCACGGTGACAGCAGCGGCATCCTCTTGCAAGATATCTCCTCCTCTGCATCACTCTTCTCTCTCTGATTTTCTATTTCTAAAATTTGTTATGATGAAGGGGATGAAATGTGGTAGGGTGCGGCTGAGTGATGATATCTTGGTAAGGAAGGGTAAAATTAGGGTTAGGTTCCTCATTTTGGAAAGTCTAAACCTTTTCTGTGGTATTCAGAGTAGGATCTGGGAAGGGATGATTGTGACGAGCTTCAAACTCGCGAATGTTGGGCGCAGTGACAGTGTGCAAAAGGATAAATGTAACCTATTCCGACACAAGTGAGAACCGACAGATGATTAGCCCTACCGGAACCGTAGCTGGACCATTTTTACTGAGAGGATGGATGGTAGCCATTGACAACGGTGATCTACTAACACATAGCTTGCTATAGAAGGAGCCATGCGTGTTTGGAGAAGAAGACAGTAGGAAAGCAGAAATTCAGAGGGCAGAGCATCTCCAAAACCCCAACCTGTTCTCCATTACTGAATAACAAGTATCAGTTATTTCATGTTCTTTTACTTTTTTCAAACAAAACTCTTTTTATTATTAAACTTCTGACTAAGAGTTACAGGATAACCATAGCTTGTTTCAAGCCGGCAATCTCCGTGGGATCGACTCTTACTCACGTAAGGTATTACTTTGACGACCTAGTGCACTTGCTGGTTAGTTGTGTGGAGTTGCAAAAGTGTGATTGCAATTTCGTGTACCAGTCGCCCCCAATCCATTACCGCCTCTACTTTAGATGGGTCTACTGCTATCCCTTGTTTACTCACCACGTGACCCAAAAACTTCACCTCCTTCTTCCAGAATTCACATTTAGACAATTTCGTATAGAGTTTCTTTTTCTTTAGTATCTGCAACACGGTTCTCAAGTGTTCTGCATGCTCTTCTTCAGTCTTGGAGTAAATCTGTGTGTCATCAATGAAGACAACAACGAATTTATCCAGAAATGGACGAAAAACTCTGTTCATATAATCCACAAACACTGCAGGAGCATTTGTCAACCTAAAAGACATTAAAGTGTACTCGTAATGACCATAACGAGTCCTGAAAGCAGTCTTAGGGATGTCCTCACCCCTCACCCTTATCTGGTGATAACTGGATCGCAAATCAATCTTGGAGAAAACCCTAGCTCTTTGTAACTGATCCATAAGATAATCAATCCGCAACAGTGGGTACTTATTCTTTATTGTGACCTTGTTCAGCTGCCTGTAATCCACACAGAGCCGCATACTCCCGTCTTTCTTCTTTACCAGTAACACTGGCACACCCCACGGAGAAACACTTGGTCGGATAAAGTTCTTACCCAACAGATTCTCTAACTGAGACTTTAGCTCGGCCATTTCCAGTGGTGACATCCTATAAGGAGCACTTAAGATTGGTCCAGCCCCAGGCACCAACTCAATAGCAAACTCAGCCTCTCGGTTAGGTGGAAATTCATCAATATCATCGAGAAACACTTCCGGAAGCTCACATACAACCAGAATTTGTTCCAATCTTTGATCATCACCCAAAACACCCGTGGTTAATGATGAGCGGATAATTTATACGCTTTTTGGCATTGTTTTTAAGTAGTTTTTAGGATGATTGAGCTACTTTTAGGGATGTTTTCATTAGTTTTTATGTTAAATTCACATTTCTGGACTTTACTATGAGTTTGTGTGTTTTTCTGTGATTTCAGGTAAATTCTGACTGAAATTGAGGGATTTGAGCAAAACTCTGAAAAAGGCTGACAAAAGGACTGCTGATGCTGTTGGATTCTGACCTCCCTACACTCGAAATGGATTTTCTGGAGCTACAGAACTCCAACTGGCGCGCTCTCAACGGCGTTGGAAAGTAGACATCCAGGGCTTTCCAGCAATATATAATAGTCCATACTTTATTCGAAGAATGACGACGTAACTTGGCGTTGAACGCCAAGTACACGCTCCTTTCTGGAGTTAAACGCCAGAAAAACGTCATGATCCGGAGTTGAACGCCCAAAACACATCATAACTCGAAATTCAACTCCAAGAGAAGCCTTAGCTCGTGTATTGATCAGGCTCAGCCCAAGCACACACCAAGTGGGCCCCGGAAGTGGATTTATGCATCAATTACTTACTCATGTAAACCCTAGTAGCTAGTCTAGTATATATAGGACATGTATCTATTGTATTAGACATCTTTGGTCTCAGTTTTGTTTTATTCTTCATCTTAGGAGATCATTGATCACGTTTAAGGGGGCTGGCCATTCGGCCATGCCTGAACCTCTTTCACTTATGTATTTTCAACGGCGGAGTTTCTGCACACCATAGATTAAGGGTGTGGAGCTCTGCTGTACCTCAAAGATTAATGAAGTTCTATTTTCTTTTATTCAAATCCCTATCTTATTCTTATTCCAAGATATTCATTCGTACCCAAGAACATGATGAATGTGATGAGCTAATAACTCTCATCATCATTCTCACTGATGAACGCGCGTGATTGACAACCACCTTCGTTCTACATGCAACAAGGCTTGAATGTGTATCTCTTAGATTCCCCAACAGAATCTTCGTGGTATAAGCTAGATAGATGGCGGCATTTATCTGGATCCGGAAAGTCCAACCTTGTCTGTGGTGTTCCGAGTAGGATCCTGGGAATCCGGAAAGTCTCACCTTGTCTGTGGTATTCCGAGTAGGATTCCGTTCATGAATGACTGTGACGTGCTTCAAACCTGTAACCTGTTGGGCGTTAGTGACAGACGCAAAAGAGGGATTCTATTCCAGTAGGGGAGGGAACCAACCGGTGATTGGCCGTACTGTGACAGAGTGCGTGAGCATTAGCTTTCACTGCGAGGATGGGATGTAGCTATCAACCATGGGTGATGCCTCCAGACTGGTTAGCTGTGCGAGTGACAGCCGCATAGGATATTTCCCCGTGAGGATGAAAGTAGCCACAGCTGATGGTGAACCCCTATACAAAGCTTGCCATGGAAAAGAGTAAGAAGGATTGAGTAGAAGCAATGGGATAGCAGGCGTTCGAGAGCTCTACAGCATCTCCATTCCGCTTATCTGAAATTCCTACCAATGAATCTGCATAAGTGTTTCTATCCCTTTTTATTTTCTTATTTTATTTCTATTTTCAAACCCATAAATCTTTAATCCTCCTGACTGAGATTTGCAAGGTGACCATAGCTTGCTTCATACCAACAATCTCTGTGGATTCGACCCTTACTCACGTAAGGTTATTACTTGGACGACCCAGTACACTTGCTGGTTAGTTGAACGGAGTTGTGAAGAAAATAAACAGTGCCCTAAGGGTATATTCATACTAAAGCTCAAAAGATAGAATAACAAGTGATCACAATTTCGTCCACCAAGTTTTTGGCGCCGTTGCCGGGGATTGTTCGAGTATGGACAACTGACGGTTCATCTTGTTGCTCAGATTAGGTAATTTTCTTTTCAAAAATCTTTTTCAAAATTTTTCTTTTAATTTTCGTTTTTCTTCACTTTATTTTCGAAAATAATTAATAAAAATCCAAAAAAATTAGAAAATCATAAAAATCAAAAAATATTTTGTGTTTCTTGTTTGATTCTTGTGTTAATTTTTAAGTTTGGTGTCAATTGCATGTTTTTAAAAATTTTTCTTGCATTTTTCGAAAAATCATTGCATTCATAGTGTTCTTCATGATCTTCAAGTTGTTCTTGATAAGTCCTCTTGTTTGATCTTGATGATTTCTTGTTTTGTGTTGTTTGTTGTTTTTCATGTGCATTTTTGCATTCATGTTTTTCATGCATTAAAGATTTCTAAGTTTGGTGTCTTGCATGTTTTCTTTGCATTAAAAATTTTTCAAAATTATGTTCTTGATGTTCATCATGATCTTCATAGTGTTCTTGATGTTCATCTTGACATTCATAGCATTCTTGCATGCATTTTGTGTCTTGATCCAAAATTTTCATGTTTTGGGTCATTTTTGTGTTTTTCTTTAAAAAAAAATTTAAAAATCAAAAAAATATCTTTTCCTTATTTTCCTCCAATTTTCGAAATTTTGGGTTGACTTGGTCAAAAATTTTCAAAATTAGTTGTTTCTTACAAGTCAAGTCAAAATTTCAATTTTAAAAAAATCTTATCTTTTCAAAATCTTTTTCAAAAATCATATCTTTTTCAATTTTTTCTATTTTTCGAAAATTTCAAAAATCTTTTTCAAATTATTTTCAAAAATCTTTTTCTTATCTTTATATGTAATTTTCGAAAATTAGC
The DNA here is from genome assembly GCF_014773155.1 of Arachis stenosperma. Classification (NCBI taxonomy): domain Eukaryota; kingdom Viridiplantae; phylum Streptophyta; class Magnoliopsida; order Fabales; family Fabaceae; genus Arachis; species Arachis stenosperma. The sequence continues at coordinate 123,477,225 of NC_080385.1, read as the reverse complement.
TAACAATTAATGTGATTGGTTCAAAAATTTGAAGTTTGTTACTTTCTTGTTAAGAAAGGTTCAATCTTTAAGTTCTAGAATCTTATCTTGTAGTTTCTTGTTAGCTAAGTAATTTTAAAAATTAAATCTTTTTCAAAATATCTTTTTCTTACCAATCTTTTTATCTTTTAATCTTATCTTTTTCAAAAACTTTATCTTTTTCAAAATTTAATTTCAAAATATCTTATCTAACTTACTATCTTCTTATCTTTTTCAAATTTGATTTCAAATCTTTTTCAATCAACTAACTAACTTTTTGTTTGTTCCTTATCTTTTTCAAAACCACCTAACTACTTTTCACTCTTCTATTTTCGAAAATGTCTCTCTCTTTTTCAAAAATTCTTTTTAATTAATTAATTGTTTTATGTTTTAATTTTAATTACAACTTATCTCTAATTTTCGAAAATCACTAACTCCTTTTCAAAATTATTTTCGAAAATTCCCTTCTCTTCTCTTCTTCTATTTAATTATTTAATTACTAACACTTCTCTTCACCTATCTCCATCCATAAATCCGAACCATTCTTCATTCTTCTACCACCTTTCTTTTTCTACTAACATAAAGGAATCTCTATACTGTGACATAGAAGATTCCTCTTTCTTTTCTTGTTTTCTTCTCTTTCATATGAGCAGGAACAGGGACAAAGGCACTCTTGTTGAAATTGACCCAGAACCTGAAAGGACTCTGAAGAGAAAATTAAAAGAAGCTAAATTACAACAATCCAGAAACAACCTTTCAGAAACATTAGAACAAGAGGTGATGGCCGAAAATAATAATAATAATAATGCAAGGAGAATGCTTGGTGACTTCACAAAGCCAACATCCAAGTTTGATGGAAGAAGCATCTCCATTCCTGCCATTGGAGCCAATAACTTTGAGCTTAAGCCTCAACTAGTTGCTTTAATGCAACAAAACTGCAAGTTTTATGGACTTCCATCTGAAGATCCTTATCAGTTTTTAACTGAGTTCTTGCAGATCTGTGAGACTGTAAAGACAAATGGAGTTGATCCTGAAGTCTACAGACTCATGCTTTTCCCTTTTGCTGTAAGAGACAGAGCTAGAGTATGGTTGGATTCACAACCCAAGGACAGCCTGGACTCATGGGATAAGCTTGTCACTGCATTCTTAGATAAGTTCTTTCCTCCTCAAAAGCTGAGCAAGCTGAGAGTGGATGTTCAAATCTTCAAACAAAAAGATGGTGAATCCCTCTATGAAGCTTGGGAAAGATACAAGCAGCTGACCAAAAGATGTCCATCTGACATGTTTTCAGAATGGACCATATTAGATATATTCTATTATGGTCTCTCTGAATTTTCGAAAATGTCATTGGACCATTCTGCAGGTGGATCTATTCACCTGAAGAAAACGCCTGGAGAGGCTCAAGAACTCATTGACATGGTTGCAAACAACCAGTTCATGTATACTTCTGAGAGGAATTCCGTGAACAATGGGGTACCTCAGAAGAAAGGAGTTCTTGAAATTGATGCTCTGAATGCCATATTGGCTCAGAACAAAGTGTTGACTCAACAGGTCAACATGATCTCTCAAAATCTGAATGGATTGCAACATGCATCCAACAGTGCTAGAGAGGCAGCTTCTGAAGAAGCTTATGATCCTGAGAACCCTGCCATGGCAGAGGTTAATTACTTAGGTGAACCTTATAGAAACACCTATAACTCATCATGGAGAAATCATCCAAATTTCTCCTGGAAGGATCAACAAAAGCCTCAACAAGGCTTTAACAATGGTGGACGCAACAGGCTGAATAATAGTAAGCCATATCCATCATCTTCTCAGCAACAGACAGAGAACTCTGAACATAACAATTCTAATTTAGCCAATATAGTCTCTGATCTGTCAAAGGCCACTTTCAGTTTCATGAATGAAACAAGATCCTCCATTAGAAATCTGGAGGCACAAGTGGGCCAGCTGAGTAAGAAAGTTATTGAAACTCCTCCCAGTATTCTCCCAAGTAATACAGAAGAAAATCCAAAAGGAGAATGCAAGGCCATTGATGTGATCAAAGAGGCCGAATACACAAAGGAGGAGGAGGACGAAAATCCTAGTGAGGAAGACCTCCTGGGACGGTCCTCAAGCAAGAAGGAGTTTCCTATTAAGGATCCTGAGGAATCTGAGGCTCATCTAGAGACCATAGAGATTCCGTTAAATCTCCTTCTGCCATTCATGAGCTCTGAAGAAAATTCATCCTCTGAAGAGGATGAAGATGTGACTGGAGAGCAAGTTGCTCAATACTTAGGAGCTATCATGAAGCTGAATGCCAAGCTGTTTGGTAATGAGACTTGGGAAAGTGAACCTCCCTTGCTCATTAGTGAACTAGATACTTGGATTCAGAGAACTCTACCTCAAAAGAAACAAGATCCTGGCAAGTTTCTAATACCTTGCACCATAGGCACCATGAGCTTTGAAAAAGCTCTATGTGATCTTGGGTCAGGGATAAACCTTATGCCACTCTCTGTAATGGAGAAGCTGGGGATCATTGAGGTACAACCTGCTTTGTTCTCATTACAATTGGCAGATAAGTCAATGAGACAAGCATATGGAATAGTAGAGGACGTGTTAGTAAAGGTTGAAGGCCTTTACATCCCTACTGATTTCATAATCCTAGACACTAGGAATGAAGATGATGCATGCATCATCCTAGGAAGACCTTTCCTAGCCACAGCAGGAGCTGTGATAGATGTCAACAGAGGTGAGTTAGTCCTTAAATTGAATGGGGACTACCTTGTGTTTCAGGCACATGGCCATCCCTCTGTGACAAAAGAGAGTAAGCATGAAGAGCTTCTCTCAGTACAGAGTCAAGAAGAGCCCACACAGTCAAACTCTAAGTTTGGTGTTGTGAGGCCACAACCAAACTCTAAGTTTGGTGTTCAAACCCCATATCCAAACTCTAAGTTTGGTGTTGGGAATACCACACTTAAATTGACCTGATCACCTTGTGGCTCCATGAGAGCCACTGTCAAGCTATTGACATTAAAGAAGCGCTTGTTGGGAGGCAACCCAATTTTATTTAGCTAATTTTATTTTATTTTGTTTTGGTGTTATTTTTGTGTTGAATTAGGTACATGATCATGAGGAGTCACGAAAAAAATCAAAAAATTAAAAACAGAGTCAAAAACAGAAGAAAAAAATTTTTCACCCTGGAGGACGCACGGGCTGGCGTTCAACGCCCAGAAGGAGCATCTTTCTGGCGTTCAACGCCAGAACAGAGCATCTTTCTGGCGTTGAACGCCCAAAATAAGCAACAACCTGGCGTTAAACGCCAGGATGCGCACACAGAGGACAATCTGGCGCTGAACGCCAGAAACAAGCATGAAACTGGCGTTCAACGCCAGAAACATGCATACATGGGCGTTTAACGCCCAGAACTAGCATCAATGGGCGTTTGAACGCCAGAATGATGCATGAAGGCATGTTACATGCCTATATGGTGAAGGAATGGTATTTGTTTTCACCTCAGGATCTGTGGACCCCACAGGATCCTCACCTCAGGATCTGTGGACTCCACAGGATCCCCACCTACCTTTTCTTTTAATCCTATTCACACTCTCCTAATCCAAATCTCATTCTCAATGTCACACTTCCCAAAAACCTTCACCTATCACCTCAATTCCTCTTCCCAATTACCCCATTCACCATTCACATCAACCCCTCTTCCCCATAAACCCCACCTACCTCCATTACATTCAAATTCAATTTCCCACCCTTTCCCACCCAAAAAGGCCAAAACCCAAGCCCCCCTCTCCCTATAAATACCTTTCCTTTCTTCTTCATTTTCACACAACACATACACCTTCTTCTCTCATATACCGAACCCACTCTTCTCCCTCTCTACCATATTTTCTTCTTCTTCTTCTACTCTTCTTTTCTTTCTTGCTCGAGGACGAGCAAATTTTAAGTTTGGTGTGGTAAAAAGCCTAAGCTTTTTATTTTTCATTCACCATCAATGGCACCCAAGACCGGAGTTTCCTCAAGAAAAGGAAAAGGGAAGGCAAAAGCTTCCACTTCTGAGTCATGGGAGAAGGAGAGATTCATCTCCAAGAGCCACCAAGACCACTTCTATGATGTTGTGGCAAAGAAGAAGGTGATCCCTGAGGTCCCTTTCAAACTCAAGAAGAATGAGTATCCGGAAATCCGACATGAAATCCAAAGAAGAGGTTGGGAAGTCATAACCAACCCCATGCAACAAGTCGGAATATTGATGGTTCAAGAGTTCTATGCCAATGCATGGATCACTAGGAACCATGATCAAAGTATGAACCCAAGCCCAAAGAATTATCTCACAATGGTTAGGGGGAAATACTTGGATTTCAGTCCGGAAAATGTGAGGTTGGCGTTTCATTTACCCATGATGCAAGGTGATGAACGCCCCTACACAAGGAGGGTCAACTTTAATCAAAGGTTGGACCAAGTCCTTAGGGACATATGTGTGGAAGGAGCCCAATGGAGAATAGACTCCAAAGGCAAGCCAGTCCAACTAAGAAGACTGGACCTCAAGCCTGTAGCTAGAGGATGGTTGGAATTCATTCAAAGATCCATCATCCCTACAAGCAACCGATCTGAAGTTACTGTGGATCGGGCCATCATGGTTCATAGCATCATGATTGGAGAGGAAGTAGAGGTTCATGAAGTCATATCCAATGAACTCTACAAAATAGCTGACAAGCCTTCATACATGGCACGGCTAGCCTTCCCCCACCTCATATGCCATCTATGTTATTCAGCCGGAGTTATCATAGATGGAGATGTCTCCATTGAAGAAGACAAGCCCATCACCAAGAAAAGGATGGAGCAAACAAGGGAAATTCCTCACGGCCCCCAAGGAGAACATGAGGAAGTTCATCATCAACAAATGCCTCATGAAATGCACTTTCCTCCCAACAACTATTGGGAGCAACTCAGTACCTCTTTAGAGGATTTGAGCCATAATGTGGATCAACTAAGGGTGGAACACCATGAACACGCCCTCACTCTCCAAGAAATAAGAGAAGATCAAAGAGCAATGAGGGAGGAGCAACAAAGGCAAGGAAGGGACATAGAAGAGTTGAAGAACATCATGGGTCCTTCAAGAAGAAGACGCCACTAAAAGGTGGATTCATTCCTTGTTCTTTATTTCTTTCTGTTTTCGGTTTTTAATTAGTGTGTTTATCTATGTTTTTGTGTCTCTACTTCATGATCATTAGTATGTAACCATGCCTTAAAGCTATAAATAAAAATCCATTAGTCCTTCACCTCTCTTAAAAGAAAAATGTTTTAATTCAAAAGAACAAGAAGTACATAATTTTCGAAATTATTATTGAATTTAGTTTAAGTATATTGATGTGGTGACAATAATTTTTGTTTTCTGAATGAATGAATGAACAGTGCATATGTCTTTTGATATTGTTGTTTATGAGTGTTAAAATTGTTGGTTCTTGAAAGAATGATGAACAAAGAGAAAGGTTATTGATGATCTGAAAAATCATGAATTTGATTCTTGAAGCAAGAAAAAGCAGTGAAAAAAAAAATTACAATCAAAAGGAATAAAAGCCAAGCAGCCCTTAAAACCAAAAGGCAAGGGTAAAAAGGATCCAAGGCTTTGAGCATCAATGGATAGGAGGGCCCAAGGAAGTTAAATCCAGGCCTAAGCGGCTAAATCAAGCTGTCCCTAACCATGTGCTTGTGTCATGAAGGTCCAAGTGAAAAGCTTGAGACTGAGTGGTTAAAGTCGTGATCCAAAGCAAAAGAGTGTGCTTAAGAGCTCTGGACACCACTAACTGGGGACTCTAGCAAAGCTGAGTCACAATCTGAAAAGGTTCACCCAGTTATGTGTCTGTGGCATTTATGTATCCGGTGGTAATACTGGAAAACAAAGTGCTTAGGGCCACGGCCAAGACTCAAAAGTAGCTGTGTTCAAGAATCAACATGCTTAACTAGGAAAATCAATAACACTATCTGAAATTCTAAGTTCCTAGAGATGCCAATCACTCTGAGCTTCAAAGGAAAAAGTGAGATGCCAAGACTGTTCAGAAGCAAAAAGCTACAAGTCCCGCTCATGTAATTAAATTAATATTCAGTGATATTTTGGACTTTATAGTATATTCTCTTCTTTTTATCCTATTTGATTTTCAGTTGCTTGGGGACAAGCAACAATTTAAGTTTGGTGTTGTGATGAGCGGATAATTTATACGCTTTTTGGCATTGTTTTTAAGTAGTTTTTAGGATGATTGAGCTACTTTTAGGGATGTTTTCATTAGTTTTTATGTTAAATTCATATTTCTGGACTTTACTATGAGTTTGTGTGTTTTTCTGTGATTTCAGGTAAATTCTGACTGAAATTGAGGGATTTGAGCAAAACTCTGAAAAAGGCTGACAAAAGGACTGCTGATGCTGTTGGATTCTGACCTCCCTGCACTCGAAATAGATTTTCTGGAGCTACAGAACTCCAATTGGCGCGCTCTCAACGGCGTTGGAAAGTAGACGTCCAGGGCTTTCCAGCAATATATAATAGTCCATACTTTATTCGAAGAATGACGATGTAACTTGGCGTTGAACGCCAAGTACACGCTCATTTCTGGAGTTAAACGCCAGAAAAACGTCATGATCCGGAGTTGAACGCCCAAAACACATCATAACTCGAAATTCAACTCCAAGAGAAGCCTTAGCTCGTGTATTGATCAGGCTCAGCCCAAGCACACACCAAGTGGGCCCCGGAAGTGGATTTATGCATCAATTACTTACTCATGTAAACCCTAGTAGCTAGTCTAGTATATATAGGACATGTATCTATTGTATTAGACATCTTTGGTCTCAGTTTTGTTTTATTCTTCATCTTAGGAGATCATTGATCACGTTTAAGGGGGCTGGCCATTCGGCCATGCCTGAACCTCTTTCACTTATGTATTTTCAACGGCGGAGTTTCTGCACACCATAGATTAAGGGTGTGGAGCTCTGCTGTACCTCAAAGATTAATGAAGTTCTATTTTCTTTTATTCAAATCCCTATCTTATTCTTATTCCAAGATATTCATTCGTACCCAAGAACATGATGAATGTGATGAGCTAATAACTCTCATCATCATTCTCACTGATGAACGCGCGTGATTGACAACCACCTTCGTTCTACATGCAACAAGGCTTGAATGTGTATCTCTTAGATTCCCCAACAGAATCTTCGTGGTATAAGCTAGATAGATGGCAGCATTTATCTGGATCCGGAAAGTCCAACCTTGTCTGTGGTGTTCCGAGTAGGATCCTGGGAATCCGGAAAGTCTCACCTTGTCTGTGGTATTCCGAGTAGGATTCCGTTCATGAATGACTGTGACGTGCTTCAAACCTGTAACCTGCTGGGCGTTAGTGACAGACGCAAAAGAGGGATTCTATTCCAGTAGGGGAGGGAACCAACCGGTGATTGGCCGTACTGTGACAGAGTGCGTGAGCATTAGCTTTCACTGCGAGGATGGGATGTAGCTATCAACCATGGGTGATGCCTCCAGACTGGTTAGCTGTGCGAGTGACAGCCGCATAGGATATTTCCCCGTGAGGATGAAAGTAGCCACAGCTGATGGTGAACCCCTATACAAAGCTTGCCATGGAAAAGAGTAAGAATGATTGAGTAGAAGCAATGGGATAGCAGGCGTCCGAGAGCTCTACAGCATCTCCATTCCGCTTATCTGAAATTCCTACCAATGAATCTGCATAAGTGTTTCTATCCCTTTTTATTTTCTTATTTTATTTCTATTTTCAAACCCATAAATCTTTAATCCTCCTGACTGAGATTTGCAAGGTGACCATAGCTTGCTTCATACCAACAATCTCTGTGGATTCGACCCTTACTCACGTAAGGTTATTACTTGGACGACCCAGTACACTTGCTGGTTAGTTGAACGGAGTTGTGAAGAAAATAAACAGTGCCCTAAGGGTATATTCATACTAAAGCTCAAAAGATAGAATAACAAGTGATCACAATTTCGTCCACCAGTTAACAACAAGATACGCTGACATTCGGCTTCAGAACAATTCACCATCATAGAATTCAAGTAATAACTATTTAATACAACTGGTCCTTTTGTATCTTCCGGCATAAAATACACCGATTTTGTATAACAGTCAAGCAGAACATGGTTATCAGATAACTAGTCCAATCCCAAGATAAGATCAAGACCAATCATCGGCAAGCAAATTAAATTATGGACAAAGTCACGTTGCTTGATCCTAAATGAAACCTGCGAGCATCCTAGCCTAGTCACCATGGCTTCATGGGTGACATTATACACCTTTAGGTCATAACCTAAAACTTCAATCTTCAAGCCTAACTCACTAGTTTTTTCGAATGCAATGAATGAATGTGCTGCTCCCGAATCAAATAAAGCATTTAAAGTTTGACCAGCCATTTCACAGTTACCTCGGATAAGGGTCTCGAATCCCTCTGCACCTATAGTTGAGGTGGTGAACACCCGACCAGTCTGTTGTGCCTTCTCGGCACCTTGTTTCTGCTTCTCCGGACAGTTTGCGGCCTTGTGTCCCGCCTTACCACAAGAATAGCACAAACCCCATCCGACCTTGCTCGGAGCTCCCGGATGGTGACTTCTGCACCTAGCACAAGCTTGCTCATTCTGAGGCTGCTTCCCAAACCTTTTCCTTTGGGAGTTGTTGTTGTTAGGCCTCCTGAAAGAGCATCCCCTCTTGAAAGGTGGACCTCTAGGTGCAAAGTTCTTCCCTCGGTTATGTGGGAATGATCTCTTGTGGCACCCTCTCTCAGTAGCTGCCTTCTTCACACACTCTTCAGCAACCCTACTCTTGTTCACCAACTTGGAGAAAGTTCTGATCTCCATTAGTCCCACTGAGCTAAAGATGTCGCTCCGGAGTCCTCCTTCATGCTTAATGCACTTCCATTCCTTATAGTCTCCCGAATTTTCCTGACACATACGGGAAAACCTGAACAGCTCCTCAAACATGTCAGTATACTCTTATATGGACATAGTGCCCTACTTCAGCTGCAGTAACTCAAGTTCCTTGGCCATCTTGGCAGAAGTTGGAAAGTACTTCTTATAGAACTCTTCCCAAAAGGCACCCCAGGTGATATCGTCATCACCCTGCTGCAGGAGACGTCGGACTCCTTGCCACCAATGCGATGCTTCTCCAGTGAGCAAATAGGTAGCAAACTCAACATGCTGACATTCAGGTACCACTTGCGCTTGCAGTGCTCGCTCCAATGCACAGAAGCATAGGCAGTCTGTCCCTCAGGCTCTACAGAAACGAACTGCTCTGATACCATAATGTAACACCATACCATACAAAGTCTTATGCTTAAGTCATACTTCAGAGATGGCAAGGTATTATGACCTCAAAAATAAAAATTTAGTACATATAGTAGTGTGAAAAATGATTATAACTAGGAATCTTTGCAGAAAAAGGGTAAAACAAAATCGTAACTCAAAGGCGCAACACTCCGATCGAAAACGTAACGAATAAAGGATAGGATAACGCGAGATTATATATATACAAAAGAGTGCCAAAAACAGGAATATCAAAACTCAAAATCCGGTTGCAAAGATAACCGGTCCGAGCATAGCAATATACACATGTAAATAAAATAAGAAACCTCAAGGAAACACAAAGGGACACAAATACAGAAAACCTATTCTCCAAAATCCCCTTTAGGAGGAGTTAACACATTTTGTATTATTAGTGGAAATATCAAGTATCTAAGCAAAATATATAAACCAAAATAGAGTCCCAAGAACAAAGGATCTTCGCTAATCCAGAAGTCTCCAGCATGCTTTAGCGAGAAGCCTCACGTCCCGCATCTGAAAACCACAAAATCCGCATGGGTGAGATCCGAAAGTTCTCAGTATGGTAACAATGTCCACATATCTAACATGTAATGTCCTAGGAAAGCCAAAGGCAGACCTAGAACTTCCAACAGATAATTTAAAGCTTATAAACAGGCTAAACCATAAATGGCAACTGACTAAGGATCTTCAGTCTAACTAATACTTCCATTTTCAATTCCTTCAGACCTCCCAACCACTAGCAGAAGTATAATATGGCAAACACAGTTACATCAAACAAGAGATATACAAATAGGAGCAGATAAGGCATTTAGACAATTAGCAAGTAATATGCAGTCAATTAGGCAATCTCAAATAATTCACATAATATGCATATGATGTATGCCTGTCCTAATGGCTGATGATATCATCTGTCGGTTATATAGCTAACCCGACAAGTCCTGGTAGCTAACCATTGGACTGTCCCTCTGTCGTGCATCACCAACTCGAGTTATCCTCAATCATCATCATCATCATAATCATAATCCATATCCAACACCCTCACTGGTGTATATTCATGAGGCGAGCTCATCCGAAACTTTCACAGTGTCTGGCCACACTTACGACATAGGGTCAGCAGAGTATTGAGTCTCTACCTGGAGCACGTGGTGGCTAGCCACTAATTTCACCCAGGAAAACTCATATCTCAGATAGTGGAAGTGCAACATTCACATTTCATTCAATACGCATATATGCAATCATATTCAGCCATAAATCAGTAATGGCCCCGGCGTAATCCGGTAATAACTCAACCATCCGGCTCATGGTTCAATCCAGAACCAGCCAATTTATCAATAGATGTAGCCCATCGGCTCATGACACATAAAGCACTTGCATTGCCATCCTCCGTATCTCATACAATCATCTTTGATCATTATTGATCATAAGTTTTCCCCTTTCTCCATTCACAAGTTACCATATACCCTAGCTCCTTTCTCATTGCTAGGCATATCATAATGATTTAATACATAAGGGGTGAGATCGGAGGCTTAGAAGTATGAAATTTGGCTCTTAAAATTCAAAAATTAACTTTGGGATGAAAACAGGGTCACGCGTACACGTCCTCTACGCGTGGATGGCCAAAAAGTTCATCGATGCGTATGCGTCACCCACACGCACTCATGGATGGAAAAACAGCAAAGCGACGCCTACGCGTATGCGTGGGTGCGTTCGTGCCCCACTCACAAAACTGGCACAATTCTCGCACAACTCCCGGGAAAAATGGCCGGGCATTTGGTGCAGCGCATCGACGTGCACACGTGGATGGTGCTATTTCGAAAAACAACGCGTACGCGTCAGTCATGCCTGCGCGTGGGGGCATACTGCTAAAAAATTTTCTAAGTTAAAAGCTGCAGAATTCACAGATTAAACCCCCAATCTTCCGACAGACATAACTTCTTCATTTTAAATCATTCTTCATCCGTTCTTCAAACGGCATGAACATCCCAGATCCAGAATTTCATTTCTAAACAAGTTTGGCACAAAACGGGAATCCGGAGTCCAAGTTATGCCCCCATCAAAGTATGCCCAAAAACCAAATTTTTATACAAAACCACAAAGTGCCATTTTCAAAACAAACCAATTTCATCCCTTTTCAAAATCAACCAAAATATACCAACTTCAACCCTTTTTGAAATCAATCAAAATATACCAAAAATTAACATCAAGCTTCCTCAACTCACACATTAACACTTTACCATAATTCACGAAACTACCATCCAACCATTTTATCCATCTCAATCAAATGGCTAAATTACAAACACATTAACATGCCATACATCATTGCTCATCCCAATTTCCAACAATACCATTCCCAATCAACCATCATTATACATAATCAATGTCATACCTACCATCAACATGGTTTCACCCATAAATCAACCTCAATCACTCATCAAGCATATATCACGACATGCATTTTTCTCATATATCACACCATCAAGGCATCAATATTCATAACCACATATATGACCACATCATATATCTCAACCATCTAACAACATCAACAATTCAATGCCTATCTTAGGGTATGTAGCCTAAGTTTTCACACCACATTACATTTTAGATACAAGAAACCGAGACCATACCTTAGCCGATTTCTCCGCTCAACCGGAGCACTTCCAAACCACTTTTCCACAAGCTCTCAAAGTCTCAACACCTCCAAGAACAGATTTTTTTTGCACACCAAAGCCCTCTTCCAAGCTTTCCAAAATCTCAATCAAGCTTCAATATTCACATACACACTACCTAAGCCACAATTATCATACCCAAACACAACATCTCAATACCCAAGTATCATAAAATAACAATTTACACTAGGGTTGAGAATCTTACCACACCTAAGAGGAGACAAGATTAACCTTCTCCTTCAAGAGAGTTGGGCCCTATAACATCAAAGAGCCCAAAATCTCAACACTTTCTCCATAAAATTCGAAATTTAGGGATGAAGAACTGAAATGATTTCGTGGCTTACCTCAAGAATAAAGTAATGGATTTTGTAGATCTCTTCACAGTGAATGCGTGGCCGCGAACGGTGCGGTAATCGAAGCTCTAGATCAAAAGTTATGGTAGTTTGAAGATCAACCAAAGAAGAGAACTTGAGAGAGTGTTCTTCCCTTCCTTTCCACCATTTCAGCGTGTGTTTGTATGTTGTGTGGAGAGAGAGTGCTGAAAATTAGGATATTAGGTTTAGTTTAGTTGGGCCAAGGGCCCAATATGGTCTAGTTGGCCTGGTTTGGCCTGTTCGGTCCAATCTTAGTCCGATTTCTACAAAATTGGTATCGAAATTCTCCTCTCAATCACATTCTTGGCTTTCTAGAATAAATTCTCATTTATTGGTTAATTAGTCATTAATTAACCGGGTTTTACATCCTGGAGATGCGCAATCGAGAGACGGTATCCAGATTAGCTACTGGGTATATCAGGTTTTGGCAGTTGACTGACACCTGAGCTTATGGCCAACAGGATAGACATACATTATATGCATATCGCTTGTTCGCTTTGGTTTGCATTCTTGGGATTGCCTATTTGATATTCATGTTTAACTGTTATATGTTCTATTTGTTGTATCTGTAAATTACCTGTGCTTTCTTTGTATGCATTGTTTGTATGTGCAACTGAGATGCCCCTTATCTGGAGGAGGAGTGACGAGGGCAATTCCACCGGTGTTTCGTAGGATTGGAGGAAAGGCGATGAATCTAGAGATTGAGTTAGTATTGAGTTAGAACTAAGAACCTTAGAGAACCACCTTATTTATAGCTTTTATTTTAAATCTTTTAAGTTTATAATCTGAGTGTCGGAGTTCTAGAATTGCCTTTAGGTTTTCCAGGACCTTATATCTTATGTATGTGGCACTTTTACCATGCTGAGAACCTCTGGTTCTCATTCTATACGGATATTCGTGTTTTTCAGATGCAGGTCGAGAGGCACCTCGCTAGGCATTTGGAGTTCTCTACAGCGAAGTGGGCTTTGGAATTTTTGCTTTTGATCTATTTTGTTATATCTATATGTATAGACTCTCCTCATGGATATATGTTTTACTTTTGCACCTCTTAGAAGTTTATGGAGAACTAGGGTGTCTTTCATGTATTTTGGGCTATGGATCTTTACATATATGTATGTAAATACTCTCCGGCTTAGCTTTAGCTTCGCAGGCTGAGTTAGGAGCTTGATTATTTTGTACCCTTAGCCTTCTACTCTCTCTTTTATATATATATGTTTCTTGGTACGCAAGTTTTCTTTTTACGTGAGGGTTATGACTTTTGTTTTAAACTTTTCTGCAAAGGCTTCTCGTTATAAAATTCATTTCAACTATTATTATGTATATAATTTTATTTTAAAGGTCGTAATACCTCACCACCTCAACTTTACGACTTAAGCGTAAAGTTCTGTGTGGTAGGGTATTACAATATCAATGTAATTACTTTATACACATCTATTTCAACATCAAACTCCAATTTTTTTCCATATAAAAAAAATCAATCACAAATATTTTATATATTTTATTATATTTAAAATTTAATTATCTCATGAATCCACAGACATTTTAATGTGGATAAAATATATTTTTTTTGTTTTTAAAATTAGTTAAAAATTTTAAAAATATTCTTATATTTTATTTATTTTAATCTTATCCAAAAAAAATTTAATTTCTATTAAATGTACTCTTGAAAGTTAATTTTTTAAAACATTTAGAATCAATTCAATAATAATTTTATAAGAATAACCTTTAACCTAAGTAAATCAGATATATTTATTATGTATTATTGTTGAAATACTCTTGAATATTTTAAAATTTAGCTGTCAGAAGTATATTTGATATAAATTAAACGTTTTTGAAATAAAATTAAAACAAAATAAAATTTTAAAATACTTTTAAAAATTTTGATAAAATTTAAAGATAAATAATATAATTTATCCTTCTAATTTTATGTTTATTCATGTAGTGGATAATGGTGCATTCGTTATTGCCTTTAGTTCCTTAAAAAGTTTTTTTTTCTTTTTTTTTAAAAATAGGTATAGAAGTTTTTTGGGTTATTTATATGTGCTTTTTCAAAATACATAGAAATAGAAAATAACAAAATTTTTGCGTCCTCAAAAGTCATATTACAAGAAAAATTTTTAATAAAAATAATAAGTATATACTCATAACTTTTTTCTGTTTTTACTTGAAATTGCTTTTGTTTTGTTACATCCAAACAAATTAATTATATATTTCTAATTTTTGAAAAAAATATACTTTTATAATTACATCTAAATATAATGTATTTTTTACTTTTACTTTTATTTAATAATGCTTTCACTTCTACCTTCAAAAATAATTTCTCCCAAAAAGAAATAGTAAGTTAAAAGATCCCAATAATACTTAGATTAAGACATTAAGTAAGTTGCCAAAAATGGCAACCAAGATTTCTCTATGCGAGAAACTTAGTCAAGTTATTATACTTCAAAATGATAATCAAGCAATTGATTGATAAGAAGATTTATGTTTTATTTAAATTTGTACTATGAGTAGGGCATGGTATTAGCTGTCCACAACAAACTTTTTCACTTAAAAGTGGACCTGAAATGGTCGGTTGATGGTTGTCTACTGTCTAGTAGATGGTCTCCCTTCATTTTCAAGTCCTTCTCCACTCCCATCCTTTTCAGCATCATCTACTTCACTCTCCAATAAATTCTCTCACATAATAGCAATAATTATATTTATAAGATAAAAAGAATATATAGTAATTTGTTTATTTATACTTTTATTTTTTTTTAAGTATCCTCAAATTCGTCACATTAAAAATTAATTCACTGTGAATTGAAGTTTTATTTAAAAATTTGTCGCCATATAATAAATTATTGTATACATGAGACAAAATTTAAACTTCATTATTCGATTAAACGAACAAGTGAATTAATCATATTACTAATCCAAGTTAGTTTATTTATAACTTTATTTATTAATAGGCTTTTATTTTGAAATTTAGATGATTAGAATTTATTTTTTTCTTAATCAATATTAAGATTTTACTTACCTTGATGTGTTAATGAAATCTTATAATAAAAATTTCACTTAAAATGATTTGTTTAATTTGCTATGATCTTTAATTTGCTACCCAATCCAATCAAGTAATGTCAAAAGCAAAAAAGTAAACATGCCAAAAACCTATAATCATGGGAAAAAACAAACATGATTAATGTTATTATAACCATGTGCATCTAAGTGGGAGTTGCTGTTTTTGGTAGCCTTTTTGCATTATTTGACTTCATGTGTTTACTTATGATCATTAAATGTTCTGTTTTTCAATACTAGCTTCATATACTTGAATATGGTAGTAAAAAGTAGACTAAGAAATAGAAAATCTATATCTAATGGCTATCATGATTTTGTTGGATAAATGTAGCCATTGAACACTTAAAAAAGTATACTAAACTAATGAGACTACCGATACTAAAAACTATACTAATGAGCATCTAGTTCGAACCAAAAGATCTTTTTATTATATTTTATTTTTTCCACTTTTAAATTAAATATCTCTTTTTAGTTTTTTTTTTGTTTTAAATTAACAGTCATTTTTTAATCTCAATAACTCATTAATTAATTTATATATATTATACCTTTAAAATTTTATTAAAAGATTATCAGTATAAAAATAGTCATGAAGAAATAAAATGTGTAGTGATTAATAAATAGTATTTTTGCCTCTCCTTCAAATTTATAATTTTCAATAAATCTTTTTTTGGTAAAAGATGAAATATTATTATTATTATCTATAATAAATTGATGTGCATTAGAGCAATTGCAGTGCCGAGGTTCCCCAAGGTTCCATTTCCTCTTTTTCTGACAAAAGCAAACACCAACCATGGAAGAAGAGTGAGAGATCGAGAGTCCCCACATGCATTTCAAAAAGAGAGAGTTCTTCTTCAGAGGCACCTTGCATTGAGGGTCCAATAAAAATTTGCCACGTGATAAATTATTATAAAAATAAAATTATATAAAATTATAATTAAATCATAATTAATATAAATAATTATATTAAATTAATATTAAATATTATTTATATTGTGATATTAAATTATAATTAATTAAATTTATTTACATAAAAAAATTTAATTTTTATACCTTCCAAAATAATTTTTAAGTTGAATTGGGATAGCTTAAATGGTTAAAGTTGTGTAAATAGGCAAAGAAAAAAGGTGAACTAGTTTTTCTCAATCAATTAAATTTTAGTCAAGTGATCAGTAACACAAGATTCTATTTTAAATAATATTAATTCTTGTTCTCTAATAATACAAATTTTGTTGTATTCCAATAATAGATATTCATTGTTCGTTAGAAAATATTATCTCGCTTTAGGAATTATTTTTTTAGAGAATAAGTGGGCTCATTTTTTTATATTATAAATAATTTGGTGACATGTATTGATATTTTAGAATTATTTTGTTTTATCCTGTTATAGTTTTCACTCAATTTTTTTGAAAGGCTCGTTTTGTGGGTGAATAATAATTTTTATATAAATAAAAATAAAACGGCATCGATGTTTTGTTTTAAAAAAAAATTAATTTATTTACAGTGACGTTTTGCATAATTATTATTTTTTAATTGGCGAAAAGTAAAATAACACTAACATTTTGTGGCGCTCGTCAAAAACTCTTATAGCGACGTTAAACACGATTTTTTGATTATTTTTGAGAGTTACACTAATTAAGCTCCAATATTTAAAAAAAAAGTTCGAATAAGAGCGGAAAAAAGTTCGAATAAGTGCGGTGATAACAGAGAGAAGAAAGAAAAGTAATACAAATATGTATAACTCTCTATTTGATATTAGGTAAAAACTTTTCAAGACTTAGCTTAGGTAAATGGAATTCACTTATCTAAGGTAAACTATAATTTAAATACCAAGGCAAATTTTGATGTATTTCCGCATACGGGCTTTTTCGGGTTAACAAAAAGAATTAGAGAAGTAAATAATTGTATGCACAAGTGCACAACACATGAATAAAAGTTTAAAGAAAGATAAAAGAAAAGAAAAGGGCACCACTTTAAGCACAACTACTAGCTGACAAGATTTAACGATAACATGCAAATTATAAGAGCAATCTCCGCCTTATATATTAAACAATGCTAATGTTGTTCTAGTGGCAAACATTAAAACATCAATCTGTCCGTCTCTCACATCTACTAAATAATCTAATGCAAATTTTCACTGAGGATCAAATTTTCATGGTACACAAATCAGAGAATCAAATTTGTAATAAAATAAATATTTTTTAGATGTAAAACAAATTGTTAAAGTATAAATCTAACTCTCATTTATATATCGTTAAATATATATATTGTGTTTTCATGTCTTATAAAAAATTAAAATTTGTGTGTTTACGTGTCACATATCATATCAGTATCTGTACATTATAGTTAATAATATATTTTTCATATCAATTTCGCTGGATAATCAACTAGTGTACTAGCTAATTATAGCTAACTAGTGTATAGACTGTAAAAGAAGTCCAACAAAAAAAAAGACTTAAATTAGGTGTAATCCTAATTCCACTTTCACAATCATTTATTGTAAAAAAAAATCACAAAATCTTTCATTTTCACGTACGTATTACTAACATTAGAGTCTCACCGTCAACGCGCAGCTGCGCATCCTCCACTGTCAAGTACGCATCACCTTCCATTATCAACAGCTACGGGTCCGCCACTTGCAGTCGCACGTGATATCACAAACGTGGTAATATTAATCTCTCTTTTCCTTTTTCTCCATATCTCTCTTCTTCTTCTCAGTTCACCTTTAGAAGTTCTTGTACAATAATTTTAGATGTTTCTTTTTGTTTGATTTTAGATGTTCTTTTCAATGAGTTTGGATGTTTTTTTGTTAGGTTTTCGAATGTTATTTTTCTATGATTTTAGATTTTTTTCTGTTAAGTTTTGA
Organism: Arachis stenosperma; assembly: GCF_014773155.1. Taxonomy (NCBI): domain Eukaryota; kingdom Viridiplantae; phylum Streptophyta; class Magnoliopsida; order Fabales; family Fabaceae; genus Arachis; species Arachis stenosperma. Next base: position 123,458,937 of record NC_080385.1, on the reverse strand, counting down.
ATGTTATTTTTCAAAAGATAAAAAAAAGGAACATTTGAAAACAAAAAAATATCGAAAGCTATTAAAAAAAATTATCCAAAACCTAAAAAATTGTCTTTTTCTTCTTCTCAAGATCATCTTTAAAATTTCTTATACAATAATTTTAGATTCTTATTTTGGATTGATTTTGGATATTTTTTTAACAAATTTGAATTTTTTGTTAGGTTTTTGGATATTCTTTTTTTATGATTTTAGATGTTTTCTTGTTATATTTTGCATGTTATTTTTCAAAACATAAGAAAAAGAAACATTTGAGAACTAAAAAAAAAACACTAAAATTATTAAAAAGAATCATCCAAAATCTAAAAAAAATATCCAAATAATAATAATAAGAGATGCGGAGGGAGAGACATGGAGAGAGAAGCGTAGAGAAAAAGAAGAAGACGCAGAAGGAGAGACACAAAGGGAGAAGTACGGAGAAAAAGAGAGACACAAAAAAAGAGAAGAAAGAAGGTGAAGGAATGGGAGTGCACGTGAATTTTTAGCGTAAAACTAATTTTTAAAATTTTAAAAGCATAATTTTTTTAAAAAATTAATTACTTAACTGCATATAGAATTGGTTTCTAAATTTTCTCTTTTAATATTTATTGCAACTTGTTTTTAGTATAGCCATTTTACTACATGCTAATAATCAAAATGTTTGCCAAATCTAATAAATGAAGTCATGTTGATACCAAGTATATCCTCTTATTAAAAGAAAATTTTGTTAACTTAATTTGAATAATATCCTTAGGATATCAGATATGAACTATATATAAGCAAAAAAGCTCTAGAACCAAATAATTTACCCAACCAATTTTAATTAAGTTATTTTAAAAAATTAATAATAATTATTTGATGATGATTAAATATTATTATTTTGGGTTAAAAGTCGAATTATGTTTGTGATTAGTTTGTTAATTGTGCAGAAAAAAATAAAAACAAAAAAGGCCAACAACAAGTTAAACAGGCCAAAATTGGTTTAGGCCCAGAAGTGTTTATTATTATTGGCGCAAAAGGATAGTTACTAATCTCCAAACAACAGAAGGAAGAAAGATAGACTCAAGGATGACCCAAAACCAAAAGTCCACACTTCACTTCACTAACTAGTTCAAGTATCTAGTTACTAAAGATAATCACATTTGAACTAAAGCTAAGTGAACCAAACTTAGTCTTTCTCTTCTCTTCTCTCTACCCACGTAAATCACTTCCAAAAGTAAGCAAGAAAAAAGAGAAGCTCTGATTAAGGCTTAAATTAAGAAGAAAAAGTGGGTTATCAAAATTATGCAAAGATGAAAAAAGTCAAATAGTTAGGGCTCTAAGTAAAGATCACATTTGAAGACTACATCAGAAAATGTTTTTATCTTTGTGCTTCATTAAAGATTGTTGAAGAAGTCCTTATTCTGCATGCACCAAACTGAAAATCTGAAGAAAATAGAGGTTATGGAGTCCTGCTACAAATCAAGGGTCAAAAAAGTAACTTGGAGACAAAGTACAAATGAAGGCCTCAGGTCCTTGAAGCAATTTGAAAAAGGATGAAAGAAAAGATGGTAAGTATGGATGCATGTAAGGTTCAATCACTGCTACTATTATATCTCTCTTCTGCATTGCTGCTGTTGTTGAATTTAGGGAAGAATAAGTCAAATAAGTTCAAGCCAAGTTTCAAGCTTTGGAACCTCCTCTATTAAAGGGATAAATGGCAAGAGACAAAATACAGAACAAAATGCAGGAGACAAATCTGTTTTGTCTCCCACCGCAACAAAAAAAACACTGAATGTATCATCAATCTTGAACCAAATCAGACCAAATCAGCTCTTGCTTCACCCAAACCCATAGAATGGAAATTCTTAAAGAACTATCTTCAGAAATTTATAATTGGAGATCCATCACATGGAGTCACCACAAGGTCTTCAAGTAGAATAAGGATGGAACAAAATGACCTTGCCTTTATTTCTCAAATAGAACCTCAAAGTGTGAAGGAAGCCCTTGATGATCCATCATGGGTTAAAGAAATAGAAGAGAAGCTGATCCAATTTAAGAAAAATGAAGTTTGGACATTGGTGCCAAGCTCAAATGGTGACGGATACCAAATGGATCTTTCAAAATAAATTGGGTGAGGATGACAACATTGCAAAAAATAAAGCAGGACTAGTGGCTAAAGGATATGATCAAGAGAAAGGCATTGACTTCAATGAGTCTTTTGCTCCAATTGCAAGGATAGAAGCAATAAGATTATTGCTTACTTATGCCACATACAAAAGGTTTAAACTTTTTCAAATGGATGTTAAATGTGCCTTTTTGAATGGTATTATTGATAGAGAGTGGGATATAGTGATGCAAATTTTACCGGTGACCGAGTTGATAGAAGAAATACTTCATAGATTTGTTACTTTCTTGGACAGTCTCTGAATGTCTGGTCAAGCAAGAAAAAAGCTATTGTTGCCCTGTCCACAGCTGAGACTGAATACATAGCCACTTCATCTTGTTGTTCACAATTATTGTGGCTTAAAACTCAACTTGCATATTACAAATTGCAAGTCAATAGTATCCCTTTATTGTGTGATAACATGAGTATAATAAATATTTCTAAAACCGTGTTCTTTACTCAAGAACCATACACATTCAAGTAAGATTTCACTCCATTAGAGAACATGTACAAAAGAGAACAATTGAAATACAATTTGTAAAATCTAAAGATCAACTTGCTAATATTTTTACAAAACTACTGTTGAAAGACAGGTTTTGCAAGTTAAGAACAACCATAGGTATTATTTGTCTTGAATTAATAAATTAATTTGATGATGTTACTCTTTGGTTGTTTTTGTCTCTCGGGTCAACAGGAGACAAAACAGAACAGATAATGAATTACTCTAGGTTCTCTGGATATAAGGCTAAGGGTTGGTACTTTTAAATTGGATTAGGTCAAAACTAAATCTTTAACGATGATCCATTGTGTTTCCTTAACACCACCATTGGGCCCAAAAAGAAAATTATATTTTATGATATGGGCCTTATTAGATTCTTAATCATAAATTCAAAATACTTTTTTTTTTAGAATTTTCCATCAAGTCAAATCAAATTTAGGTTTCTGCACATTCTCTTTGACTTGTGTTTTCAAAATTCAAGCATTTATAGTAGTTGTCAAAAAGAAAACCATTCATTTTCTCTCCCAACCTCCATCAATTCTCAAAAATTACATTCTTTGCTATTTCATAAAGATGAGAAAGAAGGTTGCTACATGAAGAGGCATTGGTTCCTATCGTGCTCCATGAAACCCTCCTCCAAAAGGCCAAGTTCACACTCATATCTTTATTCACTCTCATTCTTCATCACACTCCTCTCCTGTTACCGAACCAATGGAACGGACCAAAACCACTTCTTGACATCCATCAACGGCACCAACAGAGACTAAAACTTCTAGGGCTAACATTGCGAAGGGGAAAAGACCCATGACTAACAAAGAACCTCCATCATCTCTACCTCATCGGTCTTCATCTCGTCCTCAAGGACGTGCTGCTCCTTCTAGTCACCCTTCCAAAGGTAACCGAAGACCTTTTCTCAACTCTGTAAAAGAACCAAAAAACCCTGATCCTATTGGTTTCAAATCATATTTCTGTAACCTTCTTTATTCTCAGTTTGATCTTTATCAGTTCTCATCGAGTATGAACTTTGAATTTCATAGAGCTATTATTTCTAAAAGACCTTTGTGTATAATATATGTGACTGATTTAAATGCTCTTGCTAAAAAGGGGATTAATTTTATTGAAAACGTTGTTTACTTGGACTGGAAAAAACTTTTCGAAATCAGAAAATCAGTTTATCCTGATTTAGTTAGAGAATTTTATGCCAACATGTATTATCATGAAGAAAGTGTTCACTCTTATATTAAAGGCCATGAAATCTATTTAAACAAAGAATTCATTGGTGATGCCCTAAATTATTAAGATGTTGGTGTCAATGCTTACATCTCTGGAAAATAGGATAATGATCTGAGTATTTCACACAAGGATGTTTTGGCCAACATTTGTGAGAATATCTCTCTCATGGATGGTGTTACTGTAACCACCCTACCCCATGAGGCCTGTAATTTCTGGTTCTTTAATGTTCACTAACGTGCATAGGATTATATATATATATATATATATATATATATATATATATATATATATATATATATATATATATGAATTAGAAATTGGAATATGTAGCGCTAAAACTTTCCGAGTGACGAATTTTGGTAATTAGATCATTACTGCTATAGTTAATTATTTCTTTTTAAATTAACTACCTCTTAATAATTAATAAGTAATGAATTAGTGGAGTATTACTCTAGATGTGTTACCAACCATTAACCCGATTTTTTCTTCTTCCCTTTGGAAGCCACAGTTTTTTCTTCTCTTCCTTCTCCCGGTCCAACTGAACCAAGTTTCTTTTAATTAAATTAAAACCCAAGGAAAAACTCTGGTTAAGTTCATTCTCTCTTCCCCTCTCACCACCGAACGTTACTTCAGGAGAAAACATGGTCACCACTTCACACAAGGACTGATGTGAATTGGTATTGCAAGGAGAGGGAGCCACGAAACCTTGCCACACTAGCTCATCCTTCTCCATCTTCTATTGATATATATATATAGCAGAGTTAAACCTTTCAATTCCTTTAGAAACTATACGAAGAGAAGAAATGAATCAAAAGTGGCGATTACTCAAGGCAAAGGAGAAGGAAAACGGCAACAGGGACATCATCAACTACGTACATCATCATCAAGAAGGAGGGAGAGGCCCATTAAAAGAGCTGCAACCTGAAGCTAAAGAAGAAAACCCTACCCTTTTTCTTTCTGATTCCCTTGGTATTTTTATGATTAAGTAAGAAATTAGTAACTCTACGCTTTGTTGTTCTTCCTAATTTAAAGGTTTTACCCCTGTTGAGCTCCAATTTCTGTAAATAAGGACCAACCCAATCAAATTCATGTCATCACAAGAATGAGACTCTTTCCCTTGCTTCACATGCAGCTCAGTCACTTAGCCTTGTGAACTGACAAAATTCCCTAATTACGTTTGTTAGGGTTTCCTGAGTTAAGGTAGCAAGGAACAGACTTTGGTTTGTGAATCCTTGAAAGAAAAGGTAAGGGTTAAGAATGTAAATTAGTTATGGGTAACTGCTAGATGTAATCTTGATTGATGGTGACGAGTTAACATGATTGATATTGCTGAAAATTCTGTTAAGTGGTTGAATTATTATTGCTGAATGTAGTGCAGATTTTTAATGTTGTGAAAGTGTGATCATGTTATGTGTATCGTATAAATTCTTGATGTTTATGGATCTGAAGATCTTGAGCGAACTTAGGGCATAATTCCTATAGAAATGGTAATAAATAATGAGAATTGTTGATTGGTATGAGTTAGAAACTTAGGGGGTCGGATTTGGTTATTGAAAATTAAGAAGCCTTGCTGCAGAAATTTTGAAACAGATTGGACAGCAACTTAAAATAAATATTGGGAGCAGTCTAGACATGATTTTCGAACCAAACTATTTTTCCATCAAACTTCAAGAATTCAAGATTACTCCATAAAAATTCAGAAAATTTGGACAAGTGGTTTGGAAGATATGAATTTTTAAAATTTAGTAGTTGCTGTAGAATTTTCTGGTTTTCTAGTTCTGCAGTACCAACTTTCAGTCGCTATAACTTTTGATTTATTTGGAACTTTGGATTGCTTCCAAAATTATTTTAAATATCTATCAGTATATTTTAAGTATGTTTAAGTTTTATATTCATTAATATTTTGTAGATTTAGTTATGTCTCTTTGAAGCTGGACTATTCACAGAAAATTCACAACCAATTTAAAGAAACAAGCAGCACTTCCGACTGACATTTAATTAACCAAATGAGGTGCTATGGATCTGGAATTTATTTGTCCTAAAATTTAGGGGTGTCAAGTGTATTCTCACAAAAATTTGGAAGTATCGGATTAGAATTGGATTTATCATAAATTTTTCAAAAACAAAACTGCCTGTTGTATTTTTTCTAAATCTTCTTAGGGCAGCAGCAAATTTTTCTTAAGTTTGCCATCAAATCCAATTAAAATCTAAATGCGATAAAACTTTAATTTCAAGCCAAAGGGGTATGTCCAGACTTGGCAGCATACATGACCTTAGTTAAAGGAAAAGGAAATGATAGATTTTCTCCCAAAAGAGTTTATGTTAAATGGTGATGCGGAAGGTTGTATAATTAAAATGGTGAGGCAGAGGCACATATGATAAAACAGTGATGCGGAGGTATGTGTAAGTAGATGGGGATGTGGAGGCATAAAGAAAAGAAAAGAAAATGAGAAACAATGAATGAAACAAAAGTTGAGAATTGTATATTGAATGGGCCTTGTGCCAAATTGCTAATGCGAAAGTGCGCGCCTAACTGATACCATGAGATTGCTAATGCGGGAATGTTCGCCTAATTGATAGCCTGTCTCTTACCGTGATGCCAAGAATCCTAACTGACATGGGTTCGCCCATGATGATAATTATGCCTAACTGACACGGTAAAGAGACCATATTTGAGGTTCGTCCCGAGTAATGTCAGGTTGCGGGTAGACAACTGACGCATGAGCTCATGGCATGCGCTAGGAATAGGCATACATCATCTTGTTTGCGCATATGAACTTCTTGTGAATTATTTATTGTTATTTTCTAATTGTTTATTCTATTTACTTGTTATATATATTTGTGCCTTGTGTTTCTGTGTTTGTTCTTTTTCCGTTTCACGACAACTTAGAGATAAAGACCTTAGGCCCCCTTTTTACCTTGTTGAGAACTCTAGGTTCTCACCCTTCTTTTCTTTCTTTCTCCCTCCTAGATGGGTTCAGTAGAGGAGTTTTTTGAGTTTCGTTTCATCCTGAGTTATGAGGACCCAGTGCGAGGCGGAGTCTTTATATGGAGCACGCTTTGGACCACTTTTTCGGAGGATGTTTAGAGATCACACCAGAGATAGACGTAGCGGATCTTCTACTCCCTTTTTAATAATTGGTAGTATTACCTTTCCCTCGCTTTTGTAGTACTTTTAGAGGGGTAGGACCTCTTAGTAGTTTGGTTCCAGTTTAGGAAACCCATGTGAGAGTTGGGACTGACTTTCGCTTTTGTATATGTATATATAACTTGGTGTAGTACTCGATTTTTGATACATGACATGTATCTCTAAGCTTAACTCATGTGTATAATTGTATGTATGTGTATATATATGATATTTTCTGTTATCATGTATTTATCTGTGATATGGCTTTAAGTATTAACCTTTAGAGCAACTAGACGATTTTTCATGATAAATAAGTTAATTACGCTGAACTAGTAAAGACTTATATTAATATTTGCTTATGAAATTTGAGTCTAGAGCCAAGTAAGTCTGTACGACAAGTAACACCTAAACGATTGGCATTAGTTATGACGTGTCAAAAGTTAGAGTGTTACAGTTACTCTGAACTATTGAGCCCTAGGTCCTGTCAAAGCCCAGTTACACTGCATCATCACCCACATTCTCTTACCTCAAAGCGGGTCTTATTAATGGGTTACTCTCTGTGACACCTTAGTTCTCTATGCTATCATTAACAAAACTGAGATTTTATTTGCATATCTTATGATGCGTCATATATATCATTGCATCAAAAGTGATAAAAATATTTCACTTTCATATGGCATATTTTTAACTTGTTTCTTTGAGCACTTTTGTGTTGATCTAAAGAATAAGACACAAGAGAATAGAATTTCATCTCTTAAAGGCGGTGGTGCAGTCAAACAGACAAAAGAAAAAGGGACTAAGGCTGCCAGAGTTACGGTTATGGAAGAAAAAGATGAAAGTATCCCTCCTCTATCTGTTGTTGGTACATCAACTTTCAACAAGTACTTGGTAAACGGTATTGTCAAAGATGTGGTGCAAGAATTTGTGAATCTAACCAAGAAAATGATCAACTCTAGCCAACAAGCTAGGATACTTACAATTCAAAATAAAAATTCATTGAGAAAGTCTCAAAGCAGAGTTGAAGTACTTTTAAATTACCTTGAATCATTGGAAGATGATCAAATGACGTCTGAGCATGAAGAAGAAGAAATTTTGGAAATCGAGGATGAGGGATCTGATATCTAGCTCCTTGTTGATGCTGCTGCTCATGAAAAACTATTTCTGATGTTTCACTTATGTTACTTTGATACTTTTCATTTCATTTGGATGACCATAATAGTTCGACAAAACTGATGTTTTCTGAACTGTTTGCACTGTTGATTTGAATTTGGAAGCTTAACATATTTTGTGTAGGGATTACTAACTCTCCTTGATAACAAAAGGGGGATTGAGTGAAAGAAGAAAAATGAATTGTTAGTTAGGTTGTTTAATTGATGTGATCTTGTTGTGCTGTTGTTTTTAACATGATCTATTTGTGAATCAATTAGCACTGATTGATTGAAGATGCTATTTTATTGCTTGCAGCTCTGATTGAAATGTTTTATCACTATTATGATTATTATTATTTGCTATTAGATGAGGCTGAATGAAGAGTTTGTTTGGATTAGTAACCTTGTAAATATTTGCTAGTGATCAGGCTGGTTCACTTTGTAAGCTGGTTTATATAATTTTTGGATGTTTGGTATTATTTTTATGTAAATTATGTTGATCACAGGTTAAAAAAATACAAACAATCAGGGGAAGACAAGTGAAAAAAAGAAAATGGGAGTTCACATTGAAGATGGTATCATCAAAGGGAAGTTTCTTTATACTCTTCTTATTTCTTTTGTTTACAATTTATTTTATAACGTTTGTCATTAAGGAGGAGATTATTGAGTTTAAAGAACTAATAACAATTATTTGATGATGACTAAACATTATTATCTTGGGTTAAAAGCCTAATTATGTGATAGATTAATTTGTTAATTGTATAAAAAATAAAAGAAATCAAAACAGGCCAACAACAAGCTAAACAGGCCAAAATTGGTTCAGACCCCGAAGTGTTTATCATTATTGGCCCAAAAGGATAGTTTCTTATTTCCAAACACAAGGAAGAAGGATAGACTCAAGGATGACCCAAAACCAAAAACCCACGCTTCACTTCACTAGCTGGTTCAAGTATCTAGTTACAAAAGATAATCCCATCTGAACCAAAGGAAAGTGAACCGAACTCAATCTCTCTCTTCTCTTATCTCTACCTATGTGATTCACTTCCAAAAGTAAGCAAGAAAAAGAAAAGCTCTGATTAGGACTCAAATCAAGAAGTAAAAGTGGGTTACCAAAATCATGCAAAGAAGAAGAAAGTCAAATATTTAGGGCTCTAAGTAAAGATCACATCCAAAGGCTACATCAGAAAACGTTTCCATCTTTGTACTTCATTGAAGATTGTTAAAGAAGTCCTCCTTCTGCATGCACCAAACTGAAAATCTGAAAAAAATGGAGGTTATGGAGTTCTACTACAAATCAAGGATCAGAAAAGTAACTTGGAGCCAAAGCACAAATAAAGAGCTCAGTTCCTTAAAGCAATTTAAAAAATGATAAAAGAGAAGATGGTAGGTATGGATGCATGTAAGGTTCAATCACTGCTACTACTCTATCTCTCTTCTGCATTGCTGTTGCTATTGAATTTGGGGAGGAAGAAGTCAAACAAGTTCAAGCCAAGTTTCAAGCTTTGGAAGCTTTACTCCTCTATTAAAGGGATAAACGGCCAAAGATTAATTCAAGGAGTGAGAGCACAAAGTTTGAATTTCTATAGCTTACAAAATTATACCTTTTTCTCCTTCATGATTCTCTATCCAATATTCAGCTTTCTCAATTTTATCTTTCTTTGTTTCAATGAAAAGGGCATTAATGTGAGGTATTAAGAAAAAGTCACTGAAAGAAAAGACAAAGAGAGTTAGACTTGGAGAAAAGTCAAATGTTTATTTCAAATATATTTTGTATAATTTTCTGTTTTATATTCATGATCTTAAGAAAAGTTTCTTACTAAGTTGGGTGAGCATTTAGTGGTTGAAAATTTAGGGTATGAACCTAATCAAATCTAGTTTAGGTAGAAGCTGAGTTTGTCCCAGATAGGATTGGATTGAATCCTAAGGAAATTGGTGTTTGTAATCATTAAAAGATAATGAAAATTCCACCACTATTGTGGGAAAGAATGGATGTAGGTCACATTGCACAAGGTGGTTGAACTAGGATATATGGCTGTGTCACTCTTCCTTCTCTGTTCTGATTTTGGTTTTAATCTCTAAAAGACAAAATAAAATTGTCTCCTACTTACCCAATCCAACTTGATGTCACAGCAACTTTACCCCCCTCACAATTCTGTTTTGGCTTCTCTATTGACAAGAGACAAAATAAAAGCGTCTCATGCATTTTTAACAAGAGCTGACTCAACAGATTCTCTAAGTTCCATCTGTTTGAAATAAAAGTAAACAAAGTAAAAAGAGGCCTAGATTCAACCCCCTCCTCCTTCTCTAAGCCACTGATAACCATCAATGTTGATGAGCAATTTATGCCAAAGGTTGGGATGACTTTCAACACACTTCAAGAAACTAAAAAATTTTATAAAGATTATGCTAAAGTTGCAAGTTTTGCTACCAAAATAAGGAACACAAACAAGAAGAAAAATGGAATAAAAAATCAATTAATTACATATTGTTATTATGTTTGTTGAATACTGAATTTTTGGTTTTAATATCAGCAATTTTTTGTTTTTATTAGAATGAGTTTTGGTGTTGTGATTGTATAATTTTGGTATTACACCATATTAAATAATTTATTATTCATCATTTTTCATCAAAGCACATTCAAGAAGTGTAAAAATTCCTAATATCCATGAATTACTATATTTCAACATATTTACAAAGAAACAGTACTCTTAAAATTCTAAAAGAGAAATATTTTTCAACATATTTATAAAGAACCAGAATCTTTAAAATTCAAAAATAGAAGTACAATATTCATCCTATTTTATATCCTCTAATGAAAATTTATAGAAAAGACTTGTAATTGTAATAAATGGTTTGGATTGTCTTATGGTTTCAAACTCTTTGATGACTTTATATTTCAATTTATTTGTTTCGTCAAAGAGAACCCGTAAAGCATAATCTTTTTTGAAATGATCAATTTTATCCTGCAATTGAAAGAGAACCTGTGAAGCATTACATCGTATTTTGGTGCCTTCTTAGGTATAATGTTCTTAACAATTATTTTCTTTGTCAGATGAATCACACTAAATCTAGATCATCTAAGAAACACTACAACTACATAGAGATTTCAAATCTAAGCCTATGACATTAATTACACTGAATCTAACTCATAATAAAACCTAAAATTTGCAAATGATCATACTAGAAAATTCATTAACATGATTTAAATCATATAAGAAACAATACAACTACATAGAGATTCCAAATCCAAGTCTATAACATGAATGAAACTGAATCTAACTCATAATAAAATCTAAAATTTACAAATGATCACATTAGAAAACTCATCAATATGACTTAAATAACATAAGAAACAATACAACTACATAGAGACTCCAAATCTAAGTCTATGACATGAATCACACTAAATATAAACCAAAATAACACTTAATTTGCAAATGATGATACCAGAATCCTCATCAAAATAGCTTAAATCACATAAGAAACAATACAACTACATAGAGACTCCAAATCTAAGCCTATGATATAAATCACACTAAATATAAATAAAAATAATATTGAATTTGGCAATGATGATACCAGAATTCTCATCAACATGGCTTAAATCACATAAAAAATAGTACAACTACATAAAGACCACAAATCCAAGCCTATGACATGAATCACACTAAATATAAATCAGAATACACCGAATTTGTAACACCCTACTACACAATGTTTTACGCTTAAGTCATAGAACAGAGGTAGTGTGGTATTACAGACCTCTATTAGTAAGGATATACATATAATACTGAAAAAAAATAATATACTAGGAGCCTTGAAACAAAGTGGGTAACAGGAATCGCAAAATAAAAAGCGCAACGCTCAAGGAATAGGATTACTTGCGTGCTAAGAAACCTAATAGGAACATGATAAAACAATAAACGAAGGGATAAAGAAAAGCCAAGGAACAGCATAACTAGCCTCTGACTCAGCTTGTGAAGCTAAAGCTGGCCGGAGGATACATATATACATATAAACATACATAAGTGTCCCCAAAAATATACCAAAATACCAAAGTAAACTCCTATCTCTCCCTCAACCTCTAAGAGGAGCAGCATACATAAGTTACTTGGAGAGTAAGCTACACATATATATACATATATACAGATAGAAACCAAAATACACCCAAGAACTACTTCGCTTTCCAGAATCCAGACGCCTAGCGAGGAGCCTCTCGACCTGCATCTGAAAAACAACAATACAATATGGAATGAGAACCGGAGGTTCTCAGCATGGTAAAAGTGCCACGCGCATAAGAAATACGGTCCTGAGAATGCCATAGGCAATCCTAGCACTTCGTTATTCAATGATCCAACTTAAGCACTAAAATAGAAGCCATAAACAGGGGTAGGTATTCTAAATCTGCCTAACTTACTCAAGTTCAAACTTAACCTAACAACAATCACTGAACCGAAAATCATACATGCATAGAACCGAAATCACAATAGCCACCGAACCGAAATACATTCATGTGGTTAATCCGAACCGAAATCACAATAGCCACCGAACCGAAATACGTTCATGTGGTTAATCCTTCATTTTCACCACATTCACAATCAACAAGAACAAGCAACCAAACAACTTCATGCACAGGTAATGATCAAATAGTACAAATAGCAGGTATAACAAATAGCAGGTAATATATATATCAATTAGGCATACCCAGGAACTGCATAGCAAACAAAACAAACAAATGCATATGATGCATGCCTGTCCTATGGCTGATGGGGCCCATCTGTCGGTTATCCAGCCAACCCGACAAGTCCGAAAACCTTAGACTGTCCCCCGTCGCGCATCCCCAAGAGTCTATGCATAGAGTTCACATTCAATTATCATATCATCGCTCAATGGGGGCTATCCATACCCGGGAATTTATACGTGCCCGGTCACCCTTACGACGTAGGGTCAACAGAGTATCGAGATTCAACCTGGAACACGTGGTGGCGAGCCACGGTTTTTACCCAGGGAAACTCGTATCTCAGATATCATTATTCATAAGCCATGGCAATTATCATCAATACATCATCAAGTATCAAACCTTAACATTAAACTTCATTAACATCCTTATTTTCTTCATAAGAGCCACTATTTACAACTTTCTTCACAAAATTCCATTTCCCACAAAGTTAATATCAATCAAAAGGTTTTAAAACCATCTATTATTTGCAACAAATCACAATTCCTTACCTATAACACATACATTTGCTAACACTTCCATTTCTATCTCATCAACAGCCATTTCAAGCTATTTTTAACCAATCCAATAAGCCATAATCTTAGATTACGTTTAGCATAAATCATATGTGAATATATATGAACAACCCTTCATAATTACCATTCCACTTATGCAATATCAACCTTTCACACACAATATTCCATCAACCTATTACCAATCCATTAATGCCATCATCAACTCACATACATACATTAAACCATCAATTCACATAACAATTTTTTAAGAACAAACATCAACCATAATCATCAATCTATACCAACACCAACACAATCCATCATAAGCAAGTCCAAGGGCATAAAATTATTAACCTCAAGGCCTCCTATTCCCAATATATGATTACCAAAAATTATACTAACAACAATACCAGCTACTCATTAAATGCCATTAACAATTCAACTTATCCTATGGTTCTTCTAACCTAAGTTTTCACAATACCGTAAATATTAAACGTGCGAAACTTAAACCATACCTTGGCCGATCACTTAGCTCACCCAAGGCAGCCTCACAACTCAGAATTACAGCCCCTCCAAACTCAATCAAACAGCCCCAAACCAAGCTTGATCACCAACAAGCCTCCAACAAGCATCAACATTCACATACACACTACCTAAACCACAATTAACATATCCAACATAACAACTCAATACCCAAATGCCTAAATTCAGAAATTTTATTAGGGTTTGAGATTTCTTACCTTTACCCACTGATCCTTGGGCAATACCCACAAGAAATCAAGTCTAGTGAACCCCTAAAACATAAAAATCATAAAGGAATTGAGTTTCTCAAACCTTAAACTCGAAATTCATATACCAGCGGAAATGAAGCTAGGAAAAACCGATTCACTTACTGTTTTGTTTGGATATAATTGAAGAGCTCGACGAGCCCGACGCGTGGCCGCAAACGGTGCGGCGATCGGAGCCCGGATGAGAAAGTTATGGTAGTTGGAAGGAATGGTGAGGGTTTGTGAATCTCCTCTCCCTCCCTTGCTGTAATGGCGTCGCAGCAGCTTGTGAGGAAGAAAAGAGCTGCTGCCTCATTTAAGTGTGTGGGTCCGGTTGGACCCACGGGCCCGGTTTGGGCCCCGGTTCAACCGGTTTGGCTCTTCCGGTCCGTTTTTGGACCAAATTTTCGAAATTGGTATCAAAATTTTCGTTTCAACGAGCCCTATCCTATTTTGATATTAGTTTTGCATTTTTAGCATTCCTAACTAAAATTCAATTTATTAACTAATAATTTACCGATTTTAGCGGGGTTTACATCCTACCCACCTAATTAGGAATTTTGTCCTCAAAATTCAGAGGGAATTACCTGAAAAGAGGTGTGGGTAGTCCTTTCGCATCTCTGATTCAAGCTCCCAGGTATGTTCTTCAATACCAGCCCGACTCCAAGCTACTTTCACCAAATAAACTTCCTTTCCGCGGAGACGTTTGGTGCTGGTATCATCAATCCTAACCGGAGTTACTGGAAGCGTCAGGTCTTCTCTCACTTGGACTGATTCCGGCTCTAGGACATGACTAGGATCAAAAGTGTATTTACGAAGCTGCGATACGTGGAACACGTCATGCAGGTTCGAAAGATGTGGTGGTAACGCGATCTTATATGCCACTGGTCCAATTCTCTTCAGGATTTCGAATGGCCCAATGTAGCGGGGATTTAACTTCTTGGTTTTGATGGACCTCCCTATCCCAGTGGTCGGAGTAACTTTCAAGAAAACGTGTTCTCCTTCCTCGAATTCTAAGGGCTTTCGTCTTCGGTCAGCATAGCTCTTCTGACGGTTTTGAGCTTCAAGCATTCGACTCCGAATTCTCTTTATTTGCTCAGTGGTTTCACTTACCATTTCCGGTCCTATCAAGCTCTTTTCTCCTGCTTCGTACCAACATAATGGAGACTGGCATTTTCTTCCATACAAAGCCTCATATGGAGCCATTCCAATACTCGCATGATAGCTATTGTTATAAGCAAATTCTACTAGAGGCATATATCGATCCCAGCTCATCGGTTGATCCAAAACACAAGCTCTTAACATGTCTTCCAAGGTTTGTATTGTTCTTTCTGATTGGCCATCCGTCTGAGGATGATAGGCAGTGCTTAGGCTTAATTGGGTGCCAAAAGCTCGCTGAAAAGCACTCCAGAACCGTGATGTAAAACGAGGATCTCTATCCGATACAATGGTGGAAGGTACGCCATGTAACCTCACAATCTCCTTTATATATATGCGTGCTAACTCCTCCATAGAACAACCTATCCGAATAGGCAGAAAATGAGCTGACTTGGTCAGTCGGTCTATAACCACCCAAATAGCATCACAACCGGTCCGAGTTCTTGGTAAGCCCAATACAAAATCCATAGCAATGCTCTCCCATTTCCACTGTGGAATCTCCAAAGGTTGAAGGGTTCCTGCTGGCTTCTGGTGTTCAATCTTAACTTTCTGACAAGTTAGGCATTTAGAAACATGTAACGCCACATCATTTTTCATTCCTGGCCACCAGAACATCGATTTTAAGTCTTGGTACATCTTAGTGCTTCCAGGATGAATGGAGAACCCACTCTTATGTGCTTCCTCCAATATGTTCTGTCGCAAATCCCCGATATCTGGCACAATTATCCGGCCCTTGAACCTCCACAACCCATCTCTATCTTCTGACACTCTCCATTGCTTGTCTTTCTCAATCGCTGGCAAAATCTTATACAATTCTTGGTTATTCTGATGAGCCTTTATCAGTTCAGCCTTGAAGTCACTTGAGATCTGTAACTGGCTTAAGCATAAAGTCCCAAACTCCTCTCTGATTCCCAGTTTCAATCCTTGGAAGGCTCTCAACAACTCTTCCTCTCTTAGCATCATCCAAGCAGCACATAGGGATTTCCTACTCAAGGCATCCGCCACTACATTCGCCTTTCCCGGATGATAGTTTAGCTCGAAGTCATAATCCTTTAGAAGTTCCATCCACCTCCTCTGACGCATATTCAATTCTTTTTGCTCAAATAGGTACTTTAGACTCTTATGGTCAGAGAAGACTTGAAATTTCACTCCATAGAGATAATGCCTCCAAATCTTCAAGGCAAAGACAATGGCCGCAAGTTCCAGATCATGAGTTGGATAGTTTCTTTCATGAGGTCTTAATTGACGTGAGGTATAAGCTACAACCTTATGATGTTGCATCAACACGCATCCTAAACCTTTCAAGGACGCATCACAGTACACCTCGAATGGTTCTCTCGGGTCAGGCAACACTAATACAGGGGCGGTAGTCAATCTCTGCTTTAAGGCAAGGAAACTCTCCTCGCACTCAGGAGTCCACACAAAAGGAACATCCTTCCTAGTTAGCTTAGTCAAGGGTAAAGCGAGCTGTGAAAACCCTTTAATGAACCTCCGATAATAACCCGCCAAACCTAAGAAACTCCTGATTTCCGTCACTGAAGTTGGTCGCTCCCAATTCATCACCGCCTCAACCTTAGCAGGATCTACTGCTATTCCATGCTTACTCACCACATGACCAAGAAACTTCACCTCAGACTTCCAGAACTCACACTTGGATAGCTTGGCATACAACTTCCTATCCATCAGAATTTGTAGCACTGTTCGCAAGTGTTCTGCATGCTCATCCTCGGTCTTAGAATAGATAAGAATGTCGTCAATAAACACAACAACAAACTTATCCAGATATGGATGGAAAATTCTGTTCATGTAATCCATGAATATCGCCGGAGCGTTAGTTAGTCTGAAGGACATAACGGTATATTCATAGTGACCATAGCGCGTTCTGAAGGCAGTTTTGGGAATGTCCTCATCTCTGACCCTTATCTGGTGGTATCCGGATCGTAGATCAATTTTAGAGAACACACCGGCTCCCTGTAATTGGTCCATCAAGTCATCAATCCTTGGCAACGGATATTTATTCTTCACTGTAACTTTATTTAGCTGCCTATAGTCAACACATAAGCGCATGCTTCCATCTTTCTTTTTCACCAGTAATACTGGCGCACCCCACGGGGATACACTTGGTCGGATAAAATTTTTACCCAACAGATCCTCCAGTTGAGATTTTAATTCGGCCATCTCCAGAGGCGACATCCTGTAAGGAGCACTCGAGATTGGTCCGGCCCCAGGTACTAAATCAATAGCAAACTCAACTTCCCGTTTCGGTGGAAATTCATCAATATCATCAGGGAACACCTCCGAAAACTCACACACAACTGGGATTTGTTCTAAGTCTTGATCATCACCCGAAACACCTGCAGCTAGAAACAATATCCCCTGACATTCAGCCCCAGAACAGTTCACCATCATGGAATTCAAGTAGTAGTTAGTCACTATAACCGGCCCTTCAGTGTCTTCAGGCATAAAATACACTGTTTTCGCCGAGCAATCTAATAGAACGCGGTTCTTGGATAACTAGTCCAATCCCAGAATAAGATCAAGACCAGTCATCGCCAAACAAATTAAGTTATGCACGAAATCACGCCCTTGTACTCGAAAAGGAACTTGGGGGCACCCTAATCTAGTCACCATAGCCTCGTGGGTAGCATTATATACCTTTAAATCATACCCCAGTATTACTATTTTCAGTCCTAGCTCATCAGCCTTCTCAAATGCAATAAAAGTATGTGAAGCTCCAGAATCAAACAAAGCATTCAAAGTTTTACCCGCCATCTCACATTTACCTCGGATCAATACCTCTGACCCCTCAGCGCCTATAGAAGAAGTAGTGTATACCCTTCCTGGTTGCTGCACCCTGCCTGTCTCATACCCCTTCTTCTCGGGGCAACTACTAGCCAAGTGTCCCGGCTGCCCACAAGAGTAACAGACTCCAGTCCCAAACCTGCATGGTCCTGAGTGATACTTCCCACATCTGTGGCAACTCATATCCTGCTGTGGCTGCTTTCCCTGTCTCCTTCCCTGATTAGCACCGGTATTAGACCTCCTGGAGCTGCCTTGCCCCTGATTGTTCTGAGGAACAAAGCCACCACGCTTGAACTGTCTGCCTCTGGGTGCAAAGTTTCTCCCTGTGGTCCTCTGGAATGGCATCCTCAGACTCCCTTTTTCTGCTGCAGCTCTTCTGACACAATCCTCCGCCGCCCTGTTCCTATTCACCAGCTCAGAAAACACCCGAATCTGCATAGGCGCCACAAAGCTCTGAATGTCACTCCTAAGGCCTCCTTCATACTTTATACATTTCCACTCAGCAAAATCCTCAGGAGCTCCCTGACAGATGCGTGAGAAGCGGCACAATTCCTCAAATTTACTGGTATATTCAGTGATAGTCATCTGCCCCTGTTTAAGCTGAAGCAGTTCAAGTTCTCTAGCATTTCTAACTGAAGTGGGGAAATATTTTTTATAGAATTCATCTCGGAACAACTCCCAAGATATCACAATCCCATCAGGTTGCAGAATGCGCCTCATGCCCTGCCACCAGTGCTGAGCTTCACCATGCAACTGGTAGGTCCCAAACTCAACCCATTGCTCATCCGGAACCTGTTGAGCCTGTAATGCTCGCTCAATGGCCTGTATCCAATTATCAGCATCGGTCGGATTCGAGGTCCCTCTGAAAGTTGGAGGGTGAACCTTCAGAAAGGAATGCAGTGACATTGGACCATTCTCGTCATTGTTACCATTGTTTCCATTATTAATTTGGTTTCCCAGGGCTTCAGCTGTCGCTTGCATTGCTGCTGCCATATTGCCTAATGCGGCCATGAAATCTATAGGATTAGGAGTGTTTCCTGATGCCTCAGGCATGGCATTGCCTATTCGGCCTCTACCTCGCCCGCGTCCGCGTCCGCGAGCAGACATCTGGTCCCTATACACACCAAACAAGTGATATCAAGTTGATCAGTCTCAATATCTCAAGTTCAGTGCTTTAAGTCCCAAATGCATGCTCATGAACATTTATGCCACATATATCAATTAGATATCCTAATAGCACATAAACACATACACAGAGAATGCACAAAAGCACAATCAGTCTGTCCTCAGGCTCTATAGGAACGAACTGCTCTGATACCATAATGTAACACCCTACTACACAATGTTTTACGCTTAAGTCATAGAACAGAGGTAGTGTGGTATTACAGACCTCTATTAGTAAGGATATACATATAATACTGAAAAAAAATAATATACTAAGAGCCTTGAAACAAAGTGGGTAACAGGAATCGCAAAATAAAAAGCGCAACGCTCAAGGAATAGGATTACTTGCGTGCTAAGAAACCTAATAGGAACATGATAAAACAATAAACGAAGGGATAAAGAAAAGCCAAGGAACAGCATAACTAGCCTCTGACTCAGCCTGCGAAGCTAAAGCTGGCCGGAAGATACATATATACATATAAACATACATAAGTGTCCCCAAAAATATACCAAAATACCAAAGTAAACTCCTATCTCTCCCTCAACCTCTAAGAGGAGCAGCATACATAAGTTACTTGGAGAGTAAGCTACACATATATATACATATATACAGATAGAAACCAAAATACACCCAAGAACTACTTCGCTTTCCAGAATCCAGACGCCTAGCGAGGAGCCTCTCGACCTGCATCTGAAAAACAACAATACAATATGGAATGAGAACCGGAGGTTCTCAGCATGGTAAAAGTGCCACGCGCATAAGAAATACGGTCCTGAGAATGCCATAGGCAATCCTAGCACTTCGTTATTCAATGATCCAACTTAAGCACTAAAATAGAAGCCATAAACAGGGGTAGGTATTCTAAATCTGCCTAACTTACTCAAGTTCAAACTTAACCTAACAACAATCACTGAACCGAAAATCATACATGCATAGAACCGAAATCACAATAGCCACCGAACCGAAATACGTTCATGTGGTTAATCCGAACCGAAATCACAATAGCCACCGAACCGAAATACGTTCATGTGGTTAATCCTTCATTTTCACCACATTCACAATCAACAAGAACAAGCAACCAAACAACTTCATGCACAGGTAATGATCAAATAGTACAAATAGCAGGTATAACAAATAGCAGGTAATATATATCAATTAGGCATACCCAGGAAATGCATAGCAATCAATACAAACAAATGCATATGATGCATGCCTGTCCTATGGCTGATGGGGCCCATCTGTCGGTTATCCAGCCAACCCGACAAGTCCGAAAACCTTAGACTGTCCCCCGTCGCGCATCCCCAAGAGTCTATGCATAGAGTTCACATTCAATTATCATATCATCGCTCAATGGGGGCTATCCATACCCGGGAATTTATACGTGCCCGGTCACCCTTACGACGTAGGGTCAACAGAGTATCGAGATTCAACCTGGAACACGTGGTGGCGAGCCACGGTTTTTACCCAGGGAAACTCGTATCTCAGATATCATTATTCATAAGCCATGGCAATTATCATCAATACATCATCAAGTATCAAACCTTAACATTAAACTTCATTAACATCCTTATTTTCTTCATAAGAGCCACTATTTACAACTTTCTTCACAAAATTCCATTTCCCACAAAGTTAATATCAATCAAAAGGTTTTAAAACCATCTATTATTTGCAACAAATCACAATTCCTTACCTATAACACATACATTTGCTAACACTTCCATTTCTATCTCATCAACAGCCATTTCAAGCTATTTTTAACCAATCCAATAAGCCATAATCTTAGATTACGTTTAGCATAAATCATATGTGAATATATATGAACAACCCTTCATAATTACCATTCCACTTATGCAATATCAACCTTTCACACACAATATTCCATCAACCTATTACCAATCCATTAATGCCATCATCAACTCACATACATACATTAAACCATCAATTCACATAACAATTTTTTAAGAACAAACATCAACCATAATCATCAATCTATACCAACACCAACACAATCCATCATAAGCAAGTCCAAGGGCATAAAATTATTAACCTCAAGGCCTCCTATTCCCAATATATGATTACCAAAAATTATACTAACAACAATACCAGCTACTCATTAAATGCCATTAACAATTCAACTTATCCTATGGTTCTTCTAACCTAAGTTTTCACAATACCGTAAATATTAAACGTGCGAAACTTAAACCATACCTTGGCCGATCACTTAGCTCACCCAAGGCAGCCTCACAACTCAGAATTACAGCCCCTCCAAACTCAATCAAACAGCCCCAAACCAAGCTTGATCACCAACAAGCCTCCAACAAGCATCAACATTCACATACACACTACCTAAACCACAATTAACATATCCAACATAACAACTCAATACCCAAATGCCTAAATTCAGAAATTTTATTAGGGTTTGAGATTTCTTACCTTTACCCACTGATCCTTGGGCAATACCCACAAGAAATCAAGTCTAGTGAACCCCTAAAACATAAAAATCATAAAGGAATTGAGTTTCTCAAACCTTAAACTCGAAATTCATATACCAGCGGAAATGAAGCTAGAAAAAACCGATTCACTTACTGTTTTGTTTGGATATAATTGAAGAGCTCGACGAGCCCGACGCGTGGCCGCAAACGGTGCGGCGATCGGAGCCCGGATGAGAAAGTTATGGTAGTTGGAAGGAATGGTGAGGGTTTGTGAATCTCCTCTCCCTCCCTTGCTGTAATGGCGTCGCAGCAGCTTGTGAGGAAGAAAAGAGCTGCTGCCTCATTTAAGTGTGTGGGTCCGGTTGGACCCACGGGCCCGGTTTGGGCCCCGGTTCAACCGGTTTGGCTCTTCCGGTCCGTTTTTGGACCAAATTTTCGAAATTGGTATCAAAATTTTCGTTTCAACGAGCCCTATCCTATTTTGATATTAGTTTTGCATTTTTAGCATTCCTAACTAAAATTCAATTTATTAACTAATAATTTACCGATTTTAGCGGGGTTTACAGAATTTGCAAATGATGATACCAGAACAATCATCAACATGGCTTAAATCACATAAGAAACACTACAACTACATAGAAGCAGAAATGCATTATCTAGAATCAAGTTACCTTCAATCATGCTTCGTATTTTTGTCTTTTAGAAATCCACAAAGAGCCTTGCTGAGAGCTTCATCTTTTTCGTCTTTCATTTTGTTTGAAACGTAGCACAGAGAACTTCGCGGAGAGATTTTTTGTTCGGTATTGTTGTTAATGATTCAAATCAGGACAGAGAATTTCGTAGAGAGATTTTTCCTTCAGTGTTGTTGTTGATAATTCAACTTAGCACAGAGAGTCGTTTGAAGTTCTATGTTAAAATGAGAATTTGAAATGGGTTTTCATGTTAAATAGCGCGCATTGAAACGTCATGTGTGTCGGAAAGTGAGAGTGTGTTCGCACACGCTAGATAATGAAGCTGGTTTTTGTTGGATTTAGGCCAACTTAGTTGAACTTAATTGCCAAAAAAATTTAAATGTGTAGCAGAACTGATATATAAGAAGAATATGATATAAATTAAAAACAATATATCCCAAATTTATCTCCAAAAAATTTTTATCATTAAATTAGTCTCTAATTTTTAATCACTAAATTAATCTGTAACATTTTATTTGTTAGACAAATCAATCAATAAGTCTAATTTTGATAATAAAAAAAATTGACAAATCAATCTCTATTATTTAATAAAGATATAACCGTTTTTAAAACTTTTAGAACAATTTTTTTTATATTAATGAAAAATATGATATAGAGATTAATTTATCTAATAAAATAAAAATTAAAAAATTATTATTTGTCAATTAAAAGTGATAGTGCTAGTAAGAACGTATCTTAGAATTATTAAATAATTTTGTTAAGATTTAAAAAAAAAATCTTATCAACATATGTAAAGATATATTTAAAGAATACCATCAAAAGATATTTTACTAAAAAATTTTAAAATTTTAAAAGAACATTATATTCTTAAAATATTATTAGAAGTTTACTAAATTTTTAAAAACATTATAATATTTTGTTATAATCAAGACAATAAAATATTAAGAGAATCTTTAATATTAATTTTAATTTTAATTTTATTTTAAGTTTTATAAGATGACACATAAATATTTGTGAAGCTGTATATTATAAATAGTAATTTAAAATTAAAAATAAAATTTATTTTTAAAAATAAAATTTATTTTTTCAATGTTTAGTCTTAATTCAATTAGAATTTATATTATTTTTAATTATTTTATTAATATAATTATATTAATAACAAAATGTTATTGATTTTTTTATCAAAATGATATTATATTTTTAAAATAATACTTGTTTTATGTTCGGGTGTCGGGTTCCGGACAGGTCGGGTGAGTAGGTGAGGGAGTGAGGACGCCTTAACTTTGGTCGCACTGGATGAGGGTCTGCCGAGTAGCCGAGCACTTGTACTGGTGAATGGTCGAGGGAGGTGTCACCTGCAAAGACACTCCGACGCCTAAGTCAGATAGTGTGCAGGCGGGAAAAGTTATGTGGAAAGGTGACGTACCTCGGGGGAAGAGCCAATCTTCCCCTTATATACACGTCAGTAGTGGGCCCCTTGTGAGGACAGGCCCATATTCCCAAGGACATTGTCCTGTAGCCGCGTGGGTCGTACAGGACACGTGTCCGGGTTGTTTGAAGGGCGAGGAGTCGGGTCGGGTGGAGCTCGGGCCAGGGTCGACCCGTCGGGTCTCTGGGCCGGGCCGTAACAGTTCTTTGGGCCGGGCCGTAACAGTGCCCCCCACGCGCCAATGGTAGCCGTGGAAGCTATCAATGGCGTGTTGTCTTGTCTCTTACCTGGGGCCGTCTGGTCGGCCGTTCGTGACAAGGACGTGCCTTCTGCGTGCGTGTCCGTTGGTTGCGCCAGCAACCGTTTCGTCGCATCGTTCCCCGTGCCGAGCATTAAATGCTCATAATGGGGTGAAAAACCCTTGCTGAAAAGACCATTTTGCCCCCAGTCGTTTCGCGCTTCCTGGGGTAGTTTTTAAACGGGGCAGTTTGAGCACTTTTCTCTTTCTTTTGTGCCTTCCTCTTCTCTGCCCTCTTCTTGCTCCCAAATTTCTACACTTCCTTGCAGTGCTGTTGTGTGCCTTTCCCTTCGCATCTTTCTTTAACAACTACTCCGTCGTTCTTCCATTAATTCAGGTAACTTTCGAATCCCACTCTCTTTTATGCATTATTTTTGCATGTTTGCTGTTTGGCTTTTTGGTGTTACTGTGTAACCTTTTAGTTGCGAGTAGATGTGTTAGGGGGGGAAAGTACCATTCCAGGGTAGGCTTTTTCTTGTTCTTTTCGCCATTTAGTCTTGATTGGCCTTAGTCGGGGAGTCGTGGGGGGTAGTGTCTGTATTCGGCTTGAGCAACCGATCTCTTAGACTGACTGGATGGTCCCCCATGTAGGTATGGCTCGCACGGTTTCCCGGGCATCCGTTAACCCCGCGGCGTACGATCCCTATGCTTGGGTCGTTTCCGACGTGAAGGATTCGCCTAACCAAATGGGCGAGGAGGAGCTCACCGAGTTCCGACAAGCCGGGTACTTGTGTGGAGGGACTGACGAGGAGGCAAATTATGACGTTTTCGTCCCGGCTCCTCACGAGCGATTGTACGAAATCAACTTCCAACCCCGCCAGGTCGCCGACTGGATTTGGTTCTACAAAGCCATGTTCACTCAAGTCGGAGTTCGTATTCCGTTTTCAGCCTTTCAAATGGCGCTTTTAAATCGAATTTCCGTGTCACCGTCGCAGTTGCATCCGAACAGTTGGGCCTCGATCCGCTGTTTCGAGATGGTCTGTGAATATCTCGAACTGCCGGTGTCCGTGGATGTTTTCCTCTTCTTCTTCACCCTCACAAACCCTTCCAAGGAGGGGAAACACAAAAAAGGGTTCATGTCCTTCCGGTCTGCCCAGGGTCGGAAGATTTTCGGTTTGTTTGAAGATTCTTACCATGGGTTTAAGGACAAATATTTTAAGGTCCGCCCTGTCAAAGGTCGTCATCCCTTTTGGTTGTCTTTGGAGGGGGTACGGCTCATCCCGACTTATTGGAGTTTCGGGGCAGGGTCCAATACTTTTATTAAGGTAACCTATAGAGGCATGTCGGCGGTGGATAGGCAGATTGCCGAGGTGTTGATGGCAGTTTTTGGGAAGAACCAAGTAAATCCCCACCTCCTCATGGGTGACCGGGAGTCCGGTCGTAATTATATTTGTGAGAAGCTTTTTACTTTACCCTTTACCTTTTTTCCTTTTATTGATATTATGTGGCGATTAACCGACCTTCTTTGCTTTCCTGCAGTGGATATGTCTGCTTCGGTGACGGGTCTTCCCGACTTGTTTCAAACCTTTCTAGGCGATGGTGATGACGAGAGGGGTGACGAGCAACCCGCCCCCGAGGGGCCTGATGCTCCTCCGGAGGACAAGGATGCTCCCGAGCAGAGGGCCGCAACCGACGAGATTGGCATCTCGGCTCAAGGTGCCGCGGTTGAAGGTGGCAAGGCAGTCCATGCCTCCCCTTTCCGCGAGGTGATTGGAACTGGGGGTTCTGTGCCTAACCCGGATGTTGAGGTGGAAGAGGTCCCCAACCCGAAGAAAAGAAAGAAGGCCTCCACGGCGTCGTCTAGCCCTGAGGGCGTCCTTACTGTCATGGAAAGGAATTTTGACGCCGGGAACTTCATAGACTCCCAGCTGATCCCCGGTACCGAGGAGTATTTCCACGAGTCATCCCTTGCCGGGCAGGCGAGGTGGATGTATCGCACTCTCCTGCGCGGCGCAGTCATAGCTCGGAAGGCCGAGTTCGAACTGTCCGGGATGGAGTCTCTCCGCAGGAGGTTGGATTCTGCCGGGAGGGCTAATAACGAGCTAAAAAGTGAAGTTGAAACCCTTCGGGAGCAATTGACTCAATCTTCGGAAAAACTGGACGCTGCCGAGAAGAAAGCTACCGCTGCCGAGCAGAAAGCTACCGCCGCCGAACAGAAGGCAACAACTGCTGAGAAGAAATAGAAAGAGTCGGACGCGACGGTTGAACGTTTGGTCGAGCGTGAAATGGCTTTGGAGGGTCAGGTCGGCGCGGCGCAAAAGCGTGTGGCCGAAGTTGAGAAAGAGAAGCAGGCCGTGGAGGCCGAACTGGCAACATGGAAGGCGAAGTATAAAGACGTTGTCAAACAGGGGAAGGGTGCGATTCTGGCGACCGAAGAGGCTCTTAAGGCTCAGGTCAAAATCATTGCTCCCGAGTTCGACACATCGGCAATCGGCGTTCGTAAAGTCATTAAGGATGGCCAAGTTGTCGATGTCCCCAAGAAATAAATCCTTTGTTTTAAAGTTTTTGTTTAGCCGTTTTGTTTTGGCTTGTGGATAATCTTGATTTTAGCCGTTTTGGCTTGTGAACAATTTGATCTTAGCCGTTTTTATTTTGGCTTGTGAACAATTACCTTTTTTGGTCGCTTGCTCGTGTTGTCGTGATAAACCTTTTCTTATTCGTCTGATTGCGTTATCGTTTCTAACCGTTTTGGTTTATAGTTGTCGTTTATTCCGGCGGCCCGTGGCCTTTCGTGTAGTTATTTGTTACAGCGGTAGTTGATGATCTCCCGGGGTGATCAGTCCCGGGTTGCGCGTCGTCGTTAGTCATGACGAGATGGTTTATCTGAAAAGCGGAGATAAAATAGGGTGGAGAATTTGCACAAGTATATCTTATTCGGTAACCACATAAAGGACTTGAAAGTTACTATAAAGTTCAAATGACAAATTAACTACTTAGCTAGATTAGCCGGCATGTCGTTCCGTCCTCTAGGAGTAGAATCTTCTAAGGTTGTCCGCGTTCCATGTCCTCGGGACCTCCTTGCCATCAAGCTTTTCTAACTTAAAGGCTCCTTTTCCCATTACCTTTTTGACCCTGTAGGGGCCTTCCCAGTTTGCCGCTAGCTTGCCCTCTCCGGGGGTCGGCAGGCCGATATCATTCCGCCTTAGGACGAGGTCGTTTGGCTCGAATTCCCTCTTGAGCACTTTGGTGTTGTAGCGCAGAGCCATTCTTTGTTTTAGCGCCGTTTCTGTCAAATGGGCCATTTCCCGGGCTTCATCTATCAGGTCCTTTTCTACGGTTTCCTCTACTCCTTTCAAAAGCAACCGCGGACTCGGTTCACCGATCTCTACGGGTATTACTGCATCCACCCCGTACGTTAGTCGGAAAGGAGTTTCCTTGGTGGAGGATTGCTCGGTTGTTCGGTAAGACCAGAGGACCGATACTAGCTCGTCGGCCCAAGCACCCTTTTTGTTGTCCAACCTCTTTTTTAGCCCTGAAAGGATAACCTTGTTGGCGGACTCCACTTGTCCGTTCGTCTGAGGGTGTTCTACCGAAGAGAACCTTTGCTTTATGCCCAGGCCGTTGAGGAATTCCATGAACTTCTTATCAGTAAATTGCGTGCCGTTGTCGGAGATGACGACTTCCGGTATCCCGAATCGCGTTACCACCTGCCTCCACATGAACTTCCTGCAATTAGATGAGGATATGCTGGCTAGCGGTTCGGCTTCTATCCATTTGGTGTAGTAGTCAATTGCGACAATGAGGTATTTGACTTGCCCCGGGCCGACTGGGAAAGGCCCTAAGAGGTCGACTCCCCATTGAGAGAACGGTCGAGAAGTCGTCAGCAAGCTTAACTCGGAGGCCGGCGCCCTGGCAAAGTTGGCGTTCTGTTGGCACTTTACGCATTTTTTGACGAACTCTTTGGAGTCTGCCATCATCGACGGCCAATAGTATCCGGCTCGGATTAGTTTCCTCGCTAGGGCCTTGCCTCCGATGTGGTGCCCACAGCAGCCCTCATGGACTTCCCTTAGGACGTAGTCCGTCTGATCGGGGTGAAGGCACTTCAGTAGGGGTTGGTTGAGCCCTTTCCTGAACAACTGTCCTTGGATGACGGCGTATTTGGCCGCTTCCCTTCTCAATTTTGCCGCGTCCTTTTCATCATCGGGGAGTTTGCCGTGTTCTAGGAAGTCGGTGATGGGGTCTAGCCATGAAGAACCTAGGCTTGTCACGTGCAGTATGATTGCTGGTTCTCTCGTCATGCCTTGGATGAGAGACCGGTTCCCTTCTCCCGGCTTTGTGCTAGCTAACTTCGACAGGAGGTCTGCCCGTGTGTTCCTTTCTCTAGGTACGTGGTGGACCGTGACCTCTTCGAACTTTTGGCTCAAGCTTTTAACCTTTTCCAGGTACTTCTGAAGCAAGGGGTCTTTGGCTTGGTAGCTACCGTTTACTTGGGAGGTGACGACTTGGGAGTCGCTGCATATTTCCAGTCTTCTCGCGCCGACTTCTGCCGCTAGGGTTAAGCCTCCTATAAGGGCTTCATATTCTGCCTGGTTGTTCGAGATGGGAAATTCGAATCTGACCGACTGTTCGTATACAACCCCAATCGGGCTTTCCAGGATGATCCCGGCTCCTCCAAAGGTCTGGTTGGAGGCTCCGTCCACATGGAGCTTCCACCGTGTACCCACGTCTTCGCTTGGGTCTCCCGTTACTTCAACTAAAAAATCCGCCATGGCCTGCGCCTTGATGGCTTGCCGGGGCTCGTACCGTATGTCATATTGGGAGAGTTCGATGGACCAAGTCATCATTCTTCCCGCCAGATCGGGTTTTTGGAGAACTTGCCGGATCCCTTGGTCCGTTCTGACGACAACTTGGTGACTTTGGAAGTACTGTTTTAACCTTCTCGAGGAAGTTAGGAGTGCTAAGACTAGCTTTTCCAACTTGCTATATCTTAATTCTGCCCCTTGCAGGGCCCTGCTTATGAAATAGACTGGCTGTTGAGCTTTCCCGTCCTCCCGTACCAGAACTGCGGCCAGGGCTTCGCTTGTTATAGCGAGGTATAGGTATAGTGGTTCCCCGTCCTTTGGCTTCCCGAGAACGGGAGGTGCCGCCAGGATTCCCTTGAAGTGTTGAAAGGCTTCTTCACATGCGGGTGTCCACTCAAACGCCATCCCTTTCTTCATGAGGTTAAAGAATGGCAGGGCCTTTGTCGCCGACGCTCCGAGAAATCGGGATAGTGAGGTCAACCGTCCTGCCAACCTCTGGACGTCCTTGATGCAACCCGGGCTCTTCATCTGGAGTATTGCCTGGCATTTCTCCGGGTTAGCTTCTACCCCTCTCTGAGTTATCATAAATCCTAGGAACTTGCCGGCTTCCATGGCGAAGGCACACTTGAGGGGGTTCAGCCTCATACCGTGTTGACGGAGGGATGCAAATACACTTGCCAGGTCGTTCAAGAGGTCGTCAGGTCGTGTTGTTTTTGCCAGGATGTCGTCCACGTAAACTTCAACTGTTTTCCCTATGAGGTCGTGGAATATCCTGTTCATCAGCCTTTGATATGTTGCCCCCGCATTTTTCAAGCCGAATGGCATTACCTTATAGCAAAAAGTTCCTCCTGGCGTTATGAACGCCGTCTTGTCTTCGTCGGGACGGTGCATCGGTATCTGATTGTAACCGGAGTAGGCGTCCATGAAACTTAGATACCGGTATCCCGCCGCGGCGTCGACGAGTGCATCTATGTTGGGGAGGGGGAAGCAATCTTTGGGGCATGCTTTGTTAAGGTCAGAGTAGCCCACGCACATTCTCCACTTGCCGTTGTGTTTTCTCACCAATACCACATTCGAGAGCCATGTCGAGTAGTCCACTTCCCGTATGAAGCCTGCTTCTAGGAGGCTGGCCGTTTTCTTGGCTACCTCCTCTGCCCTTTCCGCTGACATCTTTCTCCTTCGCTGAGCCACTGGGCGTGCTTCCGCCTTGACGGCTAGATGATGTGAGATGATTTTTGGATCTATGCCCGGCATGTCGGCTGGTGTCCAGGCGAACAAGTCCCTGTTGGCCCTTATCATTTCAATCAAAGGTTCCTTCAGCTCATGTGGGAGGTTCTTGTTAACGAATGTGAACTTTTCCTCTTCGTCACCGATTCTAAACTTCTCCAGGTCCCCTTCTGGTTCTGGCCTCGTCCTGTCCTCTACTCTGGCATCAAGGTCGGCTAGGAACACGCCGGATGCTTCCTTGGACTTCTTTCGAAGGGAAAGGCTGGCGTTGTCACAAGCGACCGCCGTCTCGAGGTCTCCCCTTATGGTGCCTATGGATCCGTCATCGGTAACGAACTTCATAACTAGCAGCTTGGTGTTGATTATGGCTTCAAAATCGTTGATTGTTTTTCTTCCCAAAATGATGTTGTAGGCTGTGGAATCTCGGAGGATTACGAACTCGGCCATCGCCGATCTTCGGCCTTGGATTTGCCCCACCGAGATTGGTAGGGATATGACTCCGTCCGGTTTGATGAAGTGATCGCCTAGCCCGATAACCCCGTGTTGGTGAGTCGTCAGGTCGGCATCCTTTAGCCCTAGTGCGTCGAACACGTTGCGGAACATGATATTTGAATCAGCTCCTGTGTCGACGAGGATCCGTTTGACGAGGCCGGTTCCCACTCTGGCCGTTATGACCATGGGGGGGTTTTCCGGGGCGTCGCTGAACCATTGGTCTTCCGGGCCGAAAGAAATGGATGGAGGTTTCTTAGAGCCTTGCACCGGCAGGGATGAGATCGTCAGGACCTTAGCGTCTTTCTTGTGTGCCGATCGGGATTTTGGCGCGGCATTTTTTGCCGTTACCACGTTTATCACGGTGAGGTCGTGGTCTCTGTCTTCGGGTTCTTGTCGCCGCTTAGCCGAACGGGCTTTGCCTTCCTCGTCTTGATCGCGATAACGTCTCCTCGGCTCCCTGATGAGATGGGAGAACGCTGCTAGCTTTCCTTCCCTTATCGCTTGTTCCAGCGCATCCTTCAGGTCAAAACAGTCCTGCGTTTGATGACCATAACCCTTGTGGTAATCACAATAAAGGTTCTTGTTTCCTCCCGTTCGGTCCTTAAGTGGTCGGGGCTTCGGAAGAATTCTCTTCTCTGCTATTTGCTGGTAGACTTCCACGATGGGGAGAATGAGTGAAGTGTAGTTAGTAAACTTCCCGACCCGAGGGAACGATCTAGGTGCTTTGTTTGATGCCTCCTCCCTGGATTTTTCTTTTGCTCTCTCTCCGTCACCGGGTTGCCGAGCCTGGCTGTAGCCGGACTGCCGCTTATTGGCAGCCACGACTCGGCTGACTTCCTCATCGTTTATGTACTCCTTGGCAACCGTCTGGATTTCATGCATTGTCCAAACCGGTTTCGTGGTAAGGTGTTTTCGGAAGTTCTCGTTGAGGAGGCCGTTTGTTAGGCAGAGACTGGCCACCGAGTCGGTTAAGCCGTCGATTTCCAAGCATTCGTCGTTGAACCGATCCAAGTATCTCCTCGTCGGTTCCCCTTGTCTCTGGGTTACCCCTAGAAGGTTGATAGGGTGCTTGGCCTTCGCGATCCGCGTTGTAAACTGGGCCAGGAATGCACGGCTGATGTCTGAGAAGCTGTATATGGAACCTTGTGGGAGGCCGTTAAACCATCTGATCGCTGGCCCTGCCAGGGTTACTGGGAAGGCGCGGCATCTTACTTCGTCCCCCACTCCCTCCAGATTCATCCTGGCCTCAAAGGCCGTGAGGTGTTCTAGAGGGTCCTGGGTTCCGTCGTACCTCATGTCCGTTGGTTTGTCAAAGTGTTTCGGCAACCGGACCTCGAGGATAGATCGGTGGAACGGGGTGACGCCCATTATCACGGGTTGTCGTGTTCTCTCGGATCTTCCTTCCCCGTCTTCGCGACCTCTTGCTGCTCGGCGGGTTGGTCTGCCGCGGGAGTAGATGATCGTGTCATTTCTTCTTCTCATTATGGGTGACTCTTCCCGCGTGCTCTCCGCTTCCGTCCGGGATGCGGATGCACGCCGCGGGCGGCTTCGGTGAGAGTCTTCTTCTTCGCTCCCGGGAGATGGGGTATAGCTGGGATCGGTAGACCGTGCATCCCGCTCCCGATCGGCTAGTTGTCGTTCTAGGTTCTGGACTCTGTGGCGTAGCTCCTGCATTATTATGGCGCTATCGCCGCCCGTTCCCCCAAACGGTCGCGTTCTCGTGTGTTGTTGGGGAGATCTCCGCCCCCCTTTGCGAGGCGACGGAGGCTGCCCCCTCCGCTCCGGCGGCTCGAGCTCGGTCGCCGGGACCTAGTGCGACTTCCATTTAGGCAGTTGTCCCCACAGACGGCGCCAATGTTCGGGTGTCGGGTTCCGGACAGGTCGGGTGAGTAGGTGAGGGAGTGAGGACGCCTTAACTTTGGTCGCACTGGATGAGGGTCTGCCGAGTAGCCGAGCACTTGTACTGGTGAATGGTCGAGGGGGGTGTCACCTGCAAAGACACTCCGACGCCTAAGTCAGATAGTGTGCAGGCGGGAAAAGTTATGTGGAAAGGTGACGTACCTCGGGGGAAGAGCCAATCTTCCCCTTATATACACGTCAGTAGTAGGCCCCTTGTGAGGACAGGCCCATATTCCCAAGGACATTGTCCTGTAGCCGCGTGGGTCGTACAGGACACGTGTCCGGGTTGTTTGAAGGGCGAGGAGTCGGGTCGGGTGGAGCTCGGGCCAGGGTCGACCCGTCGGGTCTCTGGGCCGGGCCGTAACAGTTCTTTGGGCCGGGCCGTAACATTTTATTTTATAAATCAACTTTAATACAAATTTTAATTTTAAATCAATTTACTTTTTTAAAATATTAAAAATAATATTTTAAAAATACTCTATTGCAGATATTCTAAAGATGGGTCCATAACTCCATGTGAACTGGAGTTCAAGATATATTATAAATAGCTCTAGACAAGTTCAAATTTCAAACGGTACGCACAATCCATTCAAAACCCCCAAAATAAAGACCTGTAACTCCCCCAATGAACAGTAATAGTCAAATGAGATATCATAAATGAAATTTCTCAAGAAGCGTGGTAAAAATTAGAAAGGAATTAATTCGATCATTACATATATGATACAATATAAATAGTAATTTGCATTGTAATAAGCAATAACAATGCTATGCTAATATACTGCTGTAAAGTTTTCATCCTCTTTTATGTTTCTACCAAATAAAAAACAACCAAAAAATTACAAATAATAGCAATTAAAACAAGATATTTATGTAAAACCCCTGGCTGGAAACAACCACCAGCACCACCAGCAACACCGACCACTCCACCGAAATCAAAAGGAGGCATGGACCACAAAGAAGAGAACCCTAATCTATAGCATTGGGGCCAGCACAAGCCTTCAAGACAGGGCTCCAAATCCACTGCACAAGGAACTTCCTCCCATTCCTCCCATTCAAATTGAATGTCTTCCCTTCTCTATCCTTCATCACCTGCCCAATGTACCCTCCCCCACCTCCGCTGCCGTACAGCCCTTCACACAGATCCCCGATTTCCGTCGGCGCCGTCGGATCCTCCCCGGCGTACCACGCATTCACCAGCGGGTTCGATGAAAGCTCTGCCAACTCGTGCCCTAAAAAACACCAACATTAGAGCATAATTAACCCAATTCTTTACTAATAAAATTTATTATTTTTTTAACACTATCAAATATTAAATTTTAAATCTTAAATTCTAAATTTAAAAATTTAATAGCATAAAAATAAAGTATCGCTAATATTAATAAAAATTGCAGGCCTAATGTTTCTCATTTAATAATTTAAGAACTACATTAGCAGTGACATTGTGTATCATAAGCTGAAATGGATAACATACTAGAGTAATCAACTTAGTTAACAGAATTGGTTATAACTAAATAACAGAATTTGTAACAAAATTCAGTAGAGGTTTATTAATGTTTACCTATCACACTAATCATGCCGTCGATGCCAACGTCTCTGTTCGGCGGTGAGAGCTGCCCCGGGCCTCCGCCAGCCATGTACGCCGGCACGGCGAAGGGGTAGGCGCAGACCTCGGGGCACTGGCGGCCGGAATTCCCGATCCAAGCATAGGGGAGCGTGTAACCGACCATGGAGGGGAACGTGAAGTAGTGGAAGCCGCAGACGGCGCGGCAATAGTCCTCCATAGTGACGTCGCCGGCGGTGAGGACTAGGTAGATCCCGTTGCGGTGGTCGACGGGGAATGGCTTGGACCTGACGGCAGTGGCGATGACCTGCTGTACGGATAGGCGCGTGAGTGCGTTGCCGTGGGAATAGCGCGTGTCGGCGTACTCGCCGGCGATATAGACGGATCGAGAAATGTTGGCGCCGGTCTGGTCAGTGTAGAGGGAAACGGTGCGCCACCAGTCGGCGACGGAAGGTGAGGCGGCGCGTGAATCGGAAATGGAATGAAGGAAGTCCTTGATTGTGAGCTTGTGGTCTTGCGACCACTTACCGTACCAGATTAGGTAGATGTTGATCGGAGAAGAAAGCACCGGGCCCATGTGGTATTTCAAGTTCACCAAATCCGATGAGCCCTCGAAACGTTTCGATGAGGAAAGTGGGACTCTTGGGTTGAAGAATGATGGGTTGGTTTGCAGGGTTTGGAATTGTTGCTCTTGTTGTCGGTCATTGTTTGGTGTGGCTGAGGCTCTGCATTGGAGGAGCGACAAAATGGTAACTAAAAGAAGGTATTTCGGGAAGTGAGACATGGTTGGTTGTTGGTGGTGGTGGTAGTGGAGGAGGAGGGAGTAAGTGGAGAGCGAGAGAGATTATATATATAATGGTAAGTGTTGCGGTTTGTGAATGTAGAGGTTGATGGGCTGGAGACAGCTGCCATGTGGTGTGGGGGCATACTTTACCCCTCTTAAAAAAATCTACCTAATGCTGCTAATCAAAATATCTATCCCCATCTTTTATCTTCCATCTTTGCTTTACTATTGTTTCAT
This sequence comes from Arachis stenosperma, assembly GCF_014773155.1. NCBI lineage: Eukaryota > Viridiplantae > Streptophyta > Magnoliopsida > Fabales > Fabaceae > Arachis > Arachis stenosperma. The sequence continues at coordinate 123,423,849 of NC_080385.1, read as the reverse complement.
TTTTATTTTTTTTCAACTTTCTCTTACTTTCTTGGACCGAGAATCATGGACTTCTAAACTCTTTTCTTGTTGAGTGTTGACTTACCGTTTTGTTGCTGCTGCAATTTAATTATTTACTCCCACTTATACTTGCCACTCTCTGGCACTGTGGCTTGGCTCACATGCACTAGAGACTAGAGAGAGAGAGTAGAGACCCTGGCTAAAATAAGTTAGGAAGAATTTCAGGTATGCCATATACTTTTTTGGAAGCCTAAAATTTTAGTTGTGATTACCGTTGAGATATAATATTAAAAAAAATGTAAGGTTTAGATTTTTTGATAAAATATACTATGGACATAAAGATTTAGAATGCTTGTAGATCATACAACCGTTTCTTTCTTTATCAAATTTTTTTTATGTTAAAATTCTCAATTTGTCCTCCACTCCTCCTGCAAGTTTGAAAAGCCACCCCAACCATATGGTTTCGGCTAAAGTGTAGTCGTGTTAGGAGTTTTTTGTTTATTCTTTTTTGTTTTTTTTTAATGTGTCTCATATTAATGTTTAATCATGTTGTTTATATACCAAAAATTAGATATTGTGTAGAAAAATTATGTATTTAATATTTGATAAAAAAATATTGTTATATTATTATAAATAGATTTTAATTAGAGGAATACTAATATTTTTAGACAAAAATCGCATGTCAATCAAAGATACTACAAAAGAAAAAATATAAAAAATCCAAGAGATATTTTCAAATAAAAAATTTATATACAAAGAGAAAAAAAATAGTACAAAACTCAAACAACTTAATATTATAAAACATTTAATTTCTACAAAAACATATGAGAAAAAAAAACAAATAAACAACTTTAATAGAAAGAAAAAAAAAACCAAATACCACATAAGAAAATTAATAAATCTGTTAACTACAAATAATATAAAATAAAAACAAAAACTTAATATGTAATTTTATACTATTACAATATCAAACACCTATATCTTTTTTTTTAAATATATAATATTTCGCTTTATATTCTCTTCTAATTGAATAATTATATTGAATTATATACAAATCACAAAATTAATACTTTATATAGTATTTTTAAATTTAATATTAATTTATATATTATTTAATTAATTTATAAACAATATAATACTTTTAAATTTATATTATAAATTATTTTTTCTTTTTGCACATTGTACGGATGATTCTAAACCTAAAATTACGTTGAGAACGGTTTCAATTTTAACCCTCAACGTTAAAGACCAAAACAATACTTATCCCTTATTATAATGTCATTTAATACTATTATGAAATTTTTATTATTCATTAATATCATGATTAATTTAATTCATTATCAATGTATCTATTTCACTTAGCAATAGAAGATATCCTAAAAACAAAAAAATTAAAAACTTGCTTTTAACGAAAATAAATAAACATTATTCACGTTGATGATCATAGATAAAACAAATTCACCTTACTGAAATATAACCTTTAATTCAACAAAATTTTATTAAACTGATTTTATTTAGAATGCAAAATTATTCATCATCATGCCTTAAATTAAACAAAATTACTAGTCTTAATCATAGTAAGTTAGTGCTAATTAATTTATGACTGGATCGATATTTAAGAAAAGTTTTATGTAACATTATTTTAGTTTTCTAATAAATTTTAATTATCAAATCATTCTTTAAACTTTTATTTTGTTAAAAAATTAATTTTTATATTAAGTTATTTGTTCTCTATAGATATTCAAATTTTTATTAAATAATAAAAAATACTAAAAGATCATCATAATTTATTATTTTTAGTCATCACTTAGTTATTAATGTCTAAAGATATGGGATAAAATATATTTTTGGATTATTAGATTAAAAAAATTAAACTACAAAAATTAAACTGATAGCTAAGTAATGATAAAAAATAATAAATTTTGATAGCTTTTTAACATTTTCTTAAATAATAATGAAGGTTGATTTATCTATTTGTTACAGAATTTAACATTAAAAAAAATTAATTTGTGTAATAAGTTTAGTAACTGATTTAATAATTAAAATTTGCTGAAAATTAAACATTTCGACCAAAAAAATTTAAAAACGAATTTACTAGTAAATAATTAATTATTGTTTCCTTTAGAATAGGTAAATAATTAATTATATAACCTATATATGTATTCTGTTGGGGTCATTATAACGAATTAGAACACTAATTAAAAAATTATCTATTCTTTTTGGACACACATCAGTATTAATAAAAAATTATCTATTTATCCATCTTAATTTCATAATAAATATTATTTTTTATCTACAATTATAATTAAACTGCTTTTATCAATTGAAAAATATTAAAAATTTTAACTTATTTTAATTATTTTTTTAATTTTTAAATTAAAAACTTTAAATTTCTTATCGTTTTGTTTTTTTTTAAATATATATTGAAACTTAACTTATTAAATATTAAGAAGATAATTAGAAAATATATATTGAAACTTAACTTATTAAATATTAAAAAGAACTCCCCTTGCTGTTGTGTACCACCAGATAGTCATCCGGTTTTGCTTCTGTTTATGCTTCTGATTATATTATTTTGCTTTTGATTTTATTATTGTTGCTGTTAGTGTTGTTGTTGTTTTTCTACTTCTGGTTGTTGTTGTTTCATTGTTGCTGTTGCTTCTTTTTTGTTTCTGGTAGATTTTGGAAAAGGAGGGGAAGAGGATGAAATTCTGGTTGATTTTGGAGAAGAAGGGAAAGGGGAAGAGTATTTTAATCCGAATGACGACTTTAAAACTAAGTTAAACCTTTTGGACTATTTTGTAGTGAAAAAAAGGTCGGGGACGAAATAAATTTTTAGCCCCTATCTTAGTACTTAATCCTTGGTAAAACTTCTACTTTTTAAAAAGTGTAACATTTATGTTTGGTAAATCAAATTAAAAATTATTTTTAATAAACACAAACAACAACAATTACGTTTGGTAAAATAATTTTTAAAATTTAAAAATACTATAAAAGACACAAATTTAAACATTAAATTCAAAAATTAGTTAATATATAAGGTTATATTAGACCTTTAAATTTTGAAAAATACAAGCCAACTTTAAAAAACTTGTTAAAAGGGAGTAATGGAATCCAAGTAGCACTGTTGAAAGAGAGCAAGAAAATGAAAATCTAAATAGTAGAGTTGATGTTAGCTATGACGAAAAAAGAGAACCCAATAACAGAACTGCTAATAACAGCAGAAAATTAATTGCACACACACAAAAGCATGTGCAGCAAAAAGGATCGGAATTAGTTAGAACTGACTTGCCAGATCAGTAGAGTTTGTTAGATGCAGATCAGTAGGGTTTGTTAGAAGAAGAGCCAATTAGCTCTTCTAAATATCTCTATTAAAGTCACTTTATATATTACAAACTCAGTATCACTTCAAGTATAATCATCTAATAATCATTCTTAAAAATCTCAACACACTTTCTAACTCTCTCTTCTCCTTCTTCTCCAACTCTCTCTTCTCCTTCTTTTACTTGATTCGTATTTTTCTTCTCAAAAATTTTGATACCTCACAAAGTTTTACCTTAGTTCCTTTCAAAAGTATTCTGATCTTTTAAAAGTTGTAAACATAATCACATACTCTTTTTGATTTATCAAACACAAAATAAAGAGCTTGTGCTTTTAAAAAGACAAGCACCTCTTCAAAAAGTTTTACTAAACCAAATCATAATCAAATTTAAAAAAAAAACTAGAATTATAGACTCACAAATTTTATAAAACCATAATGAATTAATTTTTTTGTGTATAAGAAATCATTTAATAAATAATTTAAAATTAATATTAAATATATTTTTGTTAAGTTTTATTAACAAATTGCTTACACTTGTAAGTTAAGGATAGTTACTTATGCTACTTATAATTGATTAGATGAAAAATTTTAAAATTATAATTGTCCTAAATTAATATTCTTTTGTTTGACTCTTTTCTCCTATTTTATTTTATGATAAAATTTAGTTTAACATTTTAAAAATTAATGATAATTCTTATGAAAAAATAAATGAGCACATATGAACTTTTTTGTTGTGATTTTTTAGAATCTATTTAGAATAATCATCTTTTAATTTAGATTTTAATAAGCATTATTGTTAATGCTTTTTTTCGTATCCTATGATAATTAAGAAAAGTAAACAAAACGAAAAGATCTTAACATTAGTAAATTAAAGATGGACAAAAAATATTAAATAGAGAAAAATATATCAACTTTATTATTAAGATATATATGCAATATTTTTTACCTATATTGTGTGTTAGTTTTTCAAGATAACAATATTTAATTTCACTTTTAATATATTATAAATAAGTAGATAAACAAAAGCAAAGAAATAGAAAATTTAAAAAGAATGAAAAAAATAAAAAGAAAAAAATTATTTTTAATTATAGATATCTATTTAATATTTATCACCAGTTTTTTTTCAATTTCTCTTTGTTTTTCTTGTTTAAAATATAGTAAAAGACAAATTTCAATAATATATTATAAAAATATTTTTAAATCATATGTTTATGCTATATTTAAATATTATTATATAAGAAAGAAGTCATTATATGCAAGGTAAGTATGATTGTCCTTTTAGTTTATCTATACTTATTATTAAATACATTGAATAACCTAAAGAAAAAAAATAATGCTATACATCTAAGTATTTTTGTTAACTAAGTATAACCAAATTAGTCTAACATAATAAATATCAGTTATAGCTAGTATTATTTTAAATCTTATTGTTTAACTTGGTTAGACTTGATTCATAAAAAAATTTGGATGTGTAGCGTTACTAAAAAATATTTTATTTGGATTAGAAATTTTTGTGAAAAAACACTTTTTAAAATAATAAAGTATTTTTATTAAATTTTAAACATATTTGATACATTTAAAAGAAAAATTTTTACTAAAAAAATTATTTAATTAATAATTACAATTTATAATTACAATTTATAATTACTAATTACAATTACAATTATTTTTTCTTTACTAGGCATATCATTTATCATAATTAATAATTACAATTTATACTTTTAAAAATAAAAAATAAATTACTCAAATTGAATAATTTTATTTGAGCAATAAAGAAGTAAATTGTAACAACATACATAATGTTATCATATTTACAAATATTAAATTTAAGTCTTTATAAATTTAATAATTTGTCATGTATCATGAATGAAATAAGATTAAAGTTTATTATTTTAATTTTTTTAATTAAAATCAATGTATTAATTATATAAATCATAACTTCACAAATTAAGAAATAATATATAAAAATAGATACATAATTATTTAATCAATATACAATAATATGATATATATAATTTTTGGAATATAAAAAAGTGTTGTTTCTTTAATAAATTTATTATTTGTATACGTCTAGCTCAAACTATTGTAAGTAATTTTATTTTTAAGCATTTTGTAAACAAAATTCTTTTTTTCTTTGATGAGATTTCACAAACAATATAACTCATAATAAATAAAAAAATAAAATTTCTGCACATGGTTTTCCTTTGCAGCAGTGCAAGTTTTTTTCAGGTTCAAGCTATTATGTTATCTTTTTGTCTTTTTACTTTATGATTGAAGGATTATTTTCGTCTTTTTCTCAAAACTACAAGACAAAAAATCAACTTACAACTTAATCGTATATGAAACATTGAAGTTCCAATAAAGTAACTGGAACACCTGAAAACTTTCCAATAAGTTATATTATAGATAATCTCGTTGGTTTACATGAAGATAATTCAAATGTCGTTGGATATAAAATTTATTTTACATTAACCTCACCTCGTACTTAAATGGTGTGAAAAATAGTTCTCTTCCTTTAATAATTCCAGAAAAAAATAAATAAAAATAACATAACTTGTTTTACAAAAATACCTTACATTACATTACATTTTTGTTTTGTTTTATTTGCTTTGCTGAGCTGGATGCCGTGTCATTTAATTTGTTACTGGTGTTACGTATTCGGTGAAAGTGGGCAAGTGGGAAGGGAATGTGAATTTGGTGGCAGAAGAAGATGGCATTGCAGAGCCCATGTTGGGTCATAATTGGGAGGTGAGAAAAGAGACAGTATAAATAAGGTACATGGAAAAAAGCAACGAAGTGGTGGTGGTGGTGGAGAGCTAAAATGTTGCAGAATTTGATAGCACCACCAAAACAAAGGGTGTGAAACAGTGAAAGTATGTCAAGCACATGGTCCCAGGGTTTGTGATTAGAGGTTTTCCAGTTCGGTTTTCTGTTGTTCGGACGATGCCTTTGACAGTTATGCTTCTGTCTGGCTTTAAGTGTTTTCCGGTGACATAACAGTTTTTTTTCCTTTCCTTATTTGTTGGGCTCTTGATGTGGAATGTTAAATTCCATGCTTGTGTAAATTCATCAGAATCTGTTGGTTCTCGTCTTCTTGAAGAACCAAATTTTAATTTCTGGTTGTTTCCTTTGTATTGGTTTTTAAATTAAGTTCCTCAATTGTATAGTGATAATTGGATTGGAAAATAGTTATGTGCGCATCAATCAAATTAATTATCATAAATACATATGTTGATTAATTTATTTTTAATATATCTTTTATATTAATATCTAATTTAGTAACTAACAGATTTAGGTATGATATGATGTTTACTGAGAAGGAACATAACAAAGCATTATTAGCTAAAACATTATTTAGATTTTAGACTACTAATTAATCTCGTAGTCACTAATAAGACCATAAGTTGTTGTCACTCCAGCTACACTTAATTGTTTGAACATCTTGGGTGCATTAGCCATCAGAATTGAAGAACAAGATGTTAGAAAGAAATGATTATTAACATGAACCCAAATGTGAGTGTCATGCTAAGACTTGAGAAAAGTAATAGGGCGTCATGAGTCATGAGGTGGGGTTGCTGAGATAGCTAAGTTTCCAAGAGGAACCGACAACTTTTTGTCTCTCATGAGATTGCAACTTGCCTTTCCCCTCAATGCATTCCATGCAAGGAGAGTAACGCATCCTAATTTCTTTAAATCGTTTGATGTAGAAGGTTGTCTTTTATAGTTTTGCTTCATGTTCTTGAGTTCATCTTATCTATCGACTATCTCATCCAAACGGTTCTTTTTGTGTCTAGATTCAATTAAAATACTCCTCCCATTCCCTTTTGCCTCAATTGGTATATTTTCATGATACAAGTGCCGTAAATATTAAGCGTGCGTGTTTGCATTCTTATATATCTTTTCAACAAGATAAGAGATACACAATTATATACGTTTGATATGGATACAATGAACAAAAATATTAAAATTATTTTATCAAAAATATTATCTGCACACAATAAATTAAATCAGTTATCAAATAATTTATTTTATATTTATTTATAACTATATATGTTATTTTATTTATTTTAATGTGATTTTTTGTGTTAATATAATATATTTGTTGTTTTATATTTTTCAAAATGTAAAGACAAAATAAATGTGTTATGTTGTAGCATCTAGGTTTCCCCATCTCCAAAGAGGTTCTTACATCGAACTTCTCTTATGTAACAAATGTAAAGACAAAACTTGGAAACAGATCAGAAAATCTTTACAATATCCCATCTCTGGTTCTGTTCTAGTGACCTAGTCACTCGTAGTTCAACAAAGATAATAATATTTATTTTTTCTTTTGGTCTTGTGTTTTATATTTTTGTCAAACGAGATACATAAATAGTATTTGATTTTTTTTCACTATTTTTATTGTTTTTGCTTCTCAGTTCTCCTAGATATATAAGCACAAAACATTGCCTTGAAATCAAGGTTATATGAGAACTTCATTGGTCATTAAACTATTTTAGTCACTAATTTATTAGTTTATTAGTCTAATTAATTTAATTTTAATTTAATCAAAAAAATCGTTTTAAAATAAAATAATAAATAAATAAATTATAGAATAATTCTCATCAACATAATAAAAAACAATCAATAAACCATCAACACAACAAAAAATATAGAACATCTATTTATTATTATAATATAAAATTACAAAACATGTTTGTTTAATAGTTAATACATTAATAATATTAAATATTTTTGAAGTGATCAATCAAATGTATTTTCAAATGATGGTTAAAATTCATAAATTAAGTCATATAAGCCAATTTTAAAAAAATAGCACAGAAAAATTAAATCTTATGAAATTAATTAATATCAAATAAAAAGACGCAGTACATATAATCACTGATGATCAGCATAACTTGGAAACATGTTATGCATTCTCTTTCTTTCTTCATAGATATAAGTAACAATTATAAGAGATGGAAAACAAAAAAATTAACCAAGTCAAAAACATTAGTTAAAGCAAAGACCTCTGAAATACACTGAAAAAGAATTATAATATACATAATTCCTGCCATAAGCTTTCACAAGGAAAAAGTATTTATATAAATTCAAAAACAGTAGTTCTTATCAACACAATCAATAAGACAGCATCATAACGAGGCAGAAATCAAATAAATTATCAATAAAAATTGAAAAACAACAACAAATAATTAACAAAATCTCTGAAAACAATAAATCATCAACAAAAAAATTCAAAACAGCGTTGTTTAAGAAGAATCGGTCGATTTTTGGTCTGATCTAACTAACCAATTTTTGACCGATTTAACAATTTTTGGTCAGTTCTTTTTTAGACTGGTTTAGACATGAGACCGGATTGTTAGCATCGTCGATTTTAGGTTGGATCGATTCAATCGATCAATTTGGTCTGGTTTTCAGAACCATACTTAAAACACAAATTCTTTTTTAATCCTACTTAACAAAATTTAGAATGTAAGAAAAATTCTGGTATTTTCGATTCTTTATGTATTTTTATTGAATAATGACAAAAGATAATACTACATATATACAACAGTGAATCTTTACAAATCTATTATAATAATAAAATCAATGAAAAGATTCTATTAATTTCCAAGGTAATGAGTCACTATAACTAACTTATTTTCTAGAAGAAATACAGGTAAGATATAAGAAATTAAAAAAGTATGATGTAGTAGATTAATTCATTTGTTGAGTGGCTTATTTGAAATCCTTTTGTTGGAGTCATGGGTTGATAAAGATGGTTGATTTAATACGTCTTCACAAGCTGGAAGGTAAAAAATGTCCAAAATCCTAAACTTATAAAAATTAAGATGAAAAAGATGAAGAGATAGAAAATTAGTAAGAATGTTAACTGGCCTGAAGAAGAAATAAGAAGTTTCATTCATCAACATCCAAATGTTTGGTATATTCATGAAATACGGGATTAGATATATATGAAAGGCGCTTTGATTATCATAGTAGAGAACTGGGATTGATCAATGCTGATGGGAAGAAATTATAATATGTTTAGCAACTGTTGAAGTTCACATGTAGTGTTAGCAAGGGTGTGATATTCAATTTCCGTAGAACGGGCAATGATGCTTTATTTTTTAGTCTTCTAAAAAATTAAAGAGTCGCCCAAAAAGAAGCAATATCTAGTTAATGAACATTGGATATCAGGGCATCTGGCCCAATCAAAGTCGCTGAATCAAAAAATCTGAAGTGCAGAATTTCTTAAAAAAAAATGCTTTTGCCCAGACTTCTTTCTAAATACCTCAGAATGCGAGTGCCAACTTGAAGGTGCGCTTGAATAGGAGAAGTCATAAATTGATTTAACTGCTGTGTGGCATATATGATATTAGATCAAGTAGTGGTTAAATAAATAAGGCGTCTAACCAATTGACAATAAAGGAAGGGATTAAATAGAAGGGAGCTACTATTTTAATACAATCTTATAGCATTATCTATGGAACCGAAGCCCACTTTGCACCCAATAAGCCAAAGACTTCCAAAAGGTCTCAACAATATTTTTCTAAGACAACGAAATTTCTTAAACTGATTGAGCATTTTTAATGTCTAAAAAATATTTTAAGGAATCCAAATATTTAATTTTAAAATATTAGCAGCTAGCTTGTAAATAAAATTCTCAATTAGAACTATATCATCAACATAGACTATAAGTATAGAAATTTTAGTACCAATGAACTTAATAAATAAGCTATAATCAGAAATAGTCTGTTAATATCCATGAGAAAGTAAAAGCTGAGTTTTCATACCATATGTGATTTGACTACTGTAAATCATACAAATATATGTAGAAATGCATTGTTCATGAAAGGTACCAAGCCTCAGAGAGAGGAGAGAAAGATGAATGGGACTGAAAGCATGTGTGTATTAAACTGAAGCGAAAAAATTGACTTCTGTACATGAGTATTAGTATTTATAGACAAAGCTAAACCTTCTAGCAATTAACTTGATCTATAACAGCTAGCAACTAATTGTAACTAACTGAATAACTGAATACTAGCCTAGAAGCTTCTGCTGAGTCAGCAGGGCTCACTAACTCTAACAGAAAACTGAATCACAGCTTGCTAGAATAACAAACTAACTAAACGGGGCAGAAGCAGAGTAAGCAGTAGAGCATGCTGCAGAGCAAGCTATTTGCTCAACCTCTAACATCATCTCTAATTTCCTTCTCTTGCAACTTCTGTCTTGCAGCTTCTTTTTGGCTGGCAACATCATCTCTAGCTTCCACTTTCTGTTGAACACTTGCAACTTGTTGTTGGTCACTGACATTGAGCTTGCTTCTGAAGTGTAAGAAGGCTTCAGATGAAACAGCCTTTGTGAATACATCATCAATTCACACAGCTCCTAGGATATGATTCACTCTAATTTCTTTGTCTTTAACATGATCTCTAACAAAATAGAGATCAATTTTAAAATGTTTAGATTTAGAATGCAGGATGGAATTTGCTGCTAACAATACATCATTTAAATTGTCACAGTACAGCATTGGTGACTCAGGAATAGGGAGTTTTAACTCAACCATCAAGTTTCTTATCCAAACTAATTCTGCTACTGTATTTGCCATGCTTCTATACTCAGCTTCAGTACTAGATCTGGCCACAGCTGTCTGTTTCTTCGATGTCTAGGAAACCAGGTTGGAGCCAAGGAATACATAGTACCCACTAGTTAATTTTCTATCTGCTGGGTCACCAGTGATGAGCGGATAATTTATACGCTTTTTGGCATTGTTTTTAGTATGTTTTTAGTATCTTTTAGTTAGTTTTTATTATATTTTTATTAGTTTTTAGTTAAAATTCACTTTTCTGGACTTTACTATGAGTTTGTGTGTTTTTCTGTGATTTCAGGTATTTTCTGACTGAAATTGAAGGTTCTGAGCAAAAATTTGATTCAGAGACTGAAAAGGACTGCAGATGCTGTTGGATTCTGACCTCCCTGCACTCGAAGTGGATTTTTTGGAGCTACAGAAGCCCAATTGGCGCGCTCTCAACGGCATTGGAAAGTAGACATCCTGGGCTTTCCAGCAATATATGATAGTCCATACTTTGCCCAAGATTTGATGGCCCAAACCGGCGTAGCAAATCAGCATCAGAAATTCCAGCGTTAAACGCCGGAACTGGCATAAAACTTGGAGTTAAACGCCCAAACTGGCATGAAAACTGGCGTTTAACTCCAGGAAAGGTCTCTACACGAAATTACTTCATTGCTCAGCCCAAGCACACACCAAGTGGGCCCGGAAGTGGATTTTTCTGTCATTTACTCATTTCTGTAAACCTTAGGATACTAGTTTACTATTTATAGGACCTCTTGACATTGTATCCGTACCTTATGACCTCATGACATTTTTTACACGTTTCTTGTGTACCTTCCACGGCATGAGTCTCTAAACCCCATGGTTGGGGGTGAGGAGCTCTGCTGTATTTTGATGGATTAATGCAATTACTACTGTTTCTTATTCAATCATGCTTGCTTCCATTCTAAGATATCACTTGCTCCTAACCCGGATGAATGTGATGATCTGTGACACTCATCATCATTCTCAACTATGAACATGTGCCTAACAACCACCTCTGTTCTACCTTAGATTAAGTAGATATCTCTTGGATTCTTTAATCGGAATCTTCGTGGTATAAGCTAGAACTGATGGCGGTATTCAAGAGAGTCCGGAAGGTCTAAACCTTGTCTCTGGTATTCTGAGTAGGACTCAATGATTGAATAACTGTGACGTGCTTCAAACTCCTGAAGGCGGGGCGTTAGTGACAGACGCAAAAGAATCACTGGATTCTATTCCGGCCTAATTGAGAACCGACAGATGATTAGCCTATGCTGTGACAGAGCATCAGGGACGTATTTTCACTGAGAGGATGGGAGGTAGCCATTGACAACGGTGAAACCCTACATACAGCTTGCCATGGAAGGAGCCTTGCGTGTTTGATGAAGATGACAGTAGGAAAGCAGAGATTCGGAAGATGGAGCATCTCCAAAGCCTCAGCCTGTTCTCCATTACTGCAAAACAAGTACCTTTTTTTCATGTTCTTTTACTTTTCACAATCAATCCTGATAATTTCTGATATCCTGACTAAGACTTACAAGGTAACCATAGCTTGCTTCAAGCCGACAATCTCCGTGGGATCGACCCTTGCTCACGCAAGGTATTACTTGGACGACCCAGTGCACTTGCTGGTTAGTTGTGCGGGATTGCAAAAGTGTTATTGCAATTTCGTGCACCAAGTTTTTGGTGCCGTTGCCGGGGATTGTTCGAGTTTGGACAACTGACAGCTTATCTTGTTGCTTAGATTAGGACTTTTTTTTATTTTTGTTGGTTTAGAGTCTTTTTAGTTGAGTCTAGTTTCATATTCTAAGTTTGGTGTCAATTACATGCTTTTGTTTTTCTTTTAAAATTTTCGATTTTGCATGTTCTTAGTCCCTTTTTGATTCATAAAAATTCTAAGTTTGGTGTCCTCTTTGTGTTTTTCCTTTAAAATTTTCGAAAATTAGTGTCTGATTTTCTAAAAATTTTAAGTTTGGTGTCTTTTTGTTGTTTTTCTCTTTCCTCTTTTTAAAAATCAAATCTTTTTCATAAAAACTTTTCAATCATATCTTTTTAATTGCTGTTTTCAAAATCTTTTTAATTAACTAATTGATTCAGTTCTCAATTTGCTTTGATCTTATTTTTCTTTTTGATTTTCGAATTTTTTGTTTTATTTTCCTTGTGTTTTATTTTATTTCTATTTTTTCGGTTAAAAAAAAAATTTATCTCTTTGCAATCATTATCATTTCCCTTTTGTCCATTATGGACTCAAGTGGAATTAATCAGTCCAAGAGGACTCTGGGGTCATATGCTAACCCCATTACAGCTGCATATGGGAGTAGCATCTGTATACCTCCCATCAAAGCAAGCAGCTTTGAGCTAAACCCTCAACTCATTATCATAGTGCAGCAAAATTGCCAGTATTCCGGTCTTCCACAGGAAGAACCTACTGAGTTTCTGGCACAGTTCTTACAAATTGCTGACACAGTACATGATAAAGAGGTAGATCAGGATGTCTACAGACTATTACTGTTTCCATTTGCTGTAAAAGATCAAGCTAAAAGGTGGTTGAATAACCAACCTACAGCAAGCATAAAGACATGGAAACAGTTATCAGACAAATTCCTGAATCATTTCTACCCTCCAAAGAGGATGACACAGCTAAGGCTGGACATCCAAGGCTTTAAACAAGAGGATAATGAATCCCTTTATAATGCCTGGGAGAGGTATAGAGGTATGCTTAGAAAATGCCCCTCTGAAATGTTTTCAGAGTGGGTACAGTTAGACATCTTCTACTATGGGCTCACAGAAAAAGCTCAGATGTCTTTAGACCACTCAGCTGGTGGATCTATACACATGAGGAAGACAATTGAAGAAGCTCAAGAGCTTATAGACACTGTTGCTAGAAACCAATACTTATATTCTAGCAATGAGTTCGTTCCAAAAGAGGAGGTCATGGCCTTAGTCACTGATCCTAATCCTCAAGAACAGATGAATGAGCTTAATCAACAATTGCTTCTGATGACAGAACAGTTAGCAGAATTTAAAGAAATGCTCCATGATACTAAAGTTGCTAACAAGAACATAGAACTGCAGTTGAATCAAGCAAAACAGCAAATATCTAAACAGATAACAGAAGGATGTCAAGCAGTTCAACTAAGGAGTGGGAAAACACTGAACACCACTGCTCAAAGGAGCAAGAAGCCAAACAAAGAACAATTGACAGAGGATAACCAAACCACTGTTCAAAATCCCTCTGAGGACAATAAGAGCCCAGAGAGGAATATTATTGGCGTTCAAACGCCAGAAAGGGAAGGAAAGTTGGCGTTAAACGCCCATTCCTTGCCCAGTTCTGGCGTTCAAACGCCAGAAAAGGGGGAGAAGTTGGCGTTTAACGCCCAATCTTCACCCATTCCTGGCGTTCAAACGCCCAAGGAGGATCAGGCACCTGAGAGTGCTGATAATTATCCCTCTAACAAGGCTTCTTCAACCACTTCTGTAAGGAATAAACCTGCAGCATCTAAGGTTGAGGAATATCAAGCCAAGATGCCTTATCCTCAGAAACTCCGCAAAGCGGAACAGGATAAGCAATTTGCCCGCTTTGCAGACTATCTAAGGACTCTTGAAATAAAGATTCCGTTTGCAGAGGCACTTGAGCAAATACCTTCTTATGCTAAGTTCATAAAAGAGATCTTAAGTCATAAGAAGGATTGGAGAGAAACTGAAAAAGTGTTTCTCACTGAAGAATGCAGTGCAGTCATACTAAAAAGCTTACCAGAAAAGCTTCAAGATCCTAGAAGCTTTATAATACCATGCACATTAGAAGGCGCTTGCACCAAGACAGCCCTATGTGATCTTGGAGCAAGCATCAATCTAATACCTGCATCCACTATCAGAAAGCTTGGGTTGGCTGGAGAAGTCAAACCAACCAGGATATGCCTCGAACTTGCTGATGGCTCCATTAAACACCCATCAGGCATAATAGAGGACATGATTGTCAAGGTTGGGCCATTTGCCTTTCCCACTGACTTTGTGGTGCTGGAAATGGAGGAGCACAAAAGTGCAACTCTCATTCTAGGAAGACCATTCCTAGCAACTGGACGAACTCTCATTGATGTACAAAAAGGGGAAGTAACCCTGAGAGTCAATGAGGATGAGTTCAAGTTGAATGCTGTGAAAGCAATGCAGCATCCAGACACACCAGATGACTGCATGGGCGCTGACATTATTGACTCTCTGGTAGAAGAGATCAATATGACTGAAAGCCTAGAATCAGAGCTTGAGGACATCTTCAAAAATGCTCAACCTGATCAAGAAGAACTAGAGGAAGTAAAGGAATTTTCGAAAATTCCTCAGGAGGAGGATAAACCTCCCAAACCTGAACTCAAACCTCTACCACCATCTCTGAAATATGCATTTCTAGGAGAGGGTGACACTTTTCCAGTGATTATAAGCTCTGCTTTAGATCCACAGGAAGAGGAAGCACTGATTCAAGTGCTAAGGACGCACAAGACAGCTCTTGGGTGGTCCATAAGTGATCTTAAGGGCATTAGCCCAGCTAGATGCATGCACAAGATCCTATTGGAGGATAATGCCAAACCAGTGGTCCAACCACAGAGGCGGCTAAATCCAGCCATGAAGGAGGTGGTGCAGAAAGAGGTCACTAAATTACTAGAGGCTGGGATTATTTATCCTATTTCTGATAGCCCCTGGGTGAGCCCTGTCCAAGTTGTTCCCAAAAAGGGAGGCATGACAGTGGTTCATAATGAAAAGAATGAACTGGTTCCTACAAGGACAGTCACAGGGTGGCGTATGTGTATTGACTACAGAAGGCTCAATACAGCCACCAGAAAGGATCATTTTCCTTTACCATTCATAGACCAAATGCTAGAAAGACTAGCTGGTCATGACTATTACTGCTTTTTGGATGGCTATTCAGGCTACAACCAAATTGCAGTAGATCCCCAAGACCAAGAGAAAACAGCATTTACCTGCCCTTCTGGCGTGTTTGCCTATAGGAGAATGCCTTTTGGTCTGTGCAATGCACCTGCAACCTTTCAGAGGTGCATGCTCTCTATCTTCTCAGACATGGTAGAAAAATTTCTGGAAGTCTTCATGGATGACTTTTCAATATATGGAGACTCATTCAGCTCCTGTCTTAACCACCTATCACTTGTCCTGAAAAGATGCCAAGAGACTAACCTGGTTTTAAACTGGGAGAAATGTCACTTTATGGTGACTGAAGGAATTGTCCTTGGGCACAAAATTTCAAGCAGGGGAATAGAGGTGGATAAGGCAAAGGTAGAGGTAATTGAAAAATTACCACCACCTGCCAATGTTAAGGCAATCAGAAGCTTTCTTGGGCATGCAGGATTCTACAGAAGGTTTATAAAGGATTTTTCGAAAATTGCAAAACCTTTGAGTAACCTGCTAGCTGCTGACACACCGTTTATGTTTGACACACAGTGTCTGCAGGCGTTTGAGACCCTGAAAGCTAAGCTGGTCACAGCACCAGTCATCTCTGCACCAGATTGGACATTGCCATTTGAATTAATGTGTGATGCCAGTGACCATGCCATTGGTGCAGTGTTGGGACAGAGGCATAATAAACTTCTGCATGTCATTTATTATGCCAGCCGTGTTCTAAATGACGCACAAAAGAACTACACAACCACAGAGAAAGAGTTACTTGCAGTGGTTTATGCCATTGACAAATTTAGATCCTACCTAGTGGGATCAAAGGTGATTGTGTACACTGACCATGCTGCTCTTAAATACTTACTCACAAAGCAGGATTCAAAACCCAGGCTTATCAGATGGGTGTTGCTTCTGCAAGAGTTTGATATAGAAATAAGAGACAGAAAAGGGACAGAAAACCAAGTGGCTGATCATCTGTCCTGAATAGAACCAGTAGCTGGGGCGTCCCTCCCTTCTACTGAGATCTCTGAGACTTTCCCAGATGAGCAACTCTTTGCCATTCAGGAAGCTCCATGGTTTGCAGATATTGTGTAATACCCGGTCTAACCGAAATTTAATTAAATAATAAGTTAAGGAGGAGCGAATATGGTTGGAGGATTTGGCAATTGGAATTTGATGATTTCAATATGATATTTGAATTCAGTGAATTTTTCCGAGTCGGAAGACATAGTTTTCTGCGTAAAAGCGCGCAGTGGAATTTTGACCGGCAGTACCGGCTGAGACCTGTCTGGTACTGCAGCTGAGAAAATTGATTATGAGTAAATAATATTAAGAAATGAGGAATTATGATTGGGGGAGGTAGAAATATTTGAAGTGTGATTTAAAGCGCTAATGTTAAAGGTTTTGGTCCAAAATTGGGCCAACGGACAAAAAATAAGTGAACTGGGTCTAAGTGGGTCCAAGACCCAACATATATAAACATTAGTTATGAGCATTTCAGCTCATTTTTACCCTAACTCTCTTTGATCTTCAAACCACCATAACTTGAGCTACGGAGCTCCGATTGACGAGCCGTTTGTGGCCACGCGTCGCTCTTCTCATCCTCTACATTTCTATCTAAGTTTTTTGGTGAGTATTCCATTCATCTCTGCCCAGTTTTCGAATTTCCCCACTGTTACACGTTTTTGGGAAGTTAGTGTTGAAATCTTGTGATTTTGAGTGTTTAGGGATACTCCAACAAGGATTCTAAGTGGGTTCTATCCCTACTTCATATGGGCTGAGGTAAGAAGTGCTCAAACTCTTGTGATTTATCATCCTTATGAGCCCTAGGTTGATGTATGTATATGATATTGGTTATGTTAGTGTATTTGGTGATTTTGATGCACAATTGGGAGGTTGGTATTGCTTGTGGAGCTTTGGTGAGGCTTGGAGCTAAGGTTGGTGGAGACTTCCAAAGAAGAGGCTCAATTGATTTGGCTACAAGAGGTATGGTTTAAGTTTCATTTAAGTACCGTGTGGTGTGATGAGAATTCCTAGGCTAGATGCCCCTAGGATTAAGTTTGGATTGTGTAAATGGTTGATGCTAATATGCATAGTTGGTATGTAATGTGAATTGATGATTGGGTTGAGAATTGTGTGGCCTTGTGTGCTTGGTGTATTGAAAATTTGATGTATTGGGTAATGAGTATTAAATTGTGGTTTATGCATTTAAATTGTGAAATTGGGCCGGAGGCCGTATATTTTGGGCCGGAGGCCGGAAAGAGGTAAGAAAGGTAAGTTGATGTGTGCATTGTATGATGACACAAGTGATTGGATGAATTTCATATAATGAATATATGAATGATTGGGTTGGTTATTGAATAATGAGGTTTGAGGAGTTGAAGTGTGGAAATTGGTAAATTTTGGGTGAAATAGTATAGATGAGGTATGTTTGATTTTGGTTGAGATATATTATGTGGTCATATATGTGAGTATGATTATTGATGCCTTGATGGTATGATAATGCGTGAGAGATATGTATGTTGTGATATATGCTTGAGAAATGATTAAGGTTGATTTGGGGGTGAACCCACGTGATAGTGAGTATGATATTGGTTATGTATAATGATGGTTGATTGGAAATAGTATTGTTGAGAATTGGCATTGATGCAAATGCATATTTGCATTATTAGTAAGTTAGTTTAGTTAGTTTTAGCTTAGGTTCATTCACTTTCTTTGAAATAAATGAGCAATTTTGTGAGTTTGCTTCCATGCATGATGATATCAAGGAACATGTTAATTCTAGCCAAATTCATGTAAATAATTTAAGGAATGCATGTATGAATGAGTATGAATGAATCTCATGGAATTGATGCATGAATTGGTAGAACTTTGAAGCTATTTCCTTTGTTGATGATAGGTGATGAAACAAGGAAGCATGGAAGCAAGAAGTATGCAAGCTGGGCAAGAAGTTGGCGTTGCCAACTTGGAATCCAAGTTGCCAACTCCACAACACAAGGCAAGCTTGGCTCTGGAGGCAACCAAAGAAGAAGTTGGCGTTGCCAACTTGGGGTTGGAGTTGCCAACTCCACAACACAAGGCAAGCTTGGCTCTGGAGGCAACCAAAGAAGAAGTTGGCGTTGCCAACTTGGGGTTGGAGTTGCCAACTCCACAACACAAGGCAAGCTTGGCTCTGGAGGCAACCAAGGCAAGAAGTGGCGTTGCCAACTTGGAGTTGGAGTTGCCAACGCCATACTCTCTCACACCAAGCAAGCTTGGCAACCCTGGAAGCAAGAAGTGGCGTTGCCAACTTGGAGTTGGAGTTGCCAACGCCACACAAACTCACAACACAAGGCAAGCTCAACCCTGGAAGCAAGAAGTGGCAAGAAGTTGGCGTTGCCAACTTGGAGTTGGAGTTGCCAACGCCACACACAAGCCATGAGCAAGGAACTTGGCCCTGGAGGAAGCAAAGTTGGCGTTGCCAACTTGGAGCTGGAGTTGCCAACGCCACACACAAGCAACTTTGGCACTAAAGAAGAGCTCGAGCACGTTATTGAAGCTAAAATGAACTGGCGTTATCCTTGGCAACTCCAGCAACAACGCCAGAATGGTGAAGAAATTATGGTGCACGTTGCCAACTTGGAGCTGGAGTTGCCAACGCCACAACCAAGCTTGGTCCTGGAAGAAAAGAAGTTGGCGTTGCCAACTTGGAGCTGGAGTTGCCAACGCTACATCCAAGCAAACCAAGCTTGGTCCTGGAAGAAAAGAAGTTGGCGTTGCCAACTTGGAGCTGGAGTTGCCAACGCCACAACCAAGCAAACCAAGCTTGGTCCTGGAAGAAACAAAGTTGGCGTTGCCAACTTGAAGTTGGCGTTGCCAACGCCCATTGGCGCACCAACCAGCGTCCAAACGCCCATCTGCCGCACCAACCAGCGTCCAGCGCCCATCGGCCGCACCAACCAGCGTTGCCAACGCTGGATGGGCGTTGCCAACGCCAAAACAAGGCAGCCTGACCATGTCCTCTTCAATGGAAGATATCTTGAGCTACAGAGATCCAAATTGAGTGCTTCCAGTTGCATTGGAAAGCTAACATTCAGAGCTTTCCAACCATATATAATAGTCTATGGTGGAGCACAAGATTGGAGCCAAGCCAGAGTCATCTTTAGGCCCCAAAACAAGGAAATGAGGTTGACATTCAAAGAAGCATGAGTAGGCAAAGGAGTGGGAGTCGAGCACGTTGCCAAGGCCAAAATGAACTGGCGTTATCCTTGGCAACTCCAGCAACAACGCCAGAATGGTGAAGAAATTATGGTGCACGTTGCCAACTTGGAATTGAAGTTGCCAACGCCACACAAACTCACAACAACTTGGCAGCTTGACCTTACCTTCTTTGAGGAACCATAACTTGAGCTAGGAAAGTCCAATTGAGGTGATTCCAGTGGCATTAGAAAATAGACATCAAGAGCTTTCCAATGATGTATGATAGTCCATATTGAAGCTGAAGGTTGATACTCAAATTCTGGGCTACATTTAGCATGAAAGTAAGGCCAAGAAGAGGAAAAGCAAGTTGTTGGCAACAACTTGGGCTAGCAACGCCCAAGTCTCATACTTCATGCCCAGGAAATTGCCCTGCACGTTGCCAACGTGCATTTGGCGTTGCCAACGCCACTCAATGGGCCAGAATTGGTGCCAAATTGCTCTACTTCTTCCATTCATCACAAAGGCCAAAGCTTCTCCAATTGAACCAAGAATTCAACAAAGAGGAAGCCCATCTTGATAACCCACTTGAAGATCTTTAGGACTAGTATAAATAGAGATTGAGTTTGTACTTTTGGAGGACTTTTTTGACTTTTAGACTTTTGCACTTTTACACTTTTGATTACTTTTCAACACTTAGTCATTTTTCTTACTTTTGAGCACTCTATTTTGAGAACTCTTTGGTACTTCCGAGAGGGGAGCCAGAGAGCTATTTTGGGGTTTGATTGGAACTCTTCTTCTTCAATTTTCTTAAGCTTTAAGCATTATTCTTCTTTTTCATCCTTCTCTTCAATTTAGTTTTACTTTGATTGATGGCAATTGTTGTTGAAATTGGAGCTATGATTCACTAAACCCCTTTCATTAGGGGGAGGAGCTCTGTTGGTTGGAATGAATTGGTGAACCCATCTTTTCTTTCTCAATTTTTGTGGTTGATCTCAAGAGGAAACTCTTGTTCTTCATAGATTCAACCACCATCGAGAGAGGGGTTAATCTACATGAATTATGTGGTGAATTTGATGAATGAGCCACATAACTCAGTTTAGAGTTCATCCTTTCATGATTTCCTTAGTCAATATACCTTGGTTAGTATGTGAGATGTAACTCTCCTTGGTTGAGACTCTGGGAATTGTGTGGCTGGATTAAGATTGAGCTTCATCTCTTCTCATGAACAATTAGATCACGAGAGTGGCAATTGGCTATGTTGAGAGAGATTGAATCACCAAGAGATTGGGATTCAATCACCCATTTGCCATGGATCTATACCCATGATTGAGAAGGATTTGACTAACATCAATTCATGAAAACTAACATCTCTAATCCCTAATGATCCTCTCCATCATTAATTCTCATTTCTTTTGTTCTTAGTGTTTGAAAACCCATTACCCAATTCCCTTCTACATTCTTGCAATTTATTATTCTGGTCATTTACATTCTGTTTCTTATTTCTTACTCTTATGCTCTTTAGAATTCAGCACTTTAATTCCTTGCAACTTATCTTTGATGTCATTTAAGTTTCTTGCACTTTAAGTTTCCGTCATTTACTTCCATTTTATTTCTCTATTCTAGTTCTTTACATTTTGTGTCATTTAAATTCTTGCAATTATATTCAAAAGTCACAATACTCATAAAATCAACAACATGTTTGCTTAACTAAATTTACCATTTAACTAAAGTTGCTTAATCTACCAATCCTCGTGGGATCGACCTCACTCTTTGTGAGTTTTATTACTTGATACGACCCGGTATACTTGCCGGTTGTACGTGAAATCTTAATTTTTACGTATCAAGTTTTTGGCGCCGTTGCCGGGGATTGGAAAAGATTGACAATAATTAAGTGAAAGGTGGTTTAGATTAAGCATTTTTTTTTTATTTTTGTTAAGCCCACTAACTGTTTGATACTTTGTTTCACTAACTCAAATTCCACCCTCATTCTAGAGTATTTCACTTGTGATTTTGGTTCTGTTTGTGTATGTCAGGAACAAGTAGACGTGATATTGAGGACGAGAGAACCCGCCGAAGGTTAAGGAGAGCAGAAAGAGGAAAGTTCATAGTTGGTGAAGAAGGGTCAGAGGAATCAGAGGGAGAAGATCAAGTCATGGAGGATGAGATGCACAATCCTCCTGGAGGGGTCAACAACAATGGTGGACATGCCAGAAGGGTGCTATCCTCTTACACTATCCCTGATCCAAGACATTGTGGGAGTAGTATTGCTACACCAAATGTTCAGGCCAATAACTTTGAGCTAAAACCTCAGCTCATTACTTTGGTACAGAACAATTGCTCTTATGGAGGGGGACCTCTTGAAGACCCAAATCAACATCTCTCTGTTTTTCTGAGGATATGCAACACAGTGAAGACAAATGGAGTGCATCCAGATGTCTACAAGTTGTTGCTATTCCCATTCTCTTTGAGGGACAAAGCCACTCAATGGCTAGAGTCATTTCCCAAAGAAAGCCTCAATGATTGGAATGAAGTGATGAGAAGATTTCTAGCAAAGTTCTACCCACCTCAAAAGATCATCAAGTTGAAGACAGAGGTTCAAACTTTCAGGCAAATGGATGGGGAGTCATTATATGAAGCTTGGGAAAGGTACAAGGCACTAATGAGAAGATGCCCACCTGACATGTTTAGTGATTGGGTCAAACTCCAAAACTTCTATGAAGGCTTAAATCCAGAAGCAAGAAAGGGACTAGATTACTCATCAGGAGGATCACTCAACATGATGAAAACTGCTGAGGAGGCTCAAGACCTCATTGAGATTGTGGCAAACAATCAATA
This sequence comes from Arachis stenosperma, assembly GCF_014773155.1. Lineage (NCBI taxonomy): Eukaryota > Viridiplantae > Streptophyta > Magnoliopsida > Fabales > Fabaceae > Arachis > Arachis stenosperma. The sequence goes on along the minus strand of NC_080385.1, from coordinate 123,401,041 downwards.
TTATTACTCATCAGAGAGGCAACACAATCCACCCCCAAAGAAAGGTGTAATGGAGCTTGAAGGTGTTGATGCTATTTTGGCTCAAAACAAGTTGATGCACCAACAAATCCAACAACAAATGGAGACCATAACAAAGAGAATGGATGGTATGCAACTTGCATCAGTGAACACAACAAATCAACCACCACTTGAATGGGGCCAAGGTGAAGGAATCACGGTTGAACAACCACAAGAACAAGTTCAATACATGCAGAATACTTCAAATTCTCAGGAGGAATTCCATGGTGATACATACAACTCATCTTGGAAGAATCATCCCAATTTGAAGTGGGGAGAAAACCATTGGCAAAAGAACAACAACCACAATCACACCCGTAACACAAACAACCAAAATCACCATACCAACAACACTAACCAATATAGAAAAACACAAAACACATATCAACACCCCCATCATAACTCACAAACCCACCAAAATAACTTCCCTACACCAACATCCAACTCACAAAACTACAACACTAATCCACCCAACAACTTCCAACAACACTCAACCCCCATCATACCTCCCATTGACCATCATGAGGCTAGAATCTCAAGTATGGAAGCAACCTTGCAAGCACTTGCTCAAACCACTCAAGCCTTAGCTAAGGCACAACAAGAACAAGCGGTCACTATGAAGAACATTGAGAGACAAGTGGGACAACTAGCCAAGCAAGCTGAGAAACCGACCCATGTCCTCCCAAGTGACACAATACCCAACCCAAGAGAAGAATGTAAGGCTTTGCAGTTAAGGAGTGGCAAGGTGGTTGGTGAAAGTTCAAATAAAGAAGCAACAAAACCCAAAGAGCAAGACACAGTGGAGAGGCAAGATGAAGAAAAAGCTTCAACATCTAACAAAGGCAAGGAGGTTGTTAAGCCACAAGGCAATCCACCAAGTCAAGAAGGCAACCGTGATGGCAAGGAGAGTATGAATCCACAAAAAGAAAACAAAAATGAGGGAGTGAAAGCTTATGTACCCAAGCTTCCATACCCAACTAGGATACACAAAGGAGCAAAGGACCAACAATTCCCAAGGTTCTTAGAGATCTTCAAGAAACTTGAAATCAACATCCCATTGGCAGAGGCTTTAGAACAAATGCCATTGTATGCAAAGTTTCTTAAAGAGTTGATCACCAAGAAGAGGAGTTGGCAAGAAAAAGAAACCGTGGTTCTCAATCAAGAGTGTAGTGCCATCATTCAAAAGGGGCTACCTCCAAAACTCAAAGACCCTGGTGGCTTTCTCATACCTTGCACAATTGGGAGCATGGCTGTTGACAAGTCACTTTGTGATCTGGGAGCAAGCATTAACCTCATGCCCCTCACCATGATGAAGAAAATGATGATTGAAGAGCTTAAACCCACAAGGATGTCACTCCAACTTGCTGACAGATCCATCAAAATACCAAATGGGGTAGTTGAAAACCTCTTGGTGAAGGTGGGAAATTTCATATTCCCAGCTGATTTTGTGGTCCTAGACATGGATGAAGAGGGGAACAATTCAGTCATTCTTGGTAGACCCTTTTTGGCTACAGCTAGAACAATCATTGATGTGGAAAAGGGAGAAATGATTTTCAGGGTGCATGATGAGCAAATGACCATAAATGTCTTTAAAGCAATGCAACACCCTGTTGAGAAAGAAAACTGCATGAGAATTGACGTAGTGGACTCCTTAGTTGAAGAGGTACTTGACACAAACCATCAAATGCAACATGAGGAAGTCCATAACATCAAGGGACAAGAGGAAAACACGTTGGAAGCATCAAAGGAACCAAGTGAAGCTACCAAAGAAGAGGCACCACAACAAGAGTTGAAACCACTACCCCCTCATCTTAAATATGCATTCCTTGGTGAGAAGGATAGCTTCCCAGTGATCATCAACTCCACATTGAATGCAGAGGAAGAAGAAAAGCTCCTTGCGGTTTTGAGAGCTCACAAAGAGGCTTTGGGTTGGACCATTGACGACTTGAAGGGCATAAGCCCTGCCATATGCATGCACAAGATACTCTTGGAAGAGAATTCCAAACCTGTGGTACAACCTCAAAGAAGATTGAACCCCACAATGAAGGAGGTTGTTCAAAAGGAAGTTCTGAAGTTGTGCAAGGCAGGGATCATATACCCTATATCTGACAGCCCATGGGTTAGTCCAGTGCAAGTAGTACCCAAGAAAGGAGGCATGACTGTCATTGTTAATGAGAAGAATGAGCTTATTCCAACAAGAACAGTGACAGGGTGGAGGATGTGCATAGACTATAGGAGGCTGAATGATGCCACACGGAAAGATCATTTTCCTCTACCTTTCATTGACCAGATGCTTGAAAGGTTGGCTGGCCATGCATACTATTGTTTTCTTGATGGATATTCTGGCTATAACCAAATAGTGGTTGACCCCATGGATCAAGAGAAGACCTCCTTCACTTGCCCCTTTGGAGTTTTTGCATATAGGAGAATGCCATTTGGACTTTGCAATGCCCCAGCTACCTTTCAAAGATGCATGCTATCAATCTTCTCAGATATGGTAGAAAAATTTATTGAAGTCTTTATGGATGATTTCTCTGTTTTTGGCGATTCCTTCAATACTTGCTTGCACCATCTTACCTTAGTCTTGAAAAGATGCCAAGAAACAAACTTAGTTTTGAATTGGGAGAAATGCCATTTCATGGTACCCGAAGGCATTGTTCTTGGTCATAAAATTTCAAGAAAAGGTATAGAGGTTGACAAGGCAAAAGTAGAAATTATAGAAAAACTTCCTTTGCCAACTAGTGTGAAAGCCGTTAGGAGTTTCTTGGGGCATGCTGGATTTTATAGAAGATTCATCAAAGATTTTTCGAAAATAGCAAAGCCACTAAGCAATTTGCTAGTGGTAGACAATCCTTTTATCTTTGATGATGAATGTAAACATGCTTTTGAAACTCTAAAGGCTAAGCTCACCACAGCACCAATCATCACACCCCCAACTTGGGGACTACCCTTTGAACTCATGTGTGATGCAAGCAACCTCGCAATTGGTGTTGTGTTGGGGCAGAGGAAGGAAAAGAGGCTTCATGTTATCTACTATGCAAGTAAGGTATTGAATGAAACTCAAAGAAACTACACCACAACAGAGAAAGAGTTACTAGCCGTGGTGTATGCCTTTGATAAGTTTAGACAATATTTGATTGGATCTAAAGTCTTAGTGTATACTGACCATGCTGCCATTAAGTATCTTATGTCAAAACAGGATGCCAAACCAAGGCTAATCAGATGGGTGCTACTCTTACAAGAGTTTGACATTGAGATCAAAGATAGGAAGGGTAGTGAAAATCAAGTTGCTGATCACCTATCAAGGGTGCCACAAGATGAATGCCAAGACAACCTCCCATCAATAAATGAAGAGTTTCCAGATGAACATCTCTTGCACATTCAACATGTCCCATGGTTTGCAGACATGGCCAACTACAAGGCAGGAAGAATCATTCCACAAGAGTACACAAGACAACAAGTCAAGAAGCTGTTGCATGAGGCTAGATTCTTCTTTTGGGACGAACCATTCTTGTTCAAAAGATGCCCAGATGGAATGATAAGAAGATGTGTGCCAGAAGGTGAGATGAAGGACATACTATGGCATTGTCACAACTCTAGCTATGGTGGTCATTTTGGGGCCGAAAGAACTGCTGCAAAGGTCCTTCAAAGTGGTTTCTATTGGCCTTCAATCTTCAAGGATGCTAGGGAGTTTGTGAGCCAATGCAATGAATGCCAAAGAACAGGGGGTTTGTCAAAGAAAAATGAGATGCCCCAAAAGTTCATTTTGGAAGTGGAACTCTTTGATTTGTGGGGGATAGATTTCATGGGACCTTTCCCTCCATCCTACACGTTCAAATACATCCTGGTAGCAGTGGAGTATGTCTCCAAATGGGTAGAAGCAATAGCCACCACCACATGTGATACCAACGTGGTCTTGCAATTCCTCAAGAAGAACATCTTCACTAGATTTGGAGTGCCCAAGGGACTTATAAGTGATGGGGGAAGCCACTTTTGCAACAAGCAACTCAACTCTTTACTCCGCAAATATGGTGTTACTCACAAAGTGGCCACACCATATCATCCTCAAACCAATGGACAAGCTGAACTTGCCAACAGAGAGCTAAAAAGGATCTTGGAGAAAACTGTGGGAACAACAAGAAAGGATTGGGTTAGGAAGCTGGATGATGCACTTTGGGCATATAGGACAGCCTTCAAGACACCCATAGGAAAATCTCCATTTCAATTGGTGTATGGAAAGGCATGCCACCTCCCTGTAGAGCTTGAACATAAGGCTTTCTGGGCCACCAAACTTCTAAATCTAGATGCTCAAGCAGCAGGAGAGAAGAGGTTGCTACAACTCAATGAGCTTGAGGAGTTCAGATTGGAGGCATATGACAATGCCAAAATATACAAGGAGAGAGCAAAGAGATGGCATGATAAGAGGATCTCCCAAAGAACATTTGAACCGGGCCAAAAGGTGTTGTTATTCAATTCAAGATTGAAGATCTTCCCTGGAAAGCTGAGGTCTAGATGGACTGGTCCATACACCATCACCAAAGTATCACCTCATGGCCATGTTGAATTGCTTGATGAAGCCTCAAAACAAACCTTCACAGTCAATGGACATAGGGTGAAGCACTATTTTGGTGGCCCTTGGAGCAAGGAAGAGAGTGTGCAACTCTTAACATGAGCAAAGAAGCGGCAATGTCGAGCTAAGGACAATAAACAAAGCGCTTCATGGGAGGCAACCCATGCACAGGGAGTCTTTTAATTTCATGTTTTAGTAACCAATAATGATCAAGTAGACTAGTACATGGTGTATGCAAGGCACCAAGTTTGGTGTGGCCAATCTTGAAGTAATTGCAAATGTGTGTTCTACAACACTTAGCCACAAACTAAGTTTGGTGTCCATACATACACGAAAATGCTAAGCTATGGAAGTTTTGTCATCTATTTTAGTTATAAAATAAAAAAAAAAAAAAAACGTGAAAAAAGGCATTTAATGTAAGTATTTTACTAAGTTTGATGTGGCTATTTTTGGAATTAATTCCATAAAACACTTGGTCACAAACTAAGTTTGGTGTCTTTACTTGCATTATTAATGCTAAAAAAGAGATTAGGAAGCCTAATTTAGTCAATTTTGCATAGGAACATCATCATAAGTCTTTAGCCTTTAATGTCACTTTAAGAATCTTAAGCCTTTGGCATTTTGTTGCAGGAAATAAAGAAGAAGTGATGGGGAATCTTGGAAGCATATAATGAAAGAAGGAAAGAAATAATGGGGAATCTTGAAGATAGATCACGGTTACATAAGGAAGGGTAGTCACATGAATTTTGAACTTTGTGCATGAGGGAAAAGAAATCAACATGCATTGTGCACAAGGAAGCATGCCATGACCGAGCCTTAAAGACCTTCCCACCAACTTTCACTTTAAATACTTCAACTATATTCATTCATCATTCATTCTTCTACCCACCAACTTTCACTTCACTAACCGAACTCACACTCAACCTCCAACCTACCCCATGTTTCACAAATTCTAACTTTGAACCTCATTTTTACCCAACAAAACTCCTCTTGAAGCATCACATCTCTCACATAACCGAAACACTCAATCTCCTTCACCATCATTCTCTAAGTCACCGTGTTTACCTCACATCTTTCCTTCACAATCACTTTCCTTGTGCTTGAGGACAAGCATTCAACTAAGTTTGGTGTTGGGGAGATTCAACCTTGCAAGTGAATCTCAATGGCTTCATCATCAAGGGAGAGGAGAGAAGATGAATTTGATGAAAGAAGATTCAAATCCAAACACAATGAGAGGATCTTTAGTTGGATGTCAAGCAAAGATGTTGTTCCGGAGCTACCTTTCAAGCTAAAGGAGGATGAATACCCGGAGATACAAAAAATAATCAGAAAAAGGGGATGGGAGCTTCTCTGTGACCAACCTCAAGAAATCAGCATGCTTCTCATCCATGAGTTCTTCACTAATGTGATAAGGGAATATGATGATGAAGAACCATACATGAGCTATGTAAGAGGTGTAGATGTTGATTTTAGCCCGGACACCATCAATAGGGTGCTAAGGGTCAAGCACAAACGGTTCAAACGACCAAGCTATGAAGAAAGGGTTAAAAACGACCCAAGATATGTGGATGTGGTGAGTGACCTATGCAGAGTAGGCACGGATTGGATATTGGATTCACATGGCCGACCAATCAAACTTCGGAGAGGTGATCTCATACCTCAAGCAAAAGGATGGCATGACATAGTGAGGAGGTCATTAATCTCTACTTCAAACAACTCTGAGGTAACCGTGAATAGAGCTGTAATGATCCATTGCATAATGAAAGGAGGGGAAATTGATGTTGGAGACATTATAGCCAAAAACATCATTGAAATAGCTCAAAAGGTCAAACAAGACAGTTGGCTAGGATATCCTAGTACAATTTTGCGCCTATGTAAAGAAGCTGGAGTGCCTCTTGATGAATTTGGAGAAACTGATTTGGTCTCCATTGGAAAGCCTCTGACCAAAGAAAGGTTGGAGTTCATCACCACAACACAATTGGAAAGACAACCTCTAGCAAGAAGGAAGAAAAGGAAAGAAGTAAGACAAGAGGAGGAGCCTCAAGAAATGGATGAATCTCACACTTTGAACATGAACCAACTCCAAGCCGCCTTGGAAGGGATTTCTGGGCAATATGCACAAGTTCAAAGAAGCCAAGAAGAGCAAGCTCAACAACAAAGGGATCTTTGGCAGTTGATGGATCAACAAAGAGGTATTCAAGTTCAATGGATGAACCAACAGAATGAGTACCAAGCACGCATGATGGAGTTGCAACAAGAACAATATGCCAAGATGCAAGAAGCCATCAACAATTCAACCATGGAACATGAAAGAGCCATGGAGAAAGTGATACAAGAACAAGCTCAACTGAGGATTGAGCAAGCTCAACAAAGAGAACTTCTCCATAGGTTGGATGCTAGGCATGAAACACTCTACAGAGACTTCAATGAAAACAGAATGTTCAAGGAAGCCAGACACAAGGATAGACTTGACTATGACATATGCACCCAAGAAAAGCTTAGCTACCTCTGTTCCACACCTCCATTGATCAACCCACAAATCAAATGTTTTAATGAGGCTCGGAAAATATTTGAACAGCAAGAACTAGCAAGGGTGAGATTCAATCAACAAAGGCTACAGGAGACAATGATAAACTCAGGAATTTGGCAAAGAGAGGACCCAAAGGGAGATGCTACAACACAACAACAAGGAGAAAGGAGGAGCAAAAAGAAAGAGGATCCAAAGGGAGATGCAACAACACAACAAGAAAGGAGAAGCAAAAAGAAAGAAGACCCAAAAGGCAAAGGAAAGCTAGGAGAATCAAGCAAAGGAAAAAGGACATGAAGACGAAAGGTGGTGAAGTTCCTATGTTTTTCCTTATGTTTTATTAAATAAAGAAGATGTATATCTGAAATATGGTATACCTTCTAGGATGAATTTTCTTTTTAAAGCATTGTCTTTAATGTTGCACATTCCATGCATCATCACTTACAGATTTGCAATATGTTGCTGTGGCATTATGACTACCAACTTAAGTTTTGTGAATTCAAAAGCAAAGAAAAAAAGGCATCATGATCATAAACAAACAAGGAATAAAAGAAGAACTTAGCATGTGCATACAAAGATTGGAAAGCTAGTATGAGTGATTGTTGCTCAAGTACATTAGATTTTATTTAATTGAAGTTTTCATCTAGGATATTTTGTGAAATCTTTTGAAAATCATGAAAACCTTGAAGAAGCAAATGCAATTAAGGCAAGAAAAGAAAAAGGGAAAGATTGAGAAAGCTGAAGGCTCTGAGTACCAATGACAATTTCATTGTTATGTACTTGTGGTGTTTATGTATCAAGTAAAATGCTTGAAAACAAAACACTTAGAAGTCAAGGCTAGGCTCAAGTGCAAAAGCACTCCCTCAAAGCTCAAGGTTCTGAGCATCAATAATTAGAGAGTCAAGAAAAGAAAAGAAAAAAATGAGCCTAATGAAGTCCTCTAATCAAATGCTTGTGGTGCTTATGTATCAAGTGGTAATACTTGAAAACAAAGCATTTAGAATCGTAGCTTTGTTATTAACTCATGGGGCAAAGCACCCAAAAGGAGAAGCTAATAAGAAAAATCAAAAGCTTGTTTCAAGGAAGAATTATAAGAAAAAGATTTCATAAAAGTGAGCTAGATAGAAACATCAATCATTTACATTTCTTTTGTGATTGTAGCATGCATAGAAAACTAGCTTGCCATGAACATTAACTTGCTATTCTTCTAACCTTGGATTGTCAATTTCTATTGCATGATCCTTTTCTTGCTTGAGGACAAGCAAAGTTTAAGTTTGGTGTTGTGATGCAAATGCATATTTGCATTATTAGTAAGTTAGTTTAGTTAGTTTTAGCTTAGGTTCATTCACTTTCTTTGAAATAAATGAGCAATTTTGTGAGTTTGCTTCCATGCATGATGATATCAAGGAACATGTTAATTCTAGCCAAATTCATGTAAATAATTTAAGGAATGCATGTATGAATGAGTATGAATGAATCTCATGGAATTGATGCATGAATTGGTAGAACTTTGAAGCTATTTCCTTTGTTGATGATAGGTGATGAAACAAGGAAGCATGGAAGCAAGAAGTATGCAAGCTGGGCAAGAAGTTGGCGTTGCCAACTTGGAATCCAAGTTGCCAACTCCACAACACAAGGCAAGCTTGGCTCTGGAGGCAACCAAAGAAGAAGTTGGCGTTGCCAACTTGGGGTTGGAGTTGCCAACTCCACAACACAAGGCAAGCTTGGCTCTGGAGGCAACCAAGGCAAGAAGTGGCGTTGCCAACTTGGAGTTGGAGTTGCCAACGCCATACTCTCTCACACCAAGCAAGCTTGGCAACCCTGGAAGCAAGAAGTGGCGTTGCCAACTTGGAGTTGGAGTTGCCAACGCCACACAAACTCACAACACAAGGCAAGCTCAACCCTGGAAGCAAGAAGTGGCAAGAAGTTGGCGTTGCCAACTTGGAGTTGGAGTTGCCAACGCCACACACAAGCCATGAGCAAGGAACTTGGCCCTGGAGGAAGCAAAGTTGGCGTTGCCAACTTGGAGCTGGAGTTGCCAACGCCACACACAAGCAACTTTGGCACTAAAGAAGAGCTCGAGCACGTTATTGAAGCTAAAATGAACTGGCGTTATCCTTGGCAACTCCAGCAACAACGCCAGAATGGTGAAGAAATTATGGTGCACGTTGCCAACTTGGAGCTGGAGTTGCCAACGCCACAACCAAGCTTGGTCCTGGAAGAAAAGAAGTTGGCGTTGCCAACTTGGAGCTGGAGTTGCCAACGCCACATCCAAGCAAACCAAGCTTGGTCCTGGAAGAAAAGAAGTTGGCGTTGCCAACTTGGAGCTGGAGTTGCCAACGCCACAACCAAGCAAACCAAGCTTGGTCCTGGAAGAAACAAAGTTGGCGTTGCCAACTTGAAGTTGGCGTTGCCAACGCCCATTGGCGCACCAACCAGCGTCCAAACGCCCATCTGCCGCACCAACCAGCGTCCAGCGCCCATCGGCCGCACCAACCAGCGTTGCCAACGCTGGATGGGCGTTGCCAACGCCAAAACAAGGCAGCCTGACCATGTCCTCTTCAATGGAAGATATCTTGAGCTACAGAGATCCAAATTGAGTGCTTCCAGTTGCATTGGAAAGCTAACATTCAGAGCTTTCCAACCATATATAATAGTCTATGGTGGAGCACAAGATTGGAGCCAAGCCAGAGTCATCTTTAGGCCCCAAAAACAAGGAAATGAGGTTGACATTCAAAGAAGCATGAGTAGGCAAAGGAGTGGGAGTCGAGCACGTTGCCAAGGCCAAAATGAACTGGCGTTATCCTTGGCAACTCCAGCAACAACGCCAGAATGGTGAAGAAATTATGGTGCACGTTGCCAACTTGGAATTGAAGTTGCCAACGCCACACAAACTCACAACAACTTGGCAGCTTGACCTTACCTTCTTTGAGGAACCATAACTTGAGCTAGGAAAGTCCAATTGAGGTGATTCCAGTGGCATTAGAAAATAGACATCAAGAGCTTTCCAATGATGTATGATAGTCCATATTGAAGCTGAAGGTTGATACTCAAATTCTGGGCTACATTTAGCATGAAAGTAAGGCCAAGAAGAGGAAAAGCAAGTTGTTGGCAACAACTTGGGCTAGCAACGCCCAAGTCTCATACTTCATGCCCAGGAAATTGCCCTGCACGTTGCCAACGTGCATTTGGCGTTGCCAACGCCACTCAATGGGCCAGAATTGGTGCCAAATTGCTCTACTTCTTCCATTCATCACAAAGGCCAAAGCTTCTCCAATTGAACCAAGAATTCAACAAAGAGGAAGCCCATCTTGATAACCCACTTGAAGATCTTTAGGACTAGTATAAATAGAGATTGAGTTTGTACTTTTGGAGGACTTTTTTGACTTTTAGACTTTTGCACTTTTACACTTTTGATTACTTTTCAACACTTAGTCATTTTTCTTACTTTTGAGCACTCTATTTTGAGAACTCTTTGGTACTTCCGAGAGGGGAGCCAGAGAGCTATTTTGGGGTTTGATTGGAACTCTTCTTCTTCAATTTTCTTAAGCTTTAAGCATTATTCTTCTTTTTCATCCTTCTCTTCAATTTAGTTTTACTTTGATTGATGGCAATTGTTGTTGAAATTGGAGCTATGATTCACTAAACCCCTTTCATTAGGGGGAGGAGCTCTGTTGGTTGGAATGAATTGGTGAACCCATCTTTTCTTTCTCAATTTTTGTGGTTGATCTCAAGAGGAAACTCTTGTTCTTCATAGATTCAACCACCATCGAGAGAGGGGTTAATCTACATGAATTATGTGGTGAATTTGATGAATGAGCCACATAACTCAGTTTAGAGTTCATCCTTTCATGATTTCCTTAGTCAATATACCTTGGTTAGTATGTGAGATGTAACTCTCCTTGGTTGAGACTCTGGGAATTGTGTGGCTGGATTAAGATTGAGCTTCATCTCTTCTCATGAACAATTAGATCACGAGAGTGGCAATTGGCTATGTTGAGAGAGATTGAATCACCAAGAGATTGGGATTCAATCACCCATTTGCCATGGATCTATACCCATGATTGAGAAGGATTTGACTAACATCAATTCATGAAAACTAACATCTCTAATCCCTAATGATCCTCTCCATCATTAATTCTCATTTCTTTTGTTCTTAGTGTTTGAAAACCCATTACCCAATTCCCTTCTACATTCTTGCAATTTATTATTCTGGTCATTTACATTCTGTTTCTTATTTCTTACTCTTATGCTCTTTAGAATTCAGCACTTTAATTCCTTGCAACTTATCTTTGATGTCATTTAAGTTTCTTGCACTTTAAGTTTCCGTCATTTACTTCCATTTTATTTCTCTATTCTAGTTCTTTACATTTTGTGTCATTTAAATTCTTGCAATTATATTCAAAAGTCACAATACTCATAAAATCAACAACATGTTTGCTTAACTAAATTTACCATTTAACTAAAGTTGCTTAATCTACCAATCCTCGTGGGATCGACCTCACTCTTTGTGAGTTTTATTACTTGATACGACCCGGTATACTTGCCGGTTGTACGTGAAATCTTAATTTTTACGTATCAGGCATGTGGAAGAGTATATGATATGTCAATATGTTTGAGTTTGAGCCACTTGGGTGAAGTGGGTTAAAATGATGGGATAGTGATTTTGTATATTGTGGTAAAGTGTCAATGTGTGAGTTGAGGAGGCTTGATGTTGAAATTGATGTATTTTGATTGATTTCAAAGAAAAGGGATGAAAATGGCATGTTTTGATTGATTTTGAAAAGAGTTGAAAATGGCTTGTTTTGAAAATGGCACTTTGTGGTTTTATATGAAAAACATGGTTTTTGGGCATACTTTGACGTGACATAACTTGGACTACGGATCTTTGTTTTGTGCCAAATCTGTTTAGAAATGAAATTGGATCCGGGATGTCCATGCCGTTCGAAGAACGGGTGAAAAACGATTTAAAATGAGGAAGTTATGTCCGTCGGAAGATTGGGGGTTGAAGCTGTGAATTCTGCAGTTTTTAACTTAGTAAAATTTTAGCAGAATAACCCCTTGCGCGTGGGCGCACTTGGCGCGTACGCGCCGATCTTTCAGAAAACGCCATCCACGCGTGCGCGTGATGTGCGCGGGCGCGCCGATAGTGCTGCACCCAATGCCCAGCCATTTTCCAGAGAGTTGTGCCAGAACTGTGCCAGCTTTGTGCCTGGGGCACGAGAGTATCCACGCGTACGCGTGGTTGACGCGTGCGCGTCGATTTGGCAAATTTTAATCCACGCGTTAGCGTGCATGACGCTTGCGCGTTGATGAGTTTTTAAGGACATCCACGCGTGCGCGTGGAGTACGCGTACGCGTGGCATTGTTTTCATGCCAAAGTTGATATTTGAGTTTTAAAAGCCAAATCTCATACTTCTAAGCCTCCGATCTCACCACTTATATCTTAAATCTTTATGATATGCCTAGCTATTAGAAAAGGGCTAGTGAATGAGGTAACTTGCGAGTGAAGCAAGGAGAAAATGAATAATCAATGAGGATCATTGAGGATTATGTGAGATGTGGAGGATGGTGGTGGAAGTGCTTGTTATGCCATTGGCCGAAGGGCCATAATTGTTTATGAATTGGCTGGTTCTGGATTGAACCGTGAGCCGGAATAGCTGTGTATGCTATGATTATTGGCTGGTTCTGGATTGAACCGTGAGCCGGAATAGCTGTGTATGCTATGAATATTGGCTGGTTATGGATTTAACCGTGAGCCGGATGGCTGATATGGATGTTGATCCATGGATGAGAATTCATGCATGTTTATGCTGAATTATTGGTAATTGTGATTTGCACTTTCACTATCTGAGTTACGAGTTTCCCTGGGTAGTAGCAGTGGCTAGTCCACTTGCTCCGGGTGTGAGACGAAAAATGATGTTTATGATAAATGAGTTAATTATGGAGTTTTGAATGAATGTAACTCAGATACCTGGGCAGTAGCAAGGGTTGTGGTTCGTCCCGCTTGCTCCGGGTCAATGCTTGTGTTTTCTCTCTGGTTGTAAGGGTGACAGGGCACCGATACCCTCTAATGGCGACAGGGCGCAGATACCCTCTAATGGCGACAGGGCGCAGATACCCTCTAATGGTGACAGGGCACATATTCCCTCTAATGATATTAATACACAACAGAGAGACTGTGCCCGGGTTAGCTACCGGACACGTCGGGTTGGCTTGATAACCGACAGATGATATCATCAGCCATAGGGCAGGCATACATCATTTGCATATGTTTGAATTGTTTGGGTTTGCCTATTTGTTTTGGATTTCTATATCATATATGCTATGTTACCTGATTACATGCTACTTGTTCTACTTGTACCTTATTTGTGTATTACTTGACTGTATTGCTTGTGTTTGTACAACTGAGAGATCCCTCATGATGGTGTTGATGGATGTTGGGGGCTGTTCTTGATGAGATGAATTGATAATGCGATTGCATAATGATGATGATTTTTGAATAAGAATATTTGAGTCCCCTGGGTGGACGTAGTGATGTGATTTCACTAGCTCCAGGCGAGGGTATGATGTATTGATATAGAGCTGCTGGGGCAGAGCAACTGGTAATGGTTTTGCTTATGATTCTGAGTCCGATTCGTGAAAGAATCAGCGGAATGGGAAAACATGTGTAATATGAACTAGATTTAGTATTCCCCTTACGTCAGATGCCTATTTATGGATTAGTGAGAATCTAGGCTGGATATTTGGTGAAAAGGAGTTTAGGATGCTTAGTGAGTTTTTATTGCAGTGCATTGGATTTATTTGGCACTTTTACCGTACTGGGAACCCATGGGCCCGGGGTTCTCATTCCGTATATATCTCTTGTTTTTCAGATACAGGTCCAGGTACTCAGAAGTGAGCTGTGGTTCGTCTGAGAGACGGCGAAGATATTTATTTCCTCTACTTTGTGTTTTGATTAGAATCTCTCCACCTTTGTTTTGAAAAGATTATATTATGTAATTGAACTCTTTTGGGACTTGCCTATAGAGGCTCTTATGTTTCCTTTGGGAGAGATTAGGATATATTGTTGTCAACTACTTTCGTACTGTACCCTAGCCGGCCTAAACTTCGCGGGTCGCGACTAGTGGCTATTTACTTATATTATATATATCTGTCTGTTATCTGTCTCTTAATCTCCTTTATGTCTTGTCCGTTTATCGCTTTCGGCTTCACGTTTTATCTTTTCATTGTCGTAACGTGAGTGATACGTCTTTGCGATTTTTATTTCTACTCCTTTCAGGCTTCTCGATTAATATTCCTTTCGAAATTACCTATATTTATATATATAAAAAAAATCCACCTGAGAGTCGTACCACCGTAATATCATTGACTTATGACTCGAGCATAAGGATTTGAATATTAGGGTGTTACATTATGGTATCAGAGCGGTTCGTCCTCGTGAGCCTGAGGGATGGAACTGCTTATGCTTCAATGCATACTCTGAGTCTGTGCCTGTGCTAGTTAGGGTATCTAACTGATACATCTAGCATGAAGTCCATGAGTGTACCTTTGGTACTTTGAAGCACTATTCTTCCGATATTGAGACTGATCAACTTGATATCGATTGTTTGGTGTGTAGAGGAACCAGATGGCGCCTCGTGGACCCGGTCGTGGACGTGAGAGAGATCGTACGAGTACTCAGGAACCAGAAATCAACCCGAATAACCCGGTAAGCCTTATGGCGGCTTTGGAGAATATGGCTGCTGCTATGCAGACCACTGCAGAGGCTCTTGGGCAATAGATAAACAATAATGGCAATGGTGGAAGAGGAGCTCAAGGCCCGATGACACTGGCAACTTTCTTAAAGGTTAATCCACCTAAGTTCAAAGGAACCACTAATCCGACTGAAGCTGACACTTGGTTTCAGGCCATGGAGCGAGCACTGCAAGCGCAGTTGGTGCCTGAAGAGCAGTGTGTTGAATTTGCTACCTATCTGCTCACGGGGGAAGCATCGCATTGGTGGCAAGGGGCTCGACGTCTCCTGCAGCAGGGGAATGATCCTATCACCTGGGGTGCCTTCCAAGTGGAATTTTATAAGAAGTACTTCCCGAATTCTGCTAGAACGGTCAAGGAACTTGAATTACTGCAACTGAAGCAGGGTACAATGTCCGTATCTGAGTATACAGATAAATTTGAGGAGTTATTCAGGTATTCTCATATGTGTCAAGGAACCCCGGAAGACTTCGAGGAATGGAAGTGTATTAAGTATGAGGGAGGACTTCGAAGTGAAATCCTGAGCTCCGTTGGACCGATGGAGATTAGGGTCTTCTCCGAACTTGTGAACAAGAGCCGTATTGCTGAAGAATGTGTGAGGAAGGCTGTTGAGGCGAAGAATGACCATCGGGAGTTCCACCGCAAGGAGCACAATCAAGAGTACCCAACAAGGGGCCAAGAGTTTAAGAGAAGAGGATACCCACAACGTTTTCCCCAAAGGCAAAATGACCTTGCGACGAATAAGAATTCCCAAGGAAAGGGTAGGGAAAAACAAATAGTGGCTGCTTCGGATGTTTTGAGCTGTCAGAGATGTGGAGGTCATCACCCAAATAGACCGTGTCGTTATGGTTCAGGTTTGTGTTACAATTGCGGGAAGCTAGGACATTTGGTCAGAGATTGCCCACACCGGAAGGATCGGGAGACTGCCAGGTCCGATTTTCGTACCTAAGGTAATAAGAAAACTGATAACTTAATTCTTTACCACTTTACATAATGCTGAAGGCTGGTATTCACTCGTAATACATGGTCGAATGAAAAAATTATGATCTGTTCTAGATAACCCTAAGTTATCTTAATAGAAGGTTTGGTGAGCATAAATGATTAGGTAGGCCTTTAACGGAAAGCAACCTCAGAATGGAATGACTGGTGGGTGATGTCAAAGCCATCATTCGGGAACTCCGTGTCGAGGTAGATTGGGACTTTGCCATGGTTGTAGAGGAGTTGGACATGTGTCCTAGAAAAGTCCTAAGAAGGTCAACCGGAATACTACCAAGAGCCAACAACAAGGTCGTGTGTTCACTACAACAACGGGGGATACCGTTAGATCCGACAGTTTGGGAATTTGTAACAACGTGCTAAAGGTACGATTACGTTGGTATGTGGTTTTGGCTATCATAGATAGAAATCTAGTGAATGCCAGTCATGCTAAGTTGTGGTTGAGTACTTGAGGAAGTAAGTGATAAAGCTCGTACTAGACGAGAAGTCAGAATAAAGCAACGGAAACTTGTGGAAGCAGTAACACAGGATAGCTACGAATAAGAGTTGTAAAAGTTTAATATAGTATCTTATGTTTGAATACTAGAAGGGTTAAGAGGGTTACTGCAAGTAATGATCCCCAAATAATTGTAAATGATTGCGGCTGCGAGCTTTGATGGTTCTAAAGCGGATGAGGAAATTTTCATTAATGCACAATTAGATTTAGATGATGATTGAGTGCCAGTTGTTGTGTTCGAGAGATGAGTGCTATGATGTTTGGTCATGGTGACCTTGGATTTAGATTGAGGTTTATAATGATCGGTTTTGAAAGAAGAATGTGAAAACCATTAAATTGAAATGTTGATGCGGTACTGAGATTGGTTTGAGGGAACCCGTGACGGGTGGTAAACTCCAATTTTTAGGGAGGTGCTGTTGAAAATTCTCCCAGGAATTTGAAGGGGTGTTGGTTATATTTTTGAAAATGATTTTTGATCTGAGTAACTTCAACAAAAGAGATGTGTCTCAAAAGCTTTTATAGATTAGTAAAGCAAAGCGGATTCATAAGAGTTTGTCAGTTTGTTAGTCCAAACTCATTGAATTCTAAAAACGAAGAAAGTTTTGATTGATTATAGTGATGTGGGATGATGGCTATGATTAACAATGATAGCAATATTATTGACGAGATTTAATAGGGTGTGGATTGATGAGACGGTAAAAGTAAGGAACGAGACTGTTGGTCGGCGTTGAACGAACGACCGAGACCCTCAGGAATAGAGAAATCAGAGCGCGGCAACGGAAGCGCGCAGAGTAAAAGGACCTTGGAACTGTTATGTGTCTGATATAAAGGCATACTATGCTCACGTACTCGTAGGGATGGATGGAATTTTCGAGGGCGAAAATTTCTGTTAGGGGGGTAGAATGTAATACCCGGTCTAACCGAAATTTAATTAAATAATAAGTTAAGGAGGAGCGAATATGGTTGGAGGATTTGGCAATTGGAATTTGATGATTTCAATATGATATTTGGATTCAGTGAATTTTTTCGAGTCGGAAGACATAGTTTTCTGCGTAAAAGCGCGCAGTGGAATTTTGACCGGCAGTACCGGCTGAGACCTGTCTGGTACTGCAGCTGAGAAAATTGATTATGAGTAAATAATATTAAGAAATGAGGAATTATGATTGGGGGAGGTAGAAATATTTGAAGTGTAATTTAAAGCGCTAATGTTAAAGGTTTTGGTCCAAAATTGGGCCAACGGACAAAAAATAAGTGAACTGGGCCTAAGTGGGTCCAAGACCCAACATATATAAACATTAGTTATGAGCATTTCAGCTCATTTTTACCCTAAAAGAGGGTTGGGGCGCTGAAATTGAGAAGAGGGAAGAGAAGAGAGAAAACCTAACTCTCTTTGATCTTCAAACCACCATAACTTGAGCTACGGAGCTCCGATTGACGAGCCGTTTGCGGCCACGCGTCGCTCTTCTCATCCTCTACATTTCTATCTAAGTTTTTTGGTGAGTATTCCATTCATCTCTGCCCAGTTTTCGAATTTCCCCACTGTTACACGTTTTTGGGAAGTTAGTGTTGAAATCTTGTGATTTTGAGTGTTTAGGAATACTCCAACAAGGATTCTAAGTGGGTTCTATCCCTACTTCATATGGGCTGAGGTAAGAAGTGCTCAAACTCTTGTGATTTATCATCCTTATGAGCCCTAGGTTGATGTATGTATATGATATTGGTTATGTTAGTGTATTTGGTGATTTTGATGCACAATTGGGAGGTTGGTATTGCTTGTGGAGCTTTGGTGAGGCTTGGAGCTAAGGTTGGTGGAGACTTCCAAAGAAGAGGCTCAATTGATTTGGCTACAAGAGGTATGGTTTAAGTTTCATTTAAGTACCGTGTGGTGTGATGAGAATTCCTAGGCTAGATGCCCCTAGGATTAAGTTTGGATTGTGTAAATGGTTGATGCTAATATGCATAGTTGGTATGTAATGTGAATTGATGATTGGGTTGAGAATTGTGTGGCCTTGTGTGCTTGGTGTATTGAAAATTTGATGTATTGGGTAATGAGTATTAAATTGTGGTTTATGCATTTAAATTGTGAAATTGGGCCGGAGGCCGTATATTTTGGGCCGGAGGCCGGAAAGAGGTAAGAAAGGTAAGTTGATGTGTGCATTGTATGATGACACAAGTGATTGGATGAATTTCATATAATGAATATATGAATGATTGGGTTGGTTATTGAATAATGAGGTTTGAGGAGTTGAAGTGTGGAAATTGGTAAATTTTGGGTGAAATAGTATAGATGAGGTATGTTTGATTTTGGTTGAGATATATTATGTGGTCATATATGTGAGTATGATTATTGATGCCTTGATGGTATGATAATGCGTGAGAGATATGTATGTTGTGATATATGCTTGAGAAATGATTAAGGTTGATTTGGGGGTGAACCCACGTGATAGTGAGTATGATATTGGTTATGTATAATGATGGTTGATTGGAAATAGTATTGTTGAGAATTGGCATGTGGAAGAGTATATGATATGTCAATATGTTTGAGTTTGAGCCACTTGGGTGAAGTGGGTTAAAATGATGGGATAGTGATTTTGTATATTGTGGTAAAGTGTCAATGTGTGAGTTGAGGAGGCTTGATGTTGAAATTGATGTATTTTGATTGATTTCAAAGAAAAGGGATGAAAATGGCATGTTTTGATTGATTTTGAAAAGAGTTGAAAATGGCTTGTTTTGAAAATGGCACTTTGTGGTTTTATATGAAAAACATGGTTTTTGGGCATACTTTGACGTGACATAACTTGGACTACGGATCTTTGTTTTGTGCCAAATCTGTTTAGAAATGAAATTGGATCCGGGATGTCCATGCCGTTCGAAGAACGGGTGAAAAACGATTTAAAATGAGGAAGTTATGTCCGTCGGAAGATTGGGGGTTGAAGCTGTGAATTCTGCAGTTTTTAACTTAGTAAAATTTTAGCAGAATAACCCCTTGCGCGTGGGCGCACTTGGCGCGTACGCGCCGATCTTTCAGAAAACGCCATCCACGCGTGCGCGTGATGTGCGCGGGCGCGCCGATAGTGCTGCACCCAATGCCCAGCCATTTTCCAGAGAGTTGTGCCAGAACTGTGCCAGCTTTGTGCCTGGGGCACGAGAGTATCCACGCGTACGCGTGGTTGACGCGTGCGGGTCGATTTGGCAAATTTTAATCCACGCGTTAGCGTGCATGACGCTTGCGCGTCGATGAGTTTTTAAGGACATCCACGCGTGCGCGTGGAGTACGCGTACGCGTGGCATTGTTTTCATGCCAAAGTTGATATTTGAGTTTTAAAAGCCAAATCTCATACTTCTAAGCCTCTGATCTCACCACTTATATCTTAAATCTTTATGATATGCCTAGCTATTAGAAAAGGGCTAGTGAATGAGGTAACTTGCGAGTGAAGCAAGGGGAAAATGAATAATCAATGAGGATCATTGAGGATTATGTGAGATGTGGAGGATGGTGGTGGAAGTGCTTGTTATGCCATTGGCCGAAGGGCCGTAATTGTTTATGAATTGGCTGGTTCTGGATTGAACCGTGAGCCGGAATAGCTGTGTATGCTATGATTATTGGCTGGTTCTGGATTGAACCGTGAGCCGGAATAGCTGTGTATGCTATGAATATTGGCTGGTTATGGATTTAACCGTGAGCCGGATGGCTGATATGGATGTTGATCCATGGATGAGAATTCATGCATGTTTATGCTGAATTATTGGTAATTGTGATTTGCACTTCCACTATCTGAGTTACGAGTTTCCCTGGGTAGTAGCAGTGGCTAGTCCACTTGCTCCGGGTGTGAGACGAAAAATGATGTTTATGATAAATGAGTTAATTATGGAGTTTTGAATGAATGTAACTCAGATACCTGGGCAGTAGCAAGGGTTGTGGTTCGTCCCGCTTGCTCCGGGTCAATGCTTGTGTTTTCTCTCTGGTTGTAATGGCGACAGGGCGCAGATACCCTCTAATGGCGACAGGGCGCAGATACCCTCTAATGGCGACAGGGCGCAGATACCCTCTAATGGTGACAGGGCACATATTCCCTCTAATGATATTAATACGCAACAGAGAGACTGTGCCCGGGTTAGCTACCGGACACGTCAGGTTGGCTTGATAACCGACAGATGATATCATCAGCCATAGGGCAGACATACATCATTTGCATATGTTTGAATTGTTTGGGTTTGCCTATTTGTTTTGGATTTCTATATCATATATGCTATGTTACCTGATTACATGCTACTTGTTCTACTTGTACCTTATTTGTGTATTACTTGACTGTATTGCTTGTGTTTGTACAACTGAGAGATCCCTCATGATGGTGTTGATGGATGTTGGGGGCTGTTCTTGATGAGATGAATTGATAATGCGATTGCATAATGATGATGATTTTTGAATAAGAATATTTGAGTCCCCTGGGTGGACGTAGTGATGTGATTTCACTAGCTCCAGGCGAGGTATGATGTATTGATATAGAGCTGCTGGGGCAGAGCAACTGGTAATGGTTTTGCTTATGATTCTGAGTCCGATTCGTGAAAGAATCAGCGGAATGGGAAAACATGTGTAATATGAACTAGATTTAGTATTCCCCTTACGTCAGATGCCTATTTATGGATTAGTGAGAATCTAGGCTGGATATTTGGTGAAAAGGAGTTTAGGATGCTTAGTGAGTTTTTATTGCAGTGCATTGGATTTATTTGGCACTTTTACCGTACTGGGAACCCATGGGCCCGGGGTTCTCATTCCGTATATATCTCTTGTTTTTCAGATACAGGTCCAGGTACTCAGAAGTGAGCTGTGGTTCGTCTGAGAGACGGCGAAGATATTTATTTCCTCTACTTTGTGTTTTGATTAGAATCTCTCCACCTTTGTTTTGAAAAGATTATATTATGTAATTGAACTCTTTTGGGACTTGCCTATAGAGGCTCTTATGTTTCCTTTGGGAGAGATTAGGATATATTGTTGTCAACTACTTTCGTACTGTACCCTAGCCGGCCTAAACTTCGCGGGTCGCGACTAGTGGCTATTTACTTATATTATATATATCTGTCTGTTATCTGTCTCTTAATCTCCTTTATGTCTTGTCCGTTTATCGCTTTCGGCTTCACGTTTTATCTTTTCATTGTCGTAACGTGAGTGATACGTCTTTGCGATTTTTATTTCTACTCTTTTCAGGCTTCTCGATTAATATTCCTTTCGAAATTACCTATATTTATATATATAAAAAAAAATCCACCTGAGAGTCGTACCACCGTAATATCATTGACTTATGACTCGAGCATAAGGATTTGAATATTAGGGTGTTACATATTGCAAATTATAAAGCTGTGAGGTTCATACCCAAGGAGTACAGCAATGTGCAAAGAAAGAAATTAATTTCAGATGCAAAGTACTACCTCTGGGATGAACCATATCTCTTTAAGAGATGTGCTGACGGAGTGATCCGCAGATGCGTACCCAGAGAAGAAGCACAAAAGATCTTATGGCATTGCCATGGATCACATTATGGAGGACATTTTGGAAGTGAGCGAACAGCCACTAAAGTCCTCCAGTGTGGCTTCTACTGGCCTAATCTCTATAAAGATTCCCGAGAGTTTGTGCGTAACTGTGACAGTTGCCCAAGAGCTGGTAACCTGCCTCACGGATATGCCATGCCTCAACAAGGGATATTAGAGATAGAATTGTTTGATGTATGGGGAATTGACTTCATGGGGCCATTCCCACCATCATACTCAAACACTTACATTCTGGTGGCAGTGGACTATGTATCTAAGTGGGTAGAAGCAATTGCTACACCCACTAAGGATACCAAGACCGTGCTGAAATTCCTCCAGAAACACATCTTCAGCAGGTTTGGTGTTCCCAGAGTACTAATCAGTGATGGGGGCACTCATTTCTGCAATAGACTGCTACACTCTGCTATGGTTAGACATGGAATTAGCCATAAAGTGGCAACTCCGTATCATCCACAGATAAATGGGCAAGCAGAAGTTTCTAACAGAGAACTAAAAAGAATCCTAGAACGGACTGTGATGGCCCGAAGAAAGGATTGGGCAAAGAGCTTGGATGATGCTCTGTGGGCATACAGAACAGCATTCAAGACTCCTATAGGAACCTCTCCATACCAACTGGTGTATGGGAAGGCCTGTCATTTGCCTGTGGAACTGGAACATAAAGCCTATTGGGCAACCAGATTCCTAAACATGGATGCTCAGTTAGCTGGTGAGAAAAGACTGCTCCAGCTAAATGAGCTAGAGGAGTTCAGACTTAATGCCTTTGAAAATGCAAAAATTTATAAGGAAAAGGCAAAGAAGTGGCATGACAAGAGATTGTCAACCAGAGTCTTTGAGTCAGGACAAAAAGTTCTGCTCTTCAACTCCAGGCTCAAATTGTTTCCAGGAAAACTCAAATCCTGGTGGAGGGGTCCGTATGTGATTACAGGAGTGTCACCATATGGATATGTTAAGCTTCAGGATATTGATTCTGACAAGAAGTTCATTGTTAATGGACAGAGAATCAAGCACTATCTTAAAGGAAATTTTGAGCAGGAATGCTCAAAACTGAGACTTGAGTGATTCTTAGCAGAAGTCCAGCTAAAGACAGTAAAGAAGCGCTTGCTGGGAGGCAACCCAGTCATTAGGAGGGTATATGATTAGTTCTTACAGAGGCAAGTATCAAAAATGAAGGAATTCACAGAGTTACAGAAGGATTCAGCTCAAAAAGCAGAGAAAATGAGCTTACTGGCGAAAAAAT
This sequence comes from Arachis stenosperma, assembly GCF_014773155.1. NCBI lineage: Eukaryota > Viridiplantae > Streptophyta > Magnoliopsida > Fabales > Fabaceae > Arachis > Arachis stenosperma. The sequence continues at coordinate 123,377,856 of NC_080385.1, read as the reverse complement.
GCCAGTAAGGGGCATTTTGGGCGTTAACCATTCTGGCGTTTAACGCCAGGAATGGTGCCATTTTGGGCGTTAAACGCCAGAATGGGCACCATTCTGGGCGTTTAACGCCAGGTGTGCAGCATCCTGGGCGTTCTGAAAAACGCCCAGTGACAAAGGATTTCTGGCGTTTAACGCCAGCCAAGGCACCTGGCTGGGCGTTAAACGCCCAAAAGGGGTAGCAAATGGGCGTTAAACGCCAGAATGGGTGCCATTCTGGGCGTTTAACGCCAGAAAGGTGGGGGGACCACATTTTTGTTTTCAACTCAAATTTTTTCAAACCTTCCTCTTTTTAACCATACTCTTCTACATAAATGCACTTCAACCTTTCATCATTCACTTTCAAATCTTCACAAATCAAAACCATTCTTCAAATCTATTTCAAATTAATCCCAAATCTTCTTCAAAAACTCACCCTTTTCTCAATTTCTTTCCATATCTTCTCAAATCTCCTTTCTAATTTTTATTTTTTTTCGAAATCTCTTCTCCCCACCCTTATAAATTCACGTTTGGAACCCCCTTTGCCCACACCATTCGAATTTCCTCTTCCTCTATCTCTCTCTCTTCTTTCTTTTCTTTTGCTTGAGGACAAGCAAACCTCTAAGTTTGGTGTGCTTTTCCGTGATCACTAAGCCAAGATTCATCAATATCATGGCTCCTAAGGGAAAACAAACCAATTTAAGAGGCAAGAAAGAGAATAATCCAAAGAATCTTTGGAATCAAGAGAAGTTCTTAACCAAAGAACATGAAGACCATTATCACAAAATAATGGGTCTAAGGTCAGTGATCCCGGAAGTAAAATTTGATCTGAAAGAAGATGAATATCCGGGGATCCAAGAGCAAATTCGAAACAGAGGATGGAAAGTTCTAACCAATCCTGAGACAAAGGTTGGAAGGAACATGGTTCAGGAATTCTACTCAAATCTGTGGCTAACAGATAAGCAGAGAATGACTGGAACCGCTTACCATACCTACAGAACCATGGTCAGAGGGAAAGTTATGTACTTTCATCTGGACAAAATAAGAGAAATCTTCAAGTTGCCTCAACTGCAAGATGATCCTGACTCCTTCAATAGGAGGATGGTGAGAGTAGATAAAGGGTTGGATCAAGTTCTAGAGGACATATGCCTCCCTGGAACTAAGTGGATAACCAATTCAAAGGGTGTCCCAAACCAACTCAAGAGGGGAGACCTCAAACCAATTGCAAGAGGTTGGCTAGACTTTATTGGGCGTTCCATATTGCCCACTAGCAACCGTTCTGAGGTTACCATCAAGAGAGCAGTGATGATTCATTGCATTATGCTTGGAAAAGAAGTGGAGGTTCATCATATGATTGCCTGTGAGATCTACACAATTGCAAATAGGAATTCCACTGTAACCAAATTGGCTTACCCAAGCTTGATCTCCTTGCTCTGTAAAGAGGCTGGGGTGAAGATGGAAGCAGATGAATTCATACCCATTGAACATCCAATCACCAAGAAGTCAATGGAAGGACCAAGAGAAGCAGGGGCGTGAACTCCAAGAGATGAAACGCCAAAAGCTCTCCTCCCAAGCTGAGGGAGCATCCACTTCTCAAAATCAAGGTTGTTGAGTCCTAACTCTGTGAAAACCTCTATCATTAGGAGCCTATTGTTTTCGTTTTTTTTATTTTATTTTGTTTCATCTTATATTTATTTTCTGAGTCTTGTTCTTAATTCATAATTAATAAAATTAAAGTTTATGCCTTAAAGCTATGAATGTCCTATGAATCCATCACCTCTCTTAAAAGAAAAATGCTTTAATCACAAAAGAACAAGAAGTACAGGATTTCGAAATTTATCTTTGAAACTAGTTGAATTAGTTTGATGTGGTGACAATACTTTTTGTTTTCTGAATGAATGCTTGAACAATGCATATGTCTTTTGAATTTGTTATTCATGAATGTTAAAATTGTTGGCTCTTGAAAGAATGATGGAAAAAGAGACATGTTATTGAGGATCTGAAAAGTCATAAAAATGATTCTTGAAGCAAGAAAAAGCAGTGAATACAAAAAAAAAAGGAAAAAAAAAATTTTCGAAAAAAAAAGAAGGAAAAGAAAAAGAAAGAAATAAAGTTGTGAACCAAGGCAAAAAGAGTGTGCTTAAGAACCTTGGACACCTCTAATTGGGGACTTTAGCAAAGCTGAGTCACAATCTAAAAAGGTTCACCCAATTATGTGTCTGTGGCATGTATGTATCTGGTGGTAATACTGGAAGACAGAGTGCTTTGGGCCACAGCCAAGACTCATAAAGTAGCTGTGTTCAAGAATCATTATACTTAACTAGGAGAATCAATAACACTATCTGGATTCTGAGTTCCTAAAGAAGCCAATCATTCTGAATTTCAGAGGATAGAGTGAGATGCCAAAACTGTTCGGAGGCAAAAAGCTACTAGTCCCGCTCATCTAATTGGAACTATGTTTCTTTGATATTTTGGAGTCTATAGTATATTCTCTTCTTTTTATCCTATCTTGATTTTCAGTTGCTTGGGGACAAGCAACAATTTAAGTTTGGTGTTGTGATGAGCGGATAATTTATACGCTTTTTGGCATTGTTTTTAGTATGTTTTTAGTATCTTTTAGTTAGTTTTTATTATATTTTTATTAGTTTTTAGTTAAAATTCACTTTTCTGGACTTTACTATGAGTTTGTGTGTTTTTCTGTGATTTCAGGTATTTTCTGACTGAAATTGAAGGTTCTGAGCAAAAATCTGATTCAGAGACTGAAAAGGACTGCAGATGCTGTTGGATTCTGACCTCCCTGCACTCGAAGTGGATTTTTTGGAGCTACAGAAGCCCAATTGGCGCGCTCTCAACGGCATTGGAAAGTAGATATCCTGGGCTTTCCAGCAATATATGATAGTCCATACTTTGCCCAAGATTTGATGGCCCAAACCGGCGTAGCAAATCAGCATCAGAAATTCCAGCGTTAAACGCCGGAACTGGCATAAAACTTGGAGTTAAACGCCCAACCTGGCATGAAAACTGGCGTTTAACTCCAGGAAAGGTCTCTACACGAAATTACTTCATTGCTCAGCCCAAGCACACACCAAGTGGGCCCGGAAGTGGATTTTTCTGTCATTTACTCATTTCTGTAAACCTTAGGATACTAGTTTACTATTTATAGGACCTCTTGACATTGTATCCGTACCTTATGACCTCATGACATTTTTTACACGTTTCTTGTGTACCTTCCATGGCATGAGTCTCTAAACCCCATGGTTGGGGGTGAGGAGCTCTGCTGTGTTTTGATGGATTAATGCAATTACTACTGTTTCTTATTCAATCATGCTTGCTTCCATTCTAAGATATCACTTGCTCCTAACCCGGATGAATGTGATGATCTGTGACACTCATCATCATTCTCAACTATGAACATGTGCCTGACAACCACCTCTGTTCTACCTTAGATTAAGTAGATATCTCTTGGATTCTTTAATCGGAATCTTCGTGGTATAAGCTAGAACTGATGGCGGCATTCAAGAGAGTCCGGAAGGTCTAAACCTTGTCTGTGGTATTCTGAGTAGGACTCAATGATTGAATGACTGTGACGTGCTTCAAACTCCTGAAGGCGGGGCGTTAGTGACAGACGCAAAAGAATCACTGGATTCTATTCCGGCCTAATTGAGAACCGACAGATGATTAGCCTATGCTGTGACAGAGCATCAGGGACGTATTTTCACTGAGAGGATGGGAGGTAGCCATTGACAACGGTGAAACCCTACATACAGCTTGCCATGGAAGGAGCCTTGCATGTTTGATGAAGATGACAGTAGGAAAGCAGAGATTCGGAAGATGGAGCATCTCCAAAGCCTCAGCCTGTTCTCCATTACTGCAAAACAAGTACCTTTTTTTCATGTTCTTTTGCTTTTCACAATCAATCCTGATAATTTCTGATATCCTGACTAAGACTTACAAGGTAACCATAGCTTGCTTCAAGCCGACAATCTCCGTGGGATCGACCCTTGCTCACGCAAGGTATTACTTGGACGACCCAGTGCACTTGCTGGTTAGTTGTGCGGGATTGCAAAAGTGTTATTGCAATTTTGTGCACCAACCAGCCTAGTCAGAGTCATTGTATGCAGTGATCCTCATAGCAGTGTCCTTCTTTATATGCAGACCATGACTTGCTGTTCTATGTAGATATCTCAACACACGTTTCACCATTTTTCAGTGTGAATCTAGAAGGGATTGAACAAATTGAGCAAGTTTATTGACAGCATAGCAGATCTTAGGCTTGGTAATAGTCAAGTACTACAAATTGCCTATGACAGATCGGTAGAGACATGGGTCGTTGAAGCTTGAACCTCCTAGGACTGTGATTTTGACTGTAGAGGGAAGAGGTGTGTGGCAACCTTTGCACCCCACCATGCCAGCCTTCTTCACCAACTCTTCAATGTATTTTTGCTGTGTGAAGACCAAACCTGCATCTTTAGTTTTGGTGACTTAAATTCCAAGAAAGTAATGCATTTTTTAGAGCAAACTTTGAGTTTAGCTGCTAGATGACTTTCTTGACCGAACTGGCTGACTCACCTGTTACAATTATATCTTCTACATACACAAGAGAATACGTTTTGAAGTTGTTGCTGTCAAAGCATAATCTTTTTTGTTTTCCATTACTATCAATGGCACCTAAGGCCGGAGAATCCTCTAGAAAAGGAAAAGAGAAGACAAAAGCTTCCACCTCCGAGTCATGGGAGATGGAAAGATTCACTCCAAAAGCCATCAAGACCACTTCTATGATGTTGTGGCAAAGAAGAAGGTGATCCCGGAGGTCCCTTTCAAGCTCAAGAAAAATGAGTATCCGGAGATCCGACATGAAATCCGAAGAAGAGGTTGGGAAGTCCTAACCAATCCCATGCAACAAGTCGGAAAATGTGAGGTTGGCGTTCCACTTGCCCATGATACAAGGAGATGAACGCCCCTACACTAGAAGGGTCAACTTTAATCAAAGGTTGGACCAAGTCCTAATGGACATATGTGTGGAAGGAGCTCAATGGAAAAGAGACTCCAAAGGCAAGCCAGTTCAACTAAGAAGACTGGACCTCAAGCTTGTGGCAGAGGATAGTTGGAGTTCATTCAACGCTCAATCATTCCCACTAGCAACCGATCTGAAGTTACTGTGGATCGGACCATCATGATTCATAGCATCATGATTGGAGAGGAAGTAGAAGTTCATGAAGTCATCTCCAATGAAATCTACAAAATAGCCGAAAAGCCCTCCACCATGGCAAGGCTAGCTTTTCCTCACCTTATTTGCCATCTATGTTACTCAGCTGGAGTTATCATAGAAGGAGACATCCCTATTGAAGAGGATAAGCCCATCACCAAGAAGAGGATGTAGCAAGCAAGAGAGACCCCCCACGGATCTCAAGAGATGCATGAGGAAGCTCATCATCAAGAAATTCCTGAGATGCCTCAAGGGATGCACTTTCCTCCCAACAACTATTGGGAACAACTCAACAGTTTCTTAGAAGATTTGAGCTACAATGTGGAACAATTAAGGGTGGAACATCATGAGCACTCCATCATTCTCCATGAAATAAGAGAAGATCAAAGAGCAATGAGGGAGGAGCAACAAAGGCAAGGAAGGGACATAGAAGAGCTCAAGGACATTGTTGGTCCTTCAAGAAGAAGACGCCACTAAGGTGGATTCATTCCTTGTTCTTATTTCTTTCTGTTTTTTTTTTCGGTTTTTATGTTGTGTTCATTTATGTTTTGTGTCTCTACTTCATGATCATTAGTGTTTAGTAACTATGTCTTAAAGTTATGAATAATTCCATTAATCCTTCACCTATCTTAAATAAAAAAATGTTTTTAATTCAAAAGAATAAGAAGTACATGAATTTCGAATTTATCCTTGAATTTAATTTAATTATATTGATGTGGTGACAATACTTTTTGTTTTCTGAATGAATACTTGAACAGTGCATATTTTTTATCTTGTTGTTTATGAATGTTAAAACTGTTGGCTCTTGAAAGAATGATGAACAAAGAAAAATGTTATTGATGATCTGAAAAATCATGAAATTGATTCTTGAAGCAAGAAAAAGCAGTGAAAAAGCAAAAGCTTGCGGAAAAAAAAAAAGAAAAATGGCGAAAAAAAAAGAAAAAGCAAGTAGAAAAAGCCAATAGCCCTTAAAACCAAAAGACAAGGGTAAAAAGGATCCAAGGCTTTGAGCATTAATGGATAGGAGGGCCCAAGGAAATAAAATCCAGGCCTAAGCGGCTAAACCAAGCTGTCCCTAACCATGTGCTTGTGGCATGCAGGTCCAAGTAAAAAGCTTGAGACTGAGTGGTTAAAGTTGTGATCCAAAGCAAAAGAGTGTGCTTAAGAGCTCTGGACACCTTTAACTGGGGACTCTAGCAAAGCTGAGTCACAATCTGAAAAGGTTCACCCAGTCATGTGTCTGTGGCATTTATGTATCCGGTGGTAATACTGGAAAACAAAGTGCTTAGGGCCACGGCCAAGACTCATAAGTAGCTGTGTTCAAGAATCAACATACTTAACTAGGAAAGTCAATAACACTATCTGAAATTCTAAGTTCCTAGAGAAGCCAATCATTCTGAACTTCAAAGGAAAAAGTGAGATGCCAAAACTGTTCAGAAGCAAAAAGCTACAAGTCCCGCTCATCTAATTAGAATTAATATTCATTGATATTTTGGAATTTATAGTATATTCTCTTCTTTTTTATCCTAATTGATTTTTAGTTGCTTGGGGACAAGTGGTGCGCGAAATTGTGAACAATACTTTTTCACAACTCAAATAATCCCCGGTAATGGCTCCAAGAACTTGGTGCGCCTAATACCATGGCATTACACAACTTCGCACAACTAACCAGCAAGTGTACTGGGTCGTCCAAGTAATAAAACCTTACGTGAGTAAGGGTCGATCCCACGGAGATTGTTAGTATTGAAGCAAGCTATGGTCATCTTGTAAATCTTAGTCAGGCAGACTCAAATGTATATGATGATGATGAACGAAAATAACAGAAGAGGTAAAGATAGAGATACTTATGTATATCATTGGTGTATGAGCTTCAGACAAGTGTATGAAGATGCCTTCCCTTCCGTCTCTCTGCTTTCCTACAGTCTTCATCCAATCCTTCTTACTCCTTTCCATGGCAAACTTGTGTAGGGTCTCACTGTTGTCAGCAGCTACCTCCCATCCGCGCAGTGAAAGCTAATGCAGAGCACTCTGTCACAGTGCCGCCAATCACCGGTTTGGTTCCCTCCCCTACCGGAATAGAATCACTCTTTTGCGTCTGTCACTAACGCCCAGTAGGTTACAGGTTTGAAGCACGTCACAGTCATTCAGTCATTGAATCCTACTCAGAACACCACAGACAAGGTTGGACCTTCCGGATTCTCTTGAATGCCGCCATCAGTTCTTGCCTATACCACGAAGACTCTGATCTCATGGAATGGCTGGCTCGTTTGTCAGACGAGCACTCGGTTGTCAGGCGATCAACCATGCATCATGCAGTCAGAAATCCAAGAGATATTCACTAAAGCCTTGAATGCTTGTAGAACAAGAATGGTTGTCAGTCATCTTGTTCATAGGTTGAAGAACAAGCGATATCTTAGATAAAGAACAAGCGGAGTTGAATGGAAGAACAATAGTAATTGCATTAATACTCGAGGTACAGCAGAGCTCCACACCCTTAATCTATGGTGTGTAGAAACTCCACCGTTGAAAATACATAAGAACAAAGGTTAGGCATGGCCGAATGGCCAGCCTCCCAAAGGTCTAAGATAGCATAAAACAAAGATAGCTACTTAGATGTCGTCTCCAGACTCTCTGACTCTATAGTAAAAGGTCCTACTTATAGAAAACTATTACATAGATGAGTAAATGACATAAAAATCCACTTCCGGGCCCACTTGGTGTGTGCTTGGGCTGAGCAATCAAGGAAATTCGTGTAGAGACGTTTTCTGGAGTTAAACGCCAGCTCCCATGCCAGTTTGGGCGTTTAACTCCAACTTTTAATCCTGTTCTGGCGTTTAACGCTGGAATTTCTGAGGCCGGATTGCTTCGCGGGTTTGGGCCATCAAATCTTGGATAAAGTATGGACTATATATATTGCTGGAAAGCCCTGGATGTCTACTTTCCAACGCCGTTGAGAGCGCGCCAATTGGGCTTCTGTAGCTCCAGAAAATCCACTTCGAGTGCAGGGAGGTCAGAATCCAACAGCATCTGCAGTCCTTTTTGGTCTCTGAATCAGATTTTTGCTCAAGTCCCTCAATTTCAGCCAGAAAATACCTGAAATCACAGAAAAACACACAAACTCATAGTAAAGTCCAGAAAAGTGAATTTTAAATAAAACTAATAAAAATATACTAAAATCTAACTAAAAGATATCAAAAACATACTAAAAACAATGCCAAAAAGTATACAAATTATCCGCTCATCACAACACCAAACTTAAATTGTTGCTTGTCCTCAAGCAACTGAAAATCAAATAAGATAAAAAGAAGAGAATATGCAATGAATTCCAAAAACATCTGTGAAGATCAGTATTAATTAGATGAGCGGGGCTTTTAACTTTTTGCTTCTGAACAGTTTTGGCATCTCAATCTCTCCTTTGAAATCCAGAATGGTTGGCTTCTTTAGGAACTCAGAGTCCAGATAGTGTTAATGATTCTCCTAGTGAAGTATGATGATTCTTGAACATAGCTATTTATTGAGTCTTGGCTGTGGCCCAAAGCACTCTGTCTTCCAGTATTACCACCGGATACATACATGCCACAGACACATAATTGGGTGAACCTTTTCAGATTGTGACTCAGCTTTGCTAAAGTCCCCAATTAGAGGTGTCCAGGGTTCTTAAGCACACTCTTATTTACCTTGGATCACAACTCTTATTCTTTCTTTTTCTTTCTCTTTTTTTTTTTTCGATTTTTTTTTTTTCGAATTTTTTTTTTTTTTTTTTCGATTTTTTTTTTTTTTTGAATAGCTTTTTCTTGCTTCAAGAATCATTTTATTGATTTTTCAGATCCTCAGTAACATGTCTCCTTTTTCATCATTCTTTCAAGAGCCAACATTCATGAACCACAAATTCAAGATACATATGCACTGTTTAAGCATACATTCAGAGAACAAAAATATTGCCACCACATCAAAATAATTAAACTATTATAAAATTCAAAATTCATGCAATTCTTCCTTTTTCAATTAAGCACATTTTTATTCAAGAAAGGTGATGGATTCATAGGACATTCATAACTTTAAGGCATAGACACTAAGACACTAATGATCATAAGACACAAACATGGATAGCATAAAGCATAGAATTCGAAAAACAGAGAGATAAAGAACAAGGAAATCAAGGAATGGGTCCACCTTAGTGATGGCGGCTCTTCCTTGCTTTTGAAGGTCCTATGGAGTGCTTGAGCTCCTCAATGTCTCTTCCTTGTCTTTGTTGTTCCTCCCTCATGATTCTTTGATCTTCTCTAATCTCATGAAGGATGATGGAGTGTTCTTGGTGCTCCACCCTTAGTTGTCCCATGTTGGAACTCAATTCTCCTAGGGAGGTGTTCAGTTGCTCCCAATAGTTGTATGGAGGAAAATGCATCCCTTGAGGTGTCTCAGGGATCTCATGATGAGAGGGCTCCCTTGTGTACTCCATCCTTTGTTTAGTGATGGACTTGTCCTCATCAATGGGGGTGTCTCCCTCTATGTCAACTCCAACTGAATAACAGAGGTGACAATGAAATGAGGAAAGGCTAATCTTGCCAAAGTGGAGGTCTTGTCCGCCACTTTATAGAGTTCTTGAGCTATAACCTCATGAACTTCTATTTCTTCTCTCATCATGATACTATGGATCATGATGGCCCGGTCTATGGTCACTTCGGACCGGTTGCTAGTGGGAATGATTGAGCGTTGTATGAACTCTAACCATCCTCTAGCTACGGGCTTGAGGTCATGCCTTCTTAATTGAACCGGCTTTCCTCTTGAGTCTTGCCTCCATTGTGCGCCCTCTTCACATATGACTGTGAGGACTTGGTCCAACCTTTGATCAAAGTTGACCCTTCTAGTGTAAGGATGCTCATCTCCTTGCATCATGGGCAAGTTGAACGCCATCCTCACACTCTCCGGACTGAAATCCAAGTATTTCCCCCGAACCATAGTAAGATAATTCTTTGGATTCGGGTTCACACTTTGGTCATGGTTCTTGGTGATCATGCATTGGCATAGAACTCTTGAACCATCAAGATTCCGACTTGTTGAATGGGGTTGGTAAGTACTTCCCAACCTCTTCTTCGGATCTCATGGCGGATCTCCGGATATTCACCCTTTTTGAGTGAAAAAAGGGACTTCGGGGATCACCTTTTTCAAGGCCACAACTTCATAGAAGTGGTCTTGATGCACCTTTGAGAGGAATCTATCCATCTCCCATGACTCGGAGGTGGAAGCCTTTGCCTTCCCTTTCCTCTTTTTAGAGGTTTCTCCGGCCTTTGGTGCCATAATGGTATGGAAAAACGAAAAAAGCAACGCTTTTACCACACCAAACTTAAAATGTTTGCTCGTCCTCGAGCAAAAGAAGAAAGAAGGGAGTAGAAGAAGAAGAAATGAGGAAGAGGGAGATGGAGGTGTATTCGGCCAAAGGGGGAAGAAGTGGTGTTTAGGTTGTGTGGAAATGAAGGGTGTAAAGAGGGGTTTATATAGGAGAGAGGGGGATGAAAGTTCGGTCATTTGAGGGTGGGTTTGGGAGGGAAAGTGGTTTGAATTTGAAGTGTGAGGTTGGTGGGGTTTTTGGGGAAGAGGTGTGAGGTGATTGGTGAATGGGGGAAGAAGAGAGAGTGATTGTAGGGTCCTGTGGGGTCCACAGATCCTGTAGTAGGGTCCTGTGGGGTCCACAGATCCTGTAGTGTCAAGGAAAAGGCATCCCTGCACCAATTGGCACCAAAATCCACGTTTTGGGCCAATTCTGGCGTTAAACGCCGGGCTGGTGCCCATTCCTGGCGTTTAACGCCAGGTTTTATACCTTTACTGGCGTTTAACGCCAGTTTGGTGCCCCTTTCTGGCGTTAAACGCCCAGAAAGGTGCCAGACTGGGCGTTAAACGCCCATCTGCTAGGCTGACTGGCGTTTGAACGCCAGCAGCTTCTTCCTCCAGGGTGTGCTATTTTTCTTCCTGTTTTTCATTCTGTTTTTGCTTTTTTTCATTATTTTTATGACTTCTTATGATCATCAACCTACAAAAAAGATAAAATAACAAAAGAAAATAATTAATTATAAATCATTGGGTTGCCTCCCAACAAGCGCTTCTTTACTGTCACTAGCTTGACAGAGGTCTCTCATGGAGCCTCAGAAATGCTCAGAACCTTGTTGAAACCTCCCAACACCAAACTTAGAGTTTGAATGTGGGGTTTCAACACCAAACTTAGAGTTTGATTGTGGCCTCCCAACACCAAACTTAGAGTTTGACTGTGGGGGCTCTGTTTGGCTCTGTTTTGAGAGAAGCTCTTCATGCTTCTTCTCCATGATGATAGAGGGATATCCTTGGGCCTTAAACACCATGGATTCTTCATTCACTTGAATGATCAACTCTCCTCCATCAACATCAATCACAGCCTTTGCTGTGGCTAGGAATGGTCTGCCAAGGATGATGGATTCATCCATGCACTTCCCAGTCTCTAGGATTATGAAATCAGTAGGGATGTAATGGTCTTCAACCTTAACCAGAACATCCTCTACAAGTCCATAGGCTTGTTTTCTTGAGTTGTCTGCCATCTCTAGTGAGATTTTTGCAGCTTGCACCTCAAAGATCCCTAATTTCTCCATTACAGAGAGGGGCATGAGGTTTACACTTGACCCTAAGTCACACAAGGCCTTCTTGAAGGTCATGGTGCCTATGGTACAAGGTATAGAAAACTTCCCAGGATCCTGCCTCTTTTGAGGCAGTTTCTGCCTAGACAAGTTATCCAGTTCTTTGGTGAGCAAGGGAGGTTCATCTTCCCAAGTCTCATTTCCAAATAACTTGTCATTTAGCTCCATGATTGCTCCAAGGTATTTAGCAACTTGCTCTTCAGTGACATACTCATCCTCTTCAGAGGAAGAATACTCATCAGAGCTCATGAAAGGCAGTAGTAAGTCCAAGGGAATCTCTATGGTCTCAGTTTGAGCCTCAGATTCCCAAGGTTTCCTCATTGGGGAACTTACTGGAGGCCAGTGCACGCCCATTGAGGTCTTCCTTAGTGGCGTTCACTGCCTCTTCTTCCTCCCAGAATTCGGCCATATTGATGGCTTTGCACTCTCCTTTTGGATTTTCTTCAGTGTTACTTGGGAGAGTGCTTGGAGGAAGTTCAGTAATTTTCTTGCTCAGCTGACCCACTTGTCCTTCCAAGTTTCTAATGGAGGATCTTGTTTCATTCATGAAACTTTGAGTGGTCTTTATTAGATCAGAGACCATGGTTGCTAAGTCAGAATTATTCTGCTTAGAACTCTCTGTCTGTTGCTGAGAAGATGATGGAAAAGGCTTGCTATTGCTAAACCTGTTTCTTCCACCATTATTGTTATTGAAACCTTGTTGAGGTTTCTCTTGATTCTTCCATGAAGAATTATAGGTGTTTCCATAGGGTTCTCCTAGGTAATTCACCTCTTCCATGGAAGGGTTCTCAGGATCATAAGCTTCTTCCTCAGATGAAGCCTCCTTAGTACTGCTTGGTGCATTTTGCATTCCAGACAGACTTTGAGAAATCAAATTGACTTTGTTGAGTCAATATTTTATTCTGATTATTTGTTTGTATCTTTCCCAAGCTTCATAGAGGGATTCTCCATCCTTCTGTCTGAAGGTTTGGACTTCCACTCTAAGCTTACTCAATTTTTTTTTTGAGGTGGAAAGAACTTTGCCAAGAAGGCATTGACTAGCTTTTCCCAAGAGTCCAGGCTTTCTTTAGGTTGATAGTCCAACCATATTCTAGCTCTGTCTCTTACAGCAAAAGGGAATAGCATCAGTCTGTAGACTTCAGGGTCAATCCCATTAGTCTTGACTGTGTCACAGATTTGCAAGAACTCAGCTAAAAACTTGATGAGGATCTTCCATTGGAAGTCCATAGAACTTGCAATTCTGTTGCATTAGAGAAACTAATTGAGACTTAAGCTCAAAGTTGTTTGCTCCAATGGCAGGGATAGAGATGCTTCTCCCATAGAAGTTGGGAGTAGGTGCGGTAAGGTCACCCAGCACCTTCCTTGCATTGTTGGCATTGTTGTTGTTTTCGGCTGCCATGTGTTCTTCTTCTTTGAAGAATTCGGTCAGCTTCAAGAATGCCTTTGTCTTTGTTCCTGCTCATATGAAAGAGAAGAAAACAAGAAAATATGGAATCCTTTATGTCACAGTATAGAGATTCCTTGAGGTGTCAGAGGAGAAGAAAGGTAGAAGACAGAAGTAGAAAATTCGAACTTATCAAAGAAGATTGAGTTTGAATTTTGCATTAAGGAATAGTGTTAGTCCAGAAATAGAAGGATGTGAGAAGAAGGGAAGTAATTTTCGAAAATTAAGTGAAAGATTTTGAAAACATTTTTGAAAAACACTAATTGATTTTCGAAAATAAAAGTGGAAAAGAAATCAAGTGATTTTTGAAAAAGATTTTGAAATTAGAAATCAAAAAGATTTGATTGAAAACTATTTTGAAAAAGATGTGGTTAAGAAGATATGATTGGTTTTAAAAACATGTGATTGAAAAGATATGATTTGAAAACAATTTTCAAAGATATGATTTGAAAACAATTTTAAAAGATATGATTTGAAAACAATTTGAAAAGATATGATTTTAAAAATTATGACTTGCCTAACAAGAAAAGATATGATTCAAACATAAAACCTTCCTTAACAGAAAAGGCAAAAAATGTTCAATCAAATCATTAATTGTTAGTAAGTATCTTTGAAAAAGGAAAGAAATTAATTTTGAAAACATTTGATTGAAAAGATATGATTTGAAAAAGATTTGATTTTGAAAAACTTTGAAAACTTGAAAAAAATTGATTTTGAAAACAAAATCTTCCCCCTTTGCCATCCTGGCGTTAAACGCCCAGAATGTGCACATTCTGGCGTTTAACGCCCAAACCTATACCTTTTTGGGCGTTAAACGCCCAACCAGGTGCCCTGGCTGGCGTTTAAACGCCAGTCTGTCTTCTTCACTGGGCATTTTTGAATGCCCAGCTTTTTCTGTGTGATTCCTCTGCAGTATGTTCTGAATCTTCAATTCTCTGTATTATTGACTTGAAAAGACAAATTAAAAATATTTTTGGATTTTTAATAATAGGGAAAAATTAAAATGCAACAAGAATCAAATAACAATGCATGCAAGACACCAAACTTAGCAGTTTGAGCACTACTGACACTAATGCATATGAGAAACAACAAAACACTCAAGTCAATAGAATTCAAAGATCAAAACAAAGAAATCATCAAGAACAACTTGAAGATTAATTAAGACACATGCAAAAATTCGAAAAATGCAAGAAGAACAGAAACATGCAATTGACACCAAACTTAAGATGAGACTCTAGACTCAAACAAGAAACATAAAATATTTTTGGTTTTTATGATTTTGTAATTTTTTTGGCTTTTTCGAAAATTAAGTGAAAAGGAAAATAAAGGTATCAAAATTCTTAATGAGAATTCCAGGAATCATGCAATGTTAGTCTAAAGCTTTAGTCTAAAGGAATTAGACATGGCCGGCTAAGCTTCAGCAGGACATTGCATTCAAGAGCTAAATTAATGATGATCAATCAGCTTTGGTGATGATAAGAACATCACTTTGAAACACTAGAATTCATTCTTAAGAACTCTGAAGAAAAATAATACCTAATCTAAGCAACAAGATGAACCGTCAGTTGTCCATACACAAGAACAATCCCGCAACGGCGCCAAAACTTGGTGTTGTTGCCGGATCAAAATATGGCACTGTTATTGCAGGGAACAAATGCGAAACTGTAGTTAGGACATTTAATTCCCCGGCAACGGCGCCAAAAACTTGGTGCGCGAAATGTGAACAATACTTTTTCACAACTCAAATAATCCCCGTAATGGCTCCAAGAACTTGGTGCGCCTAATACCATGGCATTACACAACTTCGCACAACTAACCAGCAAGTGTACTGGGTCGTCCAAGTAATAAAACCTTACGTGAGTAAGGGTCGATCCCACGGAGATTGTTAGTATTGAAGCAAGCTATGGTCATCTTGTAATCTAGTCAGGCAGACTCAAATGTATATGATGATGATGAACGAAAATAACAGAAGAGGTAAAGATAGAGATACTTATGTATATCATTGGTGTATGAGCTTCAGACAAGTGTATGAAGATGCCTTCCCTTCCGTCTCTCTGCTTTCCTACAGTCTTCATCCAATCCTTCTTACTCCTTTCCATGGCAAACTTGTGTAGGGTCTCACTGTTGTCAGCAGCTACCTCCCATCGCGCAGTGAAAGCTAATGCAGAGCACTCTGTCACAGTGCCGCCAATCCCGGTTTGGTTTCCCTCCCTACCGAATAGAATCACTCTTTTGCGTCTCACTAACGCCCAGTAGGTTACAGGTTTGAAGCACGTACAGTCATTCAGGTCATTGAATCCTACTCAGACACCACAGACAAGGTTGGACCTTCCGGATTCTTGAATGCCGCCATCAGTTCTTGCTATACCACGAAGACTCTGATCTCATGAAATGCTGGCTCGTTTGTCAGACGAGCACTCGGTTGTCAGGCGATCAACCATGCATCATGCAGTCAGAAATCCAAGAGATATTCACTAAAGCCTTGAATGCTTGTAGAACAAGAATGGTGTCAGTCATCTTGTTCATAGGTTGAAGAACAAGCGATATCTTAGATAAAGAACAAGCGGAGTTGAATGGAAGAACAATAGTAATTGCATTAATACTCGAGGTACAGCAGAGCTCCACACCCTTAATCTATGGTGTGTAGAAACTCCACCGTTGAAAATACATAGAACAAAGGTTAGGCATGGCCGAATGGCCAGCTCCCAAAGGTCTAAGATAGCATAAAACAAAGATAGCTACTTAGATCGTCTCCAGACTCTCTGACTCTATAGTAAAAGGTCCTACTTATAGAAAACTATTACATAGATGAGTAAATGACATAAAAATCCACTTCCGGGCCCTTGGTGTGTGCTTGGGCTGAGCAATCAAGGAAATTCGGTAGAGACGTTTTCTGGAGTTAAACGCCAGCTCCCATGCCAGTTTGGGCGTTTAACTCCAACTTTTAATCCTGTTCCGGCGTTTAACGCTGGAATTCTGAGGCCGGATTGCTTCGCGGGTTTGGGCCATCAAATCTTGGATAAAGTATGGACTATTATATTGCTGGAAAGCCTGGATGTCTACTTTCCAACGCCGTTGAGAGCGCGCCAATTGGGCTTCTGTAGCTCCAGAAAATCCACTTCGAGTGCAGGGAGGTCAGAATCCAACAGCATCTGCAGTCCTTTTTGGTCTCTGAATCAGATTTGCTCAAGTCCCTCAATTTCAGCGAAAATACCTGAAATCACAGAAAAACACACAAACTCATAGTAAAGCCAGAAAAGTGAATTTTAAATAAAAACTAATAAAAATATACTAAAATCTAACTAAAAGATATCAAAAACATACTAAAAACAATGCCAAAAAGTATACAAATTATCCGCTCATCAACAAGCAACAATTTAAGTTTGGTGTTGTGATGAGCGGATAATTTATACGCTTTTTGGCATTGTTTTTAGGTAGTTTTTAGTAAGTTCAAGCTACTTTTAGGGATGTTTTCATTAGTTTTTATGTTAAATTCATATTTCTGGACTTTACTATGAGTTTGTGTGTTTTTTTGTGATTTCAGGTAATTTCTGGCTGAAATTGAGGGACTTGAGCAAAACTCTGATAGGAGGCTGACAAAGGACTGCTGATGCTGTTGGAATCTGACCTCCCTGCACTCGAAATGGATTTTCTGGAGATAAAGAACTCCAAATGGCGCGCTCTTAACGGCGTTGGAAAGTAGACATCCAGAGCTTTCCATCAATATATAATAGTACATACTTTATTCGGGAATTGATGACGTAAACTGGCGCTCAACGCCAGTTCCATGTTGCTGTCTGGAGTCAAACGCCAGAAACACGTCACGACCCAGAATTGAACGCCCAAAACACGTTATAACTTGGCGTTCAACTCCAATAAAAGCCTCAGCTCGTGGATAGATCAAGCTCAGCCCAAACATACACCAAGTGGGCCCCGGAAGTGGATTTATGCATCAATTACCTACTCATGTAAACCCTAGTAGCTAGTCTAGTATAAATAGGACAGTTTACTATTGTATTAGACATCTTGGAACATCTCTGGACGCCTAGTCCTTAGACCTTCATGGGGGCTGGCCATTCGGCCATGCCTGGACCTTCATCACTTATGTATTTTCAACGGTGGAGTTTCTACACACCATAGATTAAGGGTGTGGAGCTCTGCTGTACCTCGAGTTTCAATGCAATTACTACTATTTTCTATTCAATTCTCTTTATTCCTATTCTAAGATATTCGTTACACTTCAACTTGATGAATGTGATGATCCGTGACAATCATCATCATTCTCACCTATGAACGCACGTGACTGACAACCACTTCCGTTCTACCTTAGGCCGGGCGCATATCTCTTGGATTCCTTAATCAGAATCTTCGTGGTATAAGCTAGAATTGATGGCGGCATTCATGGGAATCTGGAAAGTCTAACCTTGTCTGTGGTATTCCGAGTAGGATTCCGGGATTGAATGACTGTGACGAGCTTCAAACTCCTGAAGGCTGGGCGTTAGTGACAGACGCAAAAGAATCAAGGGATTTTATTCCAACCTGATTGAGAACCGACAGATGATTAACCGTGCTGTGACAGAGCATTTGGACCTTTTTCACTGAGAGGATGGAATGTAGCCATTGACAACGGTGATGCCCTACATACAGCTTGCCATAGAAAGGAGTGATGAGAAGGAAGAAGGAAGAAGTAGGAAAGCAGAGATTCAGGAGGAGCACAGCATCTCCATACGCCTATCTGAAATTCCCACCATTACTTTACATAAGTATTTGTATCTTAGTTTATTTATCTTTATTTTCTATTTATTCTATTAATCATATTTAAACCAATAATCCGCCTGACTGAGATTTACAAGGTGACCATAGCTTGCTTCATACCAACAATCTCTGTGGAATCGACCCTTACTCACGTAAGGTATTACTTGGACGACCCAGTACACTTGCTGGTTAGTTGAACGGAGTTGTGACCACGCATAGCAAAGTGCCATAATAATAAATTTCATACAAGTACAAAGAGACCAACTTTGATGATCACAATTTCGTCCACCAAGAATATAGGCTTTCTATCCTAGTCATACAATGATTAATTCATCTTATTTAGTCAACTCCAACAAATGGAAGAAAGTATCATGTTATCTTCACATATGGAGAACGTCAAACAAGACTAGTTAATCATATCAGAATAATAAACAAGAATTTATCTTATTACATCATCCATGACGATGGAAGAAGGTATCATATTATCTTCACACTCGAAGAAAGTCTAATAAGACTAGCTAATCTCAATCCACAAGTCCTAATCAACTTACTAATTGAATTAGTAAAAGATTAGCATTAATGGAAACAATACTAGCTAAAAACTCTAGATCCCCAACATAAGTTGGGTCTTAATGACTCAAGATTACCTAATTTCTCTTTCCAAACCAAGAATGCTCAAGAGTCTACTCTAAAGCCCAACCAAGCATTTTGTCAAACGCTTGGTGGGTATAAAAAAAAAGCATAGTAAGAGTGCAAGAATAGTAAATCTACCAACTATTAATTGTAAGGAAACAATAATAACAACTCAATTCAACAAAATAAGAACATCAAACATCAAATTGCATTAAAAGAGATCCAAATCCAACATGAGCATTCATAAACATAAAAGGAGCATAAAAAGGAAAAGTAACAAGAGAACTAAAGAGAACAAAGATGTAGAAATAAGAAATTGTAGAAGAAACAAGATGAAAACAACAATTGAAACCTAGATCTAAGAGAATTTGACCTAATCCTAACCTAATTCTAGAGAGAATAGGGAGCTTTCCTCTCTAGAAAACTAACTAAAGGCTCATCATGACTACACTAAGTGCTCTCCCTTTGCCCAAGCTTGAATTCTGCATGAAATACCGTCAGAAACGGGTTGGATTTAGGCCTGGGCAGCTCAGAAATCGCCCCCAGTATTTTTACCTTAATGAGTTCATGTGCGAGCATCGACGCATACGCATAGGTCACGCGTACGCGTCGCCATGCGACATCACATCCACGCGTGCGCGTCTGTCGCGCGTGCGCGTTAGCGTATGCACTCCAAATCCTTGTTTTTGTATAAATTCTCCACTTTGCATACTTTTCTCTTCACTCTTTTGATCCATTCCTAGCCTTTTCTACCTGAATTCACTAACAAACACATCAAGGCATCTAATGGAATCAAAATTACCAATTTAAGGGACTAAAAAGCATGTTTTCACACTTAAGCACAAATTCAAGAAGAATTAAAAACCATGCTATTTCATTGAATAAATGTGAGAAAAGGTGATAAAATCCCCCAAAATAAACACAAGATAAACCATAAAATTGGGGTTTATCAGCCGTCTGCAATATACTTGATTCTAAAAACCTACTTGCTTCCAACTACATCTTTATTTGGGGGAAGTTTACCGGCTTCCATGTATTGTTCTCGATTAAGGCCTCATATTATATGTCCATTGCTGCCTTCCATTCAGGGACCTTGAGGGCTATCTTAACACTTCTTGGTTCTACACTTTCCAAGAAAAGTTTAGGCTTTACTATTCCAGCCTTGCCTCTGGTTATCTTTGGGTGAAGATTCTGTGTAGGTACTGGGCGTAAAGGTTGAGGGTCAGTAATAGGTAAGGTAATCTCAATGTCATTGATTGTGATAGAAATTGGAGCTGAGGAAGGTGCTGTAAGGAATTGCCGGCTGACTTGAGGGTTACTTGACTGCAAGGGACTTATATTGTTGCTTGTTGCAGGCTCTTATTGGCTATTTGAGGGGTTGAAGCTGGTTTGAGAATGATTGTTAACAAGGATAAGGTTTAGGAGTTTTGGAATTGTTGGAATTGAGTTTTGAACTTCTGGGATTGCTAGTTGATTGCTATTGGAAGATTGTTTGTAAGGAAACTGGTCTTCAAAAAATACTACATTTGGTGAGATGATAACCTTTCCTTGTTGGGTGAGGCACTTGTACCCTTTGTGTGCAGTTTCATAACCAATGAATGTACAAGGAGAGAACCTGAACTCTAGTTTGTGCTTGTTGTAAGGCCTTTTGTGTGGGAAACACAAACAGCCAAACACTTTAAGGTTTTTATACAAGGGTGGCCTTCGAAATAGCTTCTCATCTGGTGATAAACCATTTAGAACAGGTGTTGGCAGTATATTGATGAGCTTGACAGCAATGGTGAAAGCTTTCCCCTAAAACTTTGTAGGCCATGATGCTGCTGCCAGTAGAGTGAGTCCCATTTCTACCACATGTCTGTGCTTCCTTTCAGCTGAGCCGTTTTGTTGATGAGCATGAGGACAAGAGAACCTATGCACCACTCCTTTATCCTGCAAACTTTTTGATAAGCTAATATACTCAGCAGCATTATCATTTTGCAGTGACTTTAGTTTAGTGTTAAGTTGCAATTCAACCATTTGTTGGAAGTTATCAAAAATATTTTTAACTGATCTCTAGACTTGATTAAGTACAGCCAGGTAAACTTCGAAAAAGCATCAATAAAATTTACAAAATACCAGTTTCCATTTCTATCTAGAAGGGGAGCAGGCCCCCAAATGTCTGAACATACAAGTTGCAAAGGATGTGTGTACAGGGAAAGGGCAATTGATGTGATTTTCCTATACAACAACCTGAGCAACTAATCTTTTCGGGCGAGGCAGTGATTTTGCAAGTTTTTAATACTTTTGAGACTACATTATGATTTGGATGTCCTAATCTAGCATGCCAAAGTAAAGACTCATCCTTATTTCTTACTACAGAGACATAAATAGTTGGTATTTGTGTGTTGTGAAGATTAGCAAACTTATAGATGCCTCTCTTTATTGTGCCTTGAAGCACAACCTCCTTTGTGTCTTTGGTCTTTATGCAGCACCTATCATCATGGAATTCAAAGAAAATCTTGTTGTCACAGTATAATTAGTGGACACTCATCAAATTCTTAGTAATTTCAGGAACACACAGTAATTTCCTTATATGCAACAACCTAGAGCTCAGATTTGTTTTAAAACATGAACTTCCAGCAAATAAGATTTGCAAAACCTATTCCATTGCCGATTACAACTTGCTCTTTGCCACAGTATTCTTCTTTCTCCACCAGATTTTGTTCTTCATGAGTCATGTGGTGTGTAGCACCCGAATCTGGATACCAATTTGGATCCTGGACTGTTGCTGGTGTTGATAGCATGTTGCAGAAGTTAGCTTCAGGCTAAGCTAGCTAATCTGAGTTGCTGTGATTGTACCCTTCTCTTCTATAACTTTCTTCTTCATACTGGTCCTCATTATACCTGTACCAACAGGTTCTTACAGTGTGTCCATACTTGTTGCACAATTAACATTGTAGCCTGTCATTTTTATATCCCCTATTACTGTACATTCTGCCTCCTCTGCTAAGCTAATCTCTTCCACTTATGAACTGTGCATCATTTACTGAATCTTGTGCTAGCCTTTCTTCACCAGAAAAACTTCTGCCTTCTCTTCCTCTGAATCCACCTCTGAAGCCTCCTCTTCTTGCTTATGGATTCTGGTTATAGTTCCTAAATTGTGCCATATTTGCTTGCATAAACACTTTAGGTCTTCTGAATTTTGCAAGCATGCTTTCATGAGCTAGTAGCGACGCTTACAACTCAGTAACGGTTATACTTTCTGACATTGCAAGTACTGAAGTGTAAACTGATGAATACTCTTCTGTTAAGCCATTCAAGATAGTGCTCACATGATCACTTTCTTTCATCATCTCTCCTATAGAGGCCAGGGCATCAATTGTGCCTTTAATAATCAGTATATACTCAATTACAGATCCTCCAATTTGGAGAGTGCTGAGTTTGTTCTTCAACTGCATCACCTTAGCTTTAATTTGTGAGGAAAAGTAATCTTCCAACCTTTTCCATACCTGCTGTGTATACGTGCAACCTACCATCCTAGTGGTGAAAGGATTACTCATAGAGGCTAGAAACCATGACTTTAGAAGTGCATCTTGTCATTTCCACTTTTGATATTCTGGATTTGCAGTTGTACTCGTTCCATCTTCTGAAGACACAAACTGTAGAGGAACTCCTTGTCCTGTAATGTGGATCAGCATATCGTTTCCTTCTATTGTTGAAATTGTTTGATCCTTCCATTGCAAGAAGTTATCCTCATCCAGTTTCATTGAAATTGGAGTTATTGTGAATCCTTTAGCCATGACTGTTCTTGGATCGTGGTGTGTGAAGCTGAAGGCTCTGATACCATGAAAGGTACGGGACCTTAGAGAAAATTCAGAGAGAGGACAGAAAGATGAATGGGACTGAAAGCATGTGTGTATTGAACTGAAGTGAAAAAACTGACTTCTGTACATGAGTATTAGCATTTATAGACATAGCTGAACCTTCTAGCAACTAACTTGATCTATGACAGCTAGCAACTAATTGTAACTAACTGAATAACTAAATACTGGCCTAGAAGCTTCTGCTGAGTCAGCAGGGCCCACTAACTCTAACAGAAAACTGAATCACAGCTTACTGGACTAACAAACTAACTAAATAGGACAAAAATAGAATAAACAACAGAGTAAGCAGCAGAGCACGCAGCAGAACAAGCTATTTGCTCAACCTCTAACATCATCTCTAATTTCCTTCTCTTACAACTTCTGTTAACCTCTAATAGTTCACATCTTATTCATAAATGTACCAATGCTTAATACACGCTAAAGGAAGAACTAATATGATGATTGCAAGTTTTACAGCCAAAGAGAAAGTTTTCAAAAAATTAATATCTTTAATTTGTGTGAACTCTTTGTTATAAAACGTGTCTTATATCTATCAATTGAACCATTAAATTTACGTTTGATGTGCTAAATCTATTTACTTTCAATTGGTTTAATATTAGCAGGGCAATCAACAAGGGACTAAATTTTGTTCATCTCAAGAATAACAAGCTCGTTCTTCATTGTATTACACCAATGAGAATAAATTTTGGCATCTTGAAATGACATGGGCTCAACCTTAGAGTGAAGAGACAGAGTAAAACAACAATGAGAAAGAGGTAAAGTAGTGGCAAGAAGAGGTTAGGTATTTTCTATATGTATTTCTTATTGAATGATGGCAAAAGATAGTGCTACTTATATAAAGCAGTGAGTATCTATATAAATCTGTTATAATTATAAAATGAATGAAAAGATTTTACTAGATGTCAAGGTAGTGAGTCATCATAACTAACTAACTTTCTAAAAAAAGTACTGATAAGTTGTAGGAAATAAAGAAAATATGATGCAGTAGATTAATTTATTTGTTGGGCTTGATCACTTAAGTGGACTGATTTAGAGTTTTTTTATTAGTTATGAGCTGATGAAGGTAGTTGATTTAATATTGTTTATATCATTTATTTTTATATTTTGTATTTTAAAATATTTATTAAATAATATTTTTTATTTATTAATATCATTTAATTATAAAAAAATATATGTATATTAAAAATTAATCATCAAAGTATATATATATATATATGTAATTTAATTTATTTTAAATATATATTTTATATTTTAATATATATTTTATAATAATAATAATTAATTTTGATATAGATCTAATATAATTGTTCAATTATATTCAAAATCCAAAAAAGATTATCTCAAGCTTTTCTTAGCCTTCAAACATATTAGTTGTAGGAAACTCTACTCGGTCCTCTCAACAGATCATGCAAACTAAGATGTATCCGAGGAAGGCAAATTAGGCATTATGACACACCGACATAGAACATTTAAGAAAATAGATTGGATTAGATTTAATTGCAGATAACTACGTTATGTTAAAAGTGTCAAAGTCAAAGCAACCATGTGAAAGAGAAAGGAAAAACAATTGACTAAGATGGTTCATTTTGTTGACAGTGGTATTTGAGTTTTGAGTGTGACCTTCAAGGCTATATACCACATACAACAACTAATTTTTTTTAGAATAAACATCTAATTCGGTCTTTGTCCATTTTTACAAAGAATAAAACAATTTTTATCTAAAAAATGGACACTTCGATCTTTAATCTTTTTATTTTAAGACAATACGATTCATATGTTAAAAAAATTATTTAAATAATAATAAAAATTAGTTTTATGGGGGTTTATTTGTATTTTATGGAAATTTTAAACCTCCAAAAAAATATTTTTAATAATATAACCAATTACTACCACTACTAGTCTACTACCATTACTTCTTCATCCTCATTATTATCGCTCCTACTTCTATTATTTTCATTGCTTTATCATCATCATTATCTCCTCTACCATCATCATCACCAATACCAATATTATCAACATTAAAGTTCTCTTTTTTCATTTATTATTCGATGTTATTTTTTTCTTTTAAAAGGTATTTGTACTACAATAACTTTTTTTTGCGGCCTCATTTTCATCGATAGTTTTTCTTCACTTAACCACCATTGGAGAAAGAACTTTTCAAAAACAAACTTATTAATAGTTTGTGGAGGTTTAAAACCCCACAAAATACAAATAAAACCCCCCACAAAACTAATTTTTATTATTATTTAACAGAAGGATCGTATTGTCCCAAAATAAAATGGTTGAGGATCGAAGTGTCCCTTTTTTTTAACAGGGATCGCTTTGTCCTTCGTGAAAATGGACAAAAATCGAATTGGGTGTTTACTCATTTTTTTACCATTAGATATCTTTTAAAAGTGATCATTTATTCAGTTTTTTATTACACTCAATTAAAAAAATATAAATAAACACATTTAAATTAAATAAATTTAGTGTCTTTTTAAAATTAAAGATACATCCAAAATATAAACTAAATAAAACTGAAATTTAAAATTTAAAATTTAAAATTTCTACTTTAATTTTTCCATTTTTAATTATCAACAGATTATCATTTAAATACATATCCAAAAATATAAATTTAGTAAAATTGAAAATTTAAATTTTAAAATTCAAAAAATAAATCTTAACGGTTTTAATCAACGCACACTATAAAAAACTTCTAAAAGAGATCATAAAACTCCCAATCTCGCCATCATCCTCATAGAGCTGTGTCTGTGGGATTCTTCGTCCGCGCTGCCTTCCTTCTTGTCGTCGCCACTTCTCGACGCTGTCACGTCATCCTCAGAAAGCTGCACGCGTCCGTGGGATTCTTCATCCGCGCCGCTTTCTTCCTCGTCGCCGCCTTCCTCCTCGTTGTCGCCACTTCTCGGCGCCGCGGCGTCATCCTCAGAGAGCTGCATGCCGTCTGTGTGTTTCTTCGTCTGCGCCACCTTCCTCCTCGTCGTCGCCACTCCTCGGTGCCGCCACGTCATTTCCAGCGCTGTTCGTCTGCTTCGCCATTGCTTTGTGCCGCCGTCGTCTGCCTCGATCGTCCTGGGCATCGCCTTCCTCCTCGCTGCTCAGTCTGCAGCCTCGCTTTGTCCTACTCTTCGTCGTGTTCATCCTCATCAGTGTCGCCAATCCTTCTGTGTCGAAAGTGAACCTCAAGTATTTTGGATGTATTTAAAAGAAAGCGATTCATAGTTAACCGTATGTATCTATTTAGTTATTCAATCATATTGATTTTGCATCATATGTACAACATCCTAATTTATATTTGGAGAATGGTTTAGGTAGAAAAACAACTTAAAGAATCACAATTCTCAAATTGTCAACACTGTGATACCTACAATTACGGCCAATGGAAGGGTTTAAATTTCTAATTTATGATTTTGGATGTACTTTAGAAATAGTTTGTGTATCACTTCATAGTTTTAGATGTGTTACAATTGTTTTTTAATGTTTAAATTTAAATTTAAATTTATGATTTTGGATGTATTTCAAAAATATTTTCTGTATAACTTAATAATTTTAGATGTTTTACAATTAAAAAAAATTACGGCCATGGCAAAAATTATAATAAACTCTAAAATTGTTTCATATATCATAAAGTTAAGAAATTAACGTTAAATATCTAATTAGTTTTTGCCTCTTTCACGGCAGAAGAGTAGCACTCTTCTATAGAAATTTTTTGTAAAAAACGTGAAAAAGAGAAATACAAGAATGTACAGAATGTACGAGAGAGAGAGGAACTCGTAGAGAAACTGAAAAAAAAGTAACTATTTTATAAAGTGGATAGGAAATTAGAAAAATTATAATATTTAAAATTTAAATTAATTTTAATTACTAACATATTTAGCTACAAACTACAAATGTGTTTTAATTAAAATTTAATTAAATAATATTATTTAAATTAAAAGATTAATTAAAGACCGAATTTTAAAGAACATATAGTATTTTTCTTTCTCCACAAATTCCAACATCAAGTTGTAGTAACTTAGATCTTAATAAGAGATTATAGATACGGAAGGATTTATGAATTATAATGAGTGATTAGGTGTGGATTTCTTCTGTTGTTGATGGTAATGTCAAAAATGACAGAAGATATTTATTAGTACTCTTTATGTTATTTGTTTTCCTCTACTGTTCTTGGTTGGTTATGTTTGTCTTCGTATACTCCATTTGCAGGGGTGGCAATGGATGGAGTATGGTAGGGTTTGGATCCAACCCGAACCCTATCTGCAGGTTTAGATTTTTATATAAACTCAATCCTATCCTATCTGTGGGTTCAGAATATTCTAACCCTAATCCTACCCAATCTTAACCCGCCGATACCCTATCCTATCTGCGGGTTAAAAAAGGATACAATATTATTATATCACTTGATGATAATTTAAAATAGATTTTTATGTAAAAAAAATTAAATTATCAGTTAATGATATTTTTTAGTGGCTAAGGATCTTTTGCATTTAGTGAGAGGTCTTTGGTTTAACATCCACTTAAAACATATTTTTATATAAGTATAAAACATATACATATATAGAGTGCGGATTGGTCGGGTAGGATTGAGACTTAACACGTACCCTACTCGACCCGCACGAGAACCCTATCCGCTGCGGATCGGGTAGGCAACCCTATCTGATAGGATGGAATCGGATTGGGTACTCACGGGTAGGGTACATATTACCACTTCTATCTATTTGTTGTGTTGAGTTTTTTTTAAAAAAAAAAAATAAAAAGATTATTATATATTAAATTTTATTTTGAGCGATATTATTTGAATATTATAAAGTAAATGTTAATCATTTTAATATTGAAAGACAGATTAAGCTGAGATTTACGGGCGATAAGAATACGTATTAATATAAAATAAATTTTATTAAGCTCTTTATTAAATATAAAGTTAATTATTCTCTATAACATATTTAATTATTATTAAATAAAATGAGTTGT
The DNA here is from genome assembly GCF_014773155.1 of Arachis stenosperma. NCBI lineage: Eukaryota > Viridiplantae > Streptophyta > Magnoliopsida > Fabales > Fabaceae > Arachis > Arachis stenosperma. The sequence goes on along the minus strand of NC_080385.1, from coordinate 123,350,307 downwards.
ATATTTTTATTAATACTTACTCATAATTTAACATGAATTTTGATAATTAACTATTTTATTATAGTAAAATTTTACAAATAACAAAATTGACTAGAAAGGTCTTTTTTTATTTTTTTCCAATTAAACCATCTATTTATTAATTAGTTTTAAAAAGGAAAAAATTCAAAAGTAAAAACAACCAATAAAAAAAAAAAAAAACAAACGACGATTCTCTCATAGTCAAACCGCAGACTTTTTCTTAATCGAGAAGATATTATAGTTTTCATTGAACACTAATGTGGTTAATTAAATACTTACGCATACATATCCCCTTCCCTTCTCTGTGGTTCTGTATATCAACTTTTGTTTTTTTTTTTTTTTTGTCATAAAAGGTTGAAGTCAATTTTAAAAATTTTGAAAAATATTGGATAGACTCAAACTATTACTTTACCAAACATAAAGAAAAAAAAAAAGTATTCAACTTAGCATCTATGGCTTGAAGCATATATGGGTCTGGCCTATTTAGTGGGCTGACATCAATAAATTCCTTCCAGTTTTTCCAATACAGAATGTTTCCGTTGGTTTAAACTTTAAACATTGGACCCAATAAAAAGATTTCCCCAAACCCAAAGAAAGTAACATCCCAAAATTGTGCCGATTATACACACAAACACACGCACACAAGCAAAAAAAAAAAATAATAATAACGTTTTTATATTTTCATTTTCAAAATATTCAAACTAACCACAAATGGGATGGATGAAATACCTTAACATAAGTAATAAACTGAATCTCTAGACTTTAGTTTATTTGGAAATATTAGGTAATAAAGATGAAATTCTGGATTTTTTATTATAAAAATTTTTATATCGTGTTATAAAATTATCTCCCCTAAAAATTTAAATTATTAAGTATTAACATAGGATTATATATAATAATAATAATAAATTTTTAATAATTATCTGTAAATATTTTTGTGAGTACAAATTTAGCTCTGGACATGCCTGATTAAATGTAGTAATTAATAATTAACTACGAGAAAAGTTCAACAGTTTTTATTGGCCAGCAGTTTTATTTGACACAAACACTGTCAGTCCAACAATCTTATTTCATGTTTTTAATTTATACTTTTACATATTAGGAAAACTTTCAACTGTGCCATTCACTTTATTGTAATACTGGTATGTCAAGTACGGTCCGGTTAAAATTTAAATTTTTGTTATATTATGTACGATGAATTACCATAAATATCCCTTGAGTTTTGTTTAAAAGACCAGCGGCGACTGCTAACCAATGAACACAAAGTTAAAAAATTGTTGAAACTCCACTTGACATAACTTTAATTAGTTATATATGTGTATTTTTTAATATGAATAGTAATTAATGAATATTATTAAATATTAAAATTATACATACCATTATTTTTAATAAAATTCTCAAGTCATTATGTATATATAGTAGAATCGTGTTAAGTTAATTTACTCCAAATCATATTTATGAAATAGAAAAGGTTTTAAATACTAATATATTTTTAAAAAGTTATAATATATACAGCAAAGCAAACTCAATTTAATTTTAAAATTTTATATTTTTATTAAAAATATAAATAATATTAAGTAAGAAAAAAACTAAAATTATTCAAAGTGTATTATTAATTTAATTATGAAAAAAGAATAAACGAATGATATTTTAAAACATGTGAAAAAATAAACTTATTAAATATTACTACATAGAAAGTGTCGAGAAACATAAAACAAGAAAAGAAAATAAAATAGAAAGTACAAAGTTTTTTTTTATCAAAAAACACAAGAGTTTTAGTTATATAAAATAAAATTATTTTGAATTGTATAATTTTTTGTTGAATAACAATAAAGAAAAACACAAAAATTTTGTTTCATAACACAAAAAGTTATTTTAAATAATGCAAATATATTTTTTTATCTTTTTTCTTCTTCTCTTTTATATGTTTTATTATTGACATAAAATAATTTATGTGTCTTCATATATTTCTCTAAAAAAATAGTAAATTTTATTTAAACAAATTAGTTTTTAAGTTAAATTATATAAAGATATAATAAAAAAAATAACACAATAAAATACATAAATTTATTTGAAAATTACAGAAATTATTTTAAATTGTACAAATTTTAAAAAGAACATAAAAGTAGAGAAAGACTCGAAGAAGAGGATGAAAAAAAAGAAAAAAGACATTTACTTATATGTGCATGTAACTAATACGATTTGGTTAAAATTTAATGATTACAAAAATAAAATTTTCAACTAGTATTTTTGTAGTTTTTGTTTATTAATATTTTTAAATAAAAATTAAAAATAATAATGAATCCACTATAGTAATACGAAAGACAATTAATAAAATAAAACAAGAGTATTGTATTACATTATTACAATAACACCTAAAAGAAAATTAAGGGTTCTAATTTATTTTTCAATTATCTTATTAGTATTTAATAAGTTCAATTTCAATATATATTTAAAAAAGCCAAAATGATAAGAAATTTAAAGCTTTTAATTTAAAAATTAAAAAATAATTAAAATAAGTTAAAAATTCAGTATTTTTCAATTGATAAAAGTAGTTCAATTATTATTACGAATAAAAGATAATATTTATTGTGAAATTAAGATGGATAAATAGATAATTTTTTACTAATACTTATGTATTTTTAAAAGGAATAGATAATTTTTTAATTAATGTTCTAATAAGTTATAATGACCCTAACAAAATACATAGGTTATATAATTAATTATTTACCTATTTTGTAGAAAACAATAAATTAAGAATAATATAGTAAATTCGTTTTTAAAATTTTTTGGTCGAAAAGTTTAATTTTCAACAAATTTTAATTATTAAATCAGTTACTAAACTTATTACACAAATTAATTTTCATGTTAAATTCTATAACAAATAGACAAATTAACCTTCATTATTATTTAGAAAAATATTAGAAAGTCATCAAATTTTATTATTTTTTATCATTACTTAGTTCTTGACTCAATTCTTTTAGTTTAATCTTTTTAATCTAATAATCTAAGAACATATTTTATCCCATATTTTTAGATATTAATGACTAAGTAATGACCAAAAATAATAAATTATGATAACCTTTTAATATTTTTTTATTAAATAATAAAAATTTGAATATCTATATATAACAAATTAGAAAGCTAACAATATATTTAGAAACTACCTTAAGTTCTCTTTTAATACATTATTAATAAATAGATAAATAGATAAACTAGTGAATTAGTAAGTATAAAAATACTTTTTAATTTTTTTATTTATTAAATATATATAATTATTACAATGCAAGATTAATAAAGATGATGAGTATATGAATATCTTATTCTTTAATTAATAAATTTTGGGTTTAAATTTTGTAAATGGGAAAATGAATATGTTTTTTATCTATATACATATGATGAAGACTATTTTAGAAATAAAATAAAATTATTATGGGTTATTAGAATTTTTTATTTTTTGTTATTATTTAGTTATTAACTCAATTTTTTAGTTTAATAGTCCAACAATATATTTTATGTCATACTTTTAAATATTTATGATTAATTAATAGCCAAAAATAATAAACTCTAATAATCCTCTAGTATTTTTCATAACAAAATACATTAAATCTATCTTTCTCTAATTTCTTTTATTATATCAGTTAATACTTTTTATATTATTAAAAATATTATTTGGTTAAATCTCACTTTTTTTTATTTTACCGATATGATAAAGGATTTTTTTTTTTAAATCTCAAAACCAAAAATTTTATTTATAATCTATTATAATACTTGTGTAACACTTGAAATAATAATGATAATTTTAATGGTTAATAACATTAGACTAGTCTAATGACAACTTTGTTTTAATTAGACATATATATTCTAACTATTTTCTTAATTTAAACACTAATATATATATATATATATATATTATATTTCATCACAAAATCTAAATTAAACCACTATACCAGTCTAATGACAAAATTGCATTTCTATTTATCGAGGTTCATTTTTTTTTAAGAAAAGAAATCCATAATAGAGCATTGAACTAAGTCCTAATATAACTAAGCTAGCTGAACTAAAAGTCATTTATAAGCCATCAACGCTACAATAGTACAATCCACTAAGAAGAGGAACACAAAATTTTCCTGCAACATCTATGTACAACCGATAAAACAGGTCTATTACACACCATGTTCTAAATATTCTAAAAAGCACTTCAGTTATTTCCTCTAACATCTCAACCGTTTCTATTTTTTTTATTAATATCTGAATGGCTATTATTTATTGTATACAGGTGTACCAATCAAGTACACTGGTATATATAAAAATCTTCCTAAATATTATTGATTAATTACTGACTAAAATATGAAATTGTGTTGCCCTGTAACATTATCCATCAACAAATTTTATTGTATTGGACTTTCCAGTTGTTTAACAAAAAAAATAGTTTACATTAGTGACACCCATTACGCAAGATATATTAAAACTTTAGCCGTACAAAATTTATTAGTTTTCTCCCTAATTAGGCTGTCATTGCAGAATATAGACATAGTGATATTTAGGAAAGTACATTGTATAAATTGTAAGCCTAGTGTCTATAATTAAGTAGACCATTGAATTAAATTGTATGTTGCCCGTGTCAAGAAATAGTAAATCTCATCTTATTCACATAAATGCTTCTATTTAATTTAATAAGGGAAATTGATCATAAACCTTCTATTTAATTTAATAATACCATTATTTAAATAATTGAAGTCGTACTAACTTTAATTTTCATGTAATAAAAAAAATATAGATAGATAATAAAAATATTAAACAATGTAGATAATGAATATATCGAATGGTTATCTTGATATTAAATTTTAGATAGATAATTTAAGGAGGTAGAGTATTTTTATTTTTAAAAATATTAGTGATATTTTATTGGGCCAATTTTAAAATTCAATTATTTTTAGAAAATTTAGAATTTAAGATTATAATTTAGAATATAAAATTTAACTTTAATATTAATAAAATTATTTTTTTAACTTTAATTTTTAGAGAATTTAGGATTTACGATTATAATTTAGAATATAAAATTTAAATTTTAATATTAAAAATTAAAAAGAAAATTAACTCATATGTTTGAAAAAAATTGGTTCTCTAATTAAAATTATAATAATAAATTAATAATACAAGTATATATATTGTAAACAACTTAATTAGTTTAACCTAGAATGAATAAAAAAGAATGTGATCGAGACCTACCAAGGACTTTGAAGTTCCTAACTTTTAAGGTTTTTCCTAATTGAAGCTGTTTAAACCATAGGGTGGCTATCTATACTTTTAGTTACGTTTTTGGTTTCATTTGATTAATAATTATTGCCTCATTTAATAATAGTATTTATTTTCATAGGAGTTGAGACCTATATATATTATATTATATAGTACTAAATTAAAACATTAACAAAAGGACCTATGTGTAATAAGGGAACTTTGGGATTAGTAACAAATGGGTTGTGAATTTAATGCAATGGATATTACACAAATGAATAGGAACCAAGCAATGACCTAGATGTAACTTTTGTTGTATACTACTGTGCATTATTATTGCCATTTTCTCAGGTATGTATATATGCTTAAGCACAATGCAAAAGAGAAGATTTATTAACCATAACTAATAACTAATAAATGACGTATAAAATGTACACTAATAATGTCAGTTAGGCTAGGCTCCATACCCTAATAAGCTATGCTCTTATTAATTCAAAGTTCATTTATTAGCTGTCTTTTAATTATATATTGTCTAAAATATTTTAGATCAATGAAGTTCTTAATAAATAAATCTCTGGTCAATTTGACATGAAAACATCGTTTTATTTAAATAAATAAGAACGTATAAGCTTCTAATCAATTTAAAAAAAAGGGTAAAAAATTCAAATGAGCCAAGGGGAGCTCATTTTTACCCAAATCCGCCAAAACAAATTTTGATACATCAATCCACCAGAACACATTTTTATATAATTCGAATCAATAGGATTCGAATTAGCTTTGCACATAATTCGAATTGATTCAATTCGAATTATGACCAAATACTCTTCCCACGTAGTTCGAATCAATTAGATTCGAATTAGGCATGCAAGGTTCGAATTATATCAATTCGAATTACATGGAGTACGTGGCTTAGGGGAGTTCGAATTGAGTTGATTCGAATTACAAGTGAATTCCCTGTAAAAAGGAGTTCGAATTAAATTAAATTAAATTAATATTTAAATTGAATTCCCTATAAAATTCTAATAATTTTAATATTTAAATTAAATTTTAATTTAATTTTTAATATTTAAATTTTTTTTTCAATTTTAAATGAATTTAGTATTATTTCAAAGTTAAATGTGACATAATAACTAGTATATTTAAAATTAATATAATATTTAATTTTAGTACGTAAATAAAATTGATCTATTAATAATTATTAATATAAAAGTTCTTATTAATTATTTTAAATTAGATTTAATAGTAAAATAATATTAAATCTGTTTAAAATTTTTTAAAATTAAAATAGCCTATTTAAAATATTAAAAAATAAATTAAAAAATTATTTTAAATATTAAAAATTAAAATAATACTTTATCCTATAATGTATTATTTATACTCTCTATCTTTTTCCTATATTATTATTTTAATTTTTATATTTAATTTTTTTTTCAATTTTAAATGAATTAGTATTATTTCAAAGTAAATGTGACATAATAACTATATATTTAAAAATTAATATAATATTTAATTTTAGTACGTAAATAAAATTGATCTATTAAATTATATTAATAAAAGTTTTTTATTAATTATTTAAATTAGATTTAATAGTAAATAATATTAAATCTGTTTAAAAATTTTAAAATTAAAATAAGCTATTTAAAATATTAAAAAAATAATAAAAAAATAATTTAAATATTAAAAATTAAAATAATACTTTATAGGAAAGATAGAGAGTATAAATAATACATTATAGGATAAAGTATTTTTATTTTTAATATTTAAATTAATTTTTTAATTTTTGTTAATATTTAAATAGCCTATTTAATTTTAAAAAATTTTAAACAGATTTAATATTATTTTACTATTAAATCTAATTTAAATAATTAATAAAAACTTTTATATAATAATTATTAATAGATCAATTTTATTTACGTACTAAAATTAAATATTATATTAATTTTTAAATATACTAGTTATTATGATACATTTAACTTTGAAATAATACTAAATTCATTTAAAACTGAAAAAAAAATTTAAATATTAAAAATTAAAATAATACTTTATAGAAAAAAATAGAGAGTATAAATAATACATTATAGGATAAAGTATTATTTTAATTTTTAATATTTAAATTAATTTTTTAATTTATTTTTTAATAATTTAAATAGCCTATTTTAATTTTAAAAAATTTTAAACAGATTTAATATTATTTTACTATTAAATCTAATTTAAATAATTAATAAGAAACTTTTATATTAATAATTATTAATAGATCAATTTTATTTACGTACTAAAATTAAATATTATATTAATTTTTAAATATACTAGTTATTATGTCACATTTAAATTTAAAATAATACTAAATTTATTTAAAATTGAAAAAAAATTAAATATTAAAAATTAAATTAAAATTTAATTTAAATATTAAAATTATTAGAATTTTACAGGAAATTCAATTTAAATATTAATTTAATTTAATTTAATTCGAACTCTTTTTTATAGGGAATTCACTTGTAATTCGAATCAATTCGATTCGAACTCCCCTAAGCCACGTACTCCATGTAATTCGAATTGATATAATTCGAACCTTGCATGCCTAATTCGAATCTAATTGATTCGAACTACGTGAGAAGAGTATTTGGTTATAATTCGAATTGAATCAATTCGAATTATGTGCAAAGCTGATTCGAATCCTATTGATTCGAATTATATAAAAATGTGTTCTGGTGGATTGATGTATCAAAATTTGTTTTGGCGGATTTGGGTAAAAATGAGCTCCTCTTGGCTTATTTGGGTTTTTTACCCTAAAAAAAATGTTAGAGAGTTAGTAACTTTTATGATTTGTAATTATTAAATAGTCATTAATAATAATTTTTATAGTATAAAATTTTATTCAATAATTAAGAATTATTTACTTTTTTTTTGCTAATTATATACTAGTCATAATTTAATAAAATTATGAGCAATGCTAGGGGGCCAGCAATTTTTGTGATTGTTAGCCATCAACTAGCCATCAATGATGATTTGATGGTGTGAGATTGATATGAGATTTCATCCAATGGCTCACCTTCCCCTGCTGGTTACATGCTGGCCAAAATTCAATAAAACTGCTGGCCCCCTAGACTTTTCCTAAAATTATTGATCCCTTGACTTTTTTCAAAAACTTTTTTTAATTTTAATTTAGAAAGAAATCGATCTCTATTCATTTTATATTAATATTTAATGTTCAACTCGGCATGTTAATGCGACACATTAATAACTTTAGTTAAGATAATGGTGATACTAATAAAAAGGTCATATTAAATCTGGACCAAACTAAACTTTTTTTTTTGGTTAAAAATCGTATTGTTGTTTGGAAAAAAAAAACAAAATTTGAATTGATACTTCACCCTATTCAAAATAATACAATATATAATTAGGAACATGGTGATGAAGTTGGAATTGGAAGGCTTAGGTTCAAGGGAGTTGAACTACAAATAAACTTTGTTGGCCAAATTGTGGTTTTGGCAGTGAATAGTCAAAAGGATTCTGTAAGTGAACATAATTATAACCTCTTTTTCCCCATCATTTTCTACAGAGCTGTGTTCAGCCACCACCGAACTGTGGGGTTTAATTTGAATGAATGAGGGATAAAAAAGGGGATAATTTAATTTTATGTATATGTTTGGACCACTGCTTTTGTTATATAAATCATGAAAGAGCTAAATATAATGTAATGTCATATGCATGCTTTATTGCATGCTCGTGCAATATTAATTATGGGAACAAAAATTGTCCTCAATCAGCTGCTACTTTAGATAAGATCAATAATGTACTATATAATATAACAAGTGCTTTTCATATATACCATCTAATTTTCGTTATTAATGTTTATGCAAAAAGCCTAAAAGCCCTTTCGTCCTTCACCCCTCTCACACTCTTCTAGCCCTAGTTGTTATATTTGCTAACCTCAATCAAAGTGTTAATAATAATAATTTATCTTGGACTAGCTAGACACATTATGAATATTGGTATTATGATTTTTTTTTCCTTCCATAAAATTAAACTAACTAGTCCAAAATATTTGCGAATTTCCAGCTTTATATCACATCACTAATTTAAGAGGGAATTGGTATCTCTCTTGTCCTTATCTTATCCATAATTGTCTTATATGTGAGGGGTGGGGTACTATGGTAATTAGCTTTAATCATAATTCATAAAATTTTGCAACATAAAAGTGAAGTGGTTTACAAACCAAGAGGCATTAATTAGCTTGGAGAAGTACTATTTTATCACTAGTTACAAAAATGAAAAAACGAAATTGTGGATAACAATCACACACATTTTTATATTTCAGATACCGAACACACTGGTGGATGGGCATGGCTAATTTAATAATTTTCCGCAAATGATTGAGATAACTTTAACATCTATTAAAAATCATTGAAACCCAAGATTGAGGTGCTCCTAATCTAAATTTCCATCACCTAATTAAAAATTTGGACAATACCATGGTGAAGAGTAAAGTTTTGATAAAAAATTAAAATTACTTTTTAATAAAAAATTTTATTCTTGACTCAATTTTATTATTCACCAAAAGAATTTTTAAAACATTCAATTCGTCCGGTACACTTTTCTTCTCAATATTTTTACTTTGGTATCCAAATTAAAATAAAAAATTAAATTATAAACAAAATAAAATCTCTATAGTTTGAAATCGTATCTTTTTTTAATTCCCATAAAACTATATAATAATTGAGCTAATTATATATCTCTAATTAAAAATCAGAGTTTGTTCAATTGCTTTCAATTATTCAAGACATAAATTAATACTATGTATGTTGATTTTTTCAATACTCAAATGACACCTCACAACAATTGATCTTTGAAGTGAAAATAATCAACCTTGTCTAGAAACTTCGTTCAAGGTCAATTTAATGTTGTATATATAATTGACATAACCACCCCACATGAAATAGACTAATAACATGATAAAGATAAGTGAACCAATTTCATAAGGTGAAATATATGGTAAAGATGTTGTTTTAAAGATGTGCTATGTGGCAAAATCTGAACCACTCATTCAAAAGCCACACTTTTAATTTAAAACTGTTGCCTTTTACAAAGAAAAACGTCACCTAATGGAAAAAACTAGTAAATTAGAAGATTTAAGAGAAGAAATAATTAATCTATCGAAATTAATAGATCAAAAACTTATGATTTTAACTAATGTAAATTGTAATGACACTGAATTTTTAAAATCAATACAAAATGATTTTTCTCAAAATCTTAATTTTACTTTAAGTTTTATTGAAGGTCTTCAAAAACCTGAAAAAACTTATATTTCACATGGAGTTTCTAAAAAATGTTTTCATGGAGACGAGTATCCCCATCTTCATCATACTTTTAATCCACAATTAAATTCTATAATAGACATGCTTGAAGAAATATTAGTTTCTTTAAAATTTCAGAAAAATAAAGAAAAAGAAGAACCTAATATGATAGATAAAATTGAACAGATTCTTGATAAACATTTCCAAAAAGAAATTCCTAAAAAAGAAGAAGTCCAAAATAAAATCGATACAACAAATCTAAAGATTAGACCACCTCTAAAACTATGAATATTGATGAAAAATTAGAAGAAGTCACAATGCTTTTTAAACAATTAAAAATGGCTCAAGAAGACAATTTTATGGAAAAAGGTTTTCAGATTAAAGAAGAACCAGATTTTTTTGAAAGAGAAGAATATGTTTTAGACTATTCAAGTGATGAAGAACCAGTACATCCAGTACAAGTTAAAGACGAAGCTGGAACATCTGGGAATAATAATAATCAAACCCAATTTAAATGGGAAACAGGTTTTGAAAATTATGCTTTCAAAAAAGGTTTTATAAGCAAAAATTCAAAATATACTAAAATACCATCTAAATATGTTCCTAGAATTCAAGAACTAGAAGGGGAAAGAATGCTTGATCTAGATTGCAAAAAGAACGAAAAAGAAATTTTCGAAGATTGGGTGAACTCTTTTCTATTAGAAGCTTATACAAACCCAAAACTAAATGAATTATCTGAAAGGGATATCTGGAATTTCATAGGATTTCACACAAAAGGAATTATAAGAAATTATATGTTATCAGTAGATAATAAAATAATAAAAGAATTAGCTGAAAAAACAACAGCTTATGATAAAATAGCACACATAATGATGGTTCTATACAAAGAATTCTTTGGAAAAAATGTCATAAATCATAGAAATGAAATTTCTGAACAAGAGTATTTAGAGGCAAAAAATCATTTGGCTAATATTCAGATTTTCGATCTTTGTTACATAGAATCCTATATTTGTGAATATAGAATATATTATTATAAATTAAAAGAAGAAGATAAAAATCATTATCTTAACATGTATATCACAAAACTTCCATATCCTGTTAATGAAATTATTATGGGAAGGTTTATAAGAGAAATAAATAATAAAACAATTGAAAATAATTTTGGTGGAGCAACATTTGCTATAAGAGAGGAAATAAAAGAACGCTGTATGCAAGAAGCTACTCAGAAAAGATTTAATAATATAATTAGAATTTGTTGTCAAGATAATGAAGAAATTCCTCAAAAATATGGTTCTAATAAAAACATTCGGAAATACCATCCTTATAAAAATATACAAAGAAAAAGAAAATATCACTTTAGAAAAAGAAAATATTATCCAAATTGGAGAAAAAAGAGATATTTTAGGGAAAGAAGTATCAATAAAAAACAAAAGAACTATTGCCCAAATAAAAAAGAAAACTGTAAATGTTGGTACTGTCAAGAAGAAGGACATTATGCAAATGAATGTCCAAAAAAGAAGGATAAAAAAGGCCTAACTAAACAACTAGAAGTTGCAAAAACTTGTTTTATGGAACCTCTAGAAGAATCTGATGATGAACTAAAATATATTTTTGAATATGTCTCAGAAACAGACTCAGAGACAAGCTCAGGAACTGAGTAATAGTGCTACGTTTATTACTGTAAAAATTGCAGAAAAATTTATTAATGCCTTCATAGACACAGGGGCAACAAAATGTTTTGCAAGTTCAAATATAAAATTTAACTGGAAAAAGTTAGAAAATCCACTAAGAATTAGAATAGCCGATAAATCTATACACAAAATTAATTTTAAAGCAGAAATGATTGAAGTCTTCATTCAAAATTACAGATTCATTATTCCATCTATATATAAATTAGAATCTGGAATAGATTTAATTATAGGAAATAATTTCCTAAAACTATACCACCCTTTTATCCAAGAATTAACATATATAGTTCTAAAAGCCCCATATGATTCCTCTCTAAATCAAAAGGCAAAATTAATAAAAATTCCAACTACTACTATAAACGAAATTTTAAAATTCAAAATATTTTCAATTTTAGAAGAATGTTATTTGAACTTATATTTCCAAATAAAAACTCCAAAAAATGACCTCGAAATTAAAATAGAAGAACTTTTAAATGAAGTTTGTGCCGAGAATCCTCTGGATATTAAAAATACAAATAAAGAATTAGTAAGTATTAAATTAAAAGATCCTTCAAAAGAAATAAATGTTCAAAATAGAATCCCTTATTCAGCAAGAGATAAGGAAGAATTTTCAATAGAATGTAGAGATCTTTTGGAAAAAGGAATTATAAGATTAAGTAAAAGCCCTCATGCGGCCCCAGCCTTCTATGTTGAAAACAATAACGAAATTAAAAGAGGAAAACGAAGAATGGTTATTAATTATAAAAAGATGAATGAAGCAACCATAGGTGATGCTCATAAGCTCCCAAGAAAGGATTCCATTCTAGAAAAAATCAAAGGAGCAACTTGGTTTTCATCGCTCGATGCGAAATCAGGATATTGGCAACTTCGTTTAGACGAAGAAACAAAGAAATTAACTGCTTTTACTTGTCCAACAAAAGAATCAACAGGAGTATTACTCTACGAATGGAATGTCCTACCATTTGGACTAAAACAAGCTCCAGGTATTTATCAAAGATTTATGGAAGAAAATTTAAAAGATTTAAATGATTTTGTTCTAGTTTACATTGATGATATACTAATTTATACAAAACAAGATAAAGAAGATCATCTTCAAAAATTACTAATTGTCTTAGAAAGATGTAAAGAAAAAGGGTTAGTCCTTAGTAAAAAGAAAGCTAAGTTAGCAAAACAAGAAATAGAATTTCTTGGATTAATTCTATCTACTGAAGGGAAGTTAAAACTTCAACCAAATGTATTAGAAAAAGTAGATTTATTTCCTGATAAGATGGAAGATAGAAAACAATTACAAAGATTTTTAGGATGCATAAATTACATTTCTGATCAAGGATTTTTAAAGAATATAACAGATTATACTAAAAACTTATTTTCAAAAATAAGTATAAAAAAGATTTGGAAATGGGAAGAAAAAGATAGCCTGCAGATTCAAAAAATTAAAGAACTCTGTAAAAATCTTCCAGAACTGTATATTCCAAAAGAAGATGACTATTTAGTAGTAGAAACAGATGCTTCAGACAAGACCTGGTCAGGCTGTCTAAAAGCTAAAAAAGCTGAAAAAAGCTTGAACAAAGAAAAAGAATCACTAGATTCTAAACATTCCTCAAAGGAATTACTATGCAGATATATTTCTGGAACATTTACACCAACGGAACAGAGGTATACTACCCATGAAAAAGAAACTCTAGCAGCAATAAAAACTATTAAGAAATGGAGAATTGATCTACTTCCAAAGGAATTTACATTACGAACGGACTCAAGTTATTTAACAGGTTTTATTAGATATAATTTACAATCTGATTATAATCAGGGTCGTCTGGTAAGATGGCAAATGTTCTTATTACAATATCCGATAAAAATCGAGTACATTAAAGGAAATAAAAATATTATTGCAGATACATTGACTAGAGAATGGAGTTCATTGTCAACACAATGAATCAAGAAATCCAGAAGCTTGAACAAGAGCTTAAAAAGTGCAATCACTGTCAGCAGCTACGAGCTCAAATTCAATCCATAAAGAAGGCCATGGAAGCCATGAAAGCAACCCAACAGGCAACATTACCTGCTTCTATACCAATGTTAACAACACCATCAGAGTTCAGCCAGCTAAGCGTGGTGGACCAACCAAAAATTGAAAAAATTTCTGAAAATAAAACTTTGGCAGAAATAATTAAAAAATCAACTCAGGACAAAAAATACTATGTCATCTATAATGGCCCAATGAAAGGAGTCTACGACGATTGGGCTAAAGCAGCCCCATTCACCCATCAGCCCAAAACTATTCACAAAGGAGGATTCTTGACAATAGAAGAAGCAAAAGAATCCCTCAGAGAATATGAAGTGCTACACCCAGAGCAAATTTTAAAAAGAGCAGAAAAAGCTCCAGTCCAAATCCAAAGGACAGCCCAAGCCCAAAGAACTGGACTAATGAAAAATATTCCTACAAGGGCCGAAATAAATGACAAGAAAAGGGTCTGCAGATCAAACTGTAGAGAAACCCTTAATCTGGTTCTAAACTGGACTCTGGATAAAAGAGCAATATTGGGATATTATCCCATTAACAAAGAACAGCTAACAAAGCTGGTAATCTTCCCAGAGGCTTCACCCTCTGATACATATCAGTTTTTCCAATACGGATTAATTGATACAATCCTAATTTTTGACAATTTAAATATCATTAAAGAATTTCCTACAGGTTTTATAGATGCAGTGAAAAAATTTAAAAATATGATTGATGCAAGAGAGCCAAGGGATATATCCCTAAAATTTACAAGTAGTCAGCCAATCTTCAATGAAGAAGGAGAATGTTTGATCCCAGCATTTCAAGTAGTTTTCATGTCAGTCTTCCCAGGAGATTTTCAACCAATAGAACAAGTTCAAGATCTATCAATTTATAGCGACGAAGGAAGATTGGCCAGCACATTGGCAAGAGTCTTCGAGAGAGCCCAAAAAATAAACAAAGAATCCAGAACAAGAATAAACTACAAAAGCAGAAACACTCTAATTGTTTCTAGTAAGAAAAACCAAATTGAATCAAGAGAAATGAGACTTCTAGTAGATTTTGAATCAGCTTTTTACAATTTTTCTGGATTACTAGAAAAGCTTCCTGACGGGATAAGAAGGAATCTATGCCATTTACTAAAAGACAAAGAAGACCATAGGTGCCAGCTGTGCACCTCAGAAATGTCTGAAGAAAGCAACAATGCTGAAGACCCCACCCACGTGGAAAAAGAAGTGGATGAAACATCTGAGTCATCCATCAACATTATTGTTGAATGATGTAAGAGCTTACGTCACAAGGCACCAATAATGTAGTTGGTGCGAATTATTGCTCAATGACGTAAGCAATGACGTCATAAGAAGGGTAAGGATGGGATTTGTCCATCAAACCCAACCATTATAAATAGAATGCTAAGTCATTTGATAGAGCATCAGAAATCAGAAAGCAGGAAGCTTAGAGTACTCACAGGCCAGGAGGGCGAAGAGGAAGTAGCTGAGGCGATTCTGGAGTCTGATCCATTAGAAAAATAATTCTAAGAAATTCCCCTCTGGAATTAATTTGTAAATCTTCCCTCTGGAGAACAAAACACATATTGTAAAATAGCAGTAAATAAAGAAGTTTATTCTCCAGAAAGGTACATCTTTATCCCAATCTTTTTAAGTTATGAATTATTTAGAAGATATAGAAATAACTGAAGAATCTGATTACTATAAGCTAACTGCTTTACTTGATAATGAAAAACAAGTCATTTTAAAAACGGAATTAGATCTTAAACCTAACGATAATTTTAATAAACAAAATCCTCTAAAAGAAATCTTTAATAGAAAAAATATAATATATTATGGAAAAATTCAGATTGAAACTCCAATAAAAATACAATCCGCAAATGGAGAACTTGAAATAGCCCTGATAAATGAACAAGATGTAAATAAACAAATTGGAAAAATTAAAGATCAACAAAAAAGATCTAAAATTGGATGGATTCATATTAGTACTATTCAAGTTTTAGTTAAATCCACATACATGAAAGGAATTAATTCTCCAATAAGTCTGGCAATCTGTGATAAAAGAATCACTAATCCTAGAGATCAAATAATTGGAATAATTCATGGTAATTTGGCAAACGTAAATGTTAAATTTAATGCTCATATTGGATACGCTATTCCTCTATCAACCGAAAATCTCGGAAGATCCTTAAGTTTGGCTTATAAATTCCATAAAATAGATTTAATGGAACAAAATGATGAACCATTTTCTATTACATATGCAATTAATTATGCGCTGACAAATAGTCATCATAGTATAGACTTTAAGGATAAAGAAAGAATTTATGTTGATGAACTTTTTCAAAAGTTTGTAAAAACAGAAATTCCAAGAAATAAAGCTATTGAGAACCCAGTTTTGTTATTAAAACAACCATCAAGAAAATCATTTTCATCATCTAGCTTTAGAATAAGAGAATCTAAAATTAACAGCCCTCTAAGTTTATCTCATTTAAAAGATGAAGAAAAAGATTCTGAAATAAAGGAGTTAACAAAAAGAATTGAAAAATTGAATGAAACTCTAAATAATAAATTATGACGATAAATAAAGAAGAAATATACGTATCTTATCAAGATAAGAAACAAGAACTCTTTGAAAGGGAAAATCGTTTGAAATACCTAAGGTTTTCTACAATAAATCAAAGGGCTTTTGAAACATTACTGATGATCTGTAATAATTTAAAAAAGGAAGTTGAAGAATTAGAAAAAATAATAGAATCTTTAGAAAATAATCATGAATCCATGGCAGAAGATGCTGAAATTTCAATATGAAAGATTTCCAAAGAAGATTGATTTCCTTAAAAACTACTAAAAGGAATATGAAAACAAGAATAATGGCTATAGCTATAAAAATGAGAAATTTGGCAACTGAATCTTCAGATCTAGAAGCAGAAATCAAAAGAGTAAATAAAAAGATAATTAGAACAAGAAAATTAATACAACGTTTTAAAACCAAAAAATCAGTCAAAAGTCTAAAAGAAAATATTAAAAATAAACAGATTTATCGTGCTCGTAGATTGCATTATCTTCATATACAAAGTATGATTGCACTACAAGCTTTTGAATCAAGAATACATGTTCAAAATATTCAAGTAATGCAACCTCTTCAGGTTGAACCCTTAGAACAAGTACAATTTGAATCCGAACAAGAATTACAAGTTCCTTTATCACCTTTACAAAATCCTATAATTTAAAAAAGCATAAAAAATGCCTGGTTTAGCAAATCAAACACTACAAGAATTAAAAAATGATTTAGATTTTCAGAAAAATAAAAAAAGATATTATGAAGTAAGATTACAAAATAGTAACATTTACATAAGAAATAGAGAAGAAGTAGAACAATTCTGTAAAAATTGTATAGAAAGCATATCAAGAGAAATAGAAAATTTGTTAAAAGAAATAGAAGATTTTAAAAATGCAAACCCAACTCAAGAAAAATATTTCAAAAACTTACAAATAAGAGCTATGGAATCTCTTAAAAAATGTTAGAAAATAAAAAAGAATTAAGAAATTATAAATATGATATTAGAATCATAAGTACATATCAAGGTTTAATAGTAAACGGAAAAATTGAAGTTGTAAGAGAAATTTTGGAAGCAATTTATACTTCATATTTTGAAACAGCAGAAAAATTTTACCAAAATCCATTAAATATAATACCTCAAGATAATTTTGTCCAAATCAAAAATCTTTTTGAAGCAGATTATGAAGAATTAGTAGAAATTTCGAAAGAAGAATTAATTGAAAAATCAAAATTAAAAAATTGGTATCAGAGCCAAAGTAACGATTCAAAAGTAACACTTTTCCTTTAAGCAACACTTTTTAGTGACACGCTTTTTTGTCATAAAAGACAAAAATCTGTAAAGATGCATCTTCACAGTAGATGGCACCATTTCATAAAAGTATTAAATAGAAGAGCCTCAAGCTTAATATACTGGGTCAAATTGCAAAATTATTCCATGTACAAATAAACTCTTCATTTTTATTTTTTTTAATTATTTTATAAATATCTATAATTTTATTAAATTTATAATTAAACTTTTATAACTTAAAATAAAAATTTTAATTAAATCTTTATACTATTTTAAATTTTATAATTAGATCGTTAATATACTAAAAATATTTAAAAAAATTTAGAATATTCAGCTTTAAGAATTTAATTTTTAAAAATAAATATTTTTAATTTATAAAAAAATATTTTAGTAATTCTATTATTTTTTACGATAATAATCTAATTGTAACATTTAAAATAGTGTAGAGATTTAATTAAAATTTTTAAATTATAGAAAGTTTTTTAAATTTGATAAAACATGGAGAGAGTTTAAGTTAATAAATTTAACAATAAGCATAATGTTGGATTAAAAAAATTAAAGAAAATCCACTAGATAATGATGATGTGCACATTATGACAAATTAGAAGCTTATTAGCCAAAAGACGTGATTAGATAATTAATTAATTAATTTCTATGTGCTTGACAGTGCAAAAACTTGGTTATCCTATCATCAAATCTAAGTAGCACTGAGAGTAGCCGAAAAGGTAGCCACATAAACATACATAATATCAGTTTCATAGAGCAATTCTGGTCTCTGTCAATTATGACATGACCACTGCTATGGTATATTCCCAGTACCACAACATAGATTCCCAAATGAGAAATTAAATCATTTTGGTGCACCAATAATTTTGTAAATTGTTTCAATTTATTACTTTTAATTAAATTTTTTATACCATTTTTCTTATAGTACATATTATTTTCTAATTTTAATTCTAAGGCTATTTTTAGTAATTTTTTTATAAGTATATAAAGTTTTAGTGTATAAATGTTATGAAATTACTCATCCCAAAATTATTTTTGATTTTTCGAATATAGAGTTCTGATACCATGTTATAAAATCACTCATTTTAAAAACTTAAGCTGATAAGAGAAGACAACATTAATAATTATATCTCTAATAATAAATATGGCTATTAATTAAAATTTTATTTATCACATATTAAATTTGTGAATAAAAAAAAGAGAAAAAAAAGAGCATTAGACTATATGAAAAAAGTGATAATAATAAGAAAAATAGATATTTCAGTGTTGGAAAGATATAACTGGCATGCAGTATAAGACAATTACAATAATAATACACGGTCTTTAATTTACTGCAAAAATATTTAAAATAATTAAGATTAAGCTAACGTCCTGAGATTTCTTTTAAATTTAGTGAAAATTTTTAATTTATTTACAAAATATATAATATTTTTCTTCAAACTTATTTAGTATTATTGCACTGAAACTTATATCTTATAATAAAACCTAATAACATCATTATATATATTGTAAACAAAGTTTAAAAAAATCAATAAAATTCAGACAACAGAAATTAAATCATGGTAATGAATTTCCTTAAATCTAGATATTTATTTTGTTTTTACTTAAGATAGCAATTTGAATTGGATTTTTTTAAATAAATAAAATAATTAATAATATATATTCAAACCGATATATACAACACTGCAAACTAATAATATATCTCATTTGTAAATAAAATATGTTTAATTTTTTTGAAACATATATTTCGTTTGTACTATATAAATATTTTGTTTACATTTATTAGTAAATATTATATTTACTTAAAAAAAATTGGGATCCAATTAAAATTCTGAGTGGTTGATATGTACAAAATATAACACCATTTAATGTGATAAAATGATAGCTCTAGTTTCTAGGGATGCCTCTCAGCTGGAGCAGAAAACTTAAAAGGTAAGCATTATATGCAGAAGCTCATGATCCAAGCCAGCCTAAGGCTATATAGAATTATAGATACTTTCATTCTCATTTCTTCAAAGAGTGATGCAAGCTGTCCTCTGTTTCTATCACTTAATCACTCTTTTGCCATTTCCTTCTTCATCTTCATAATTATAGTATAGGCTTCACCACACTGACGTAACAATGTAACAATACTCTTGTATAATAACCACACCACAATGGAACAAATAAAATTTCAAATAATAATAAGGGTTTCTTAGTAGTTATACATTGTGTAAAAAATTAAAATATTTTGAGTTTTTCTATATTAAAATAAGGGCAATGCTACTGTGCTGAAGAGGGAATCTTTCAACAGGTAAAGAAATGCGTTGGTAATTATAGTTGGTGGACACGTATTGGTGTTGGTACTGCACGCGCTGATCGTATATGATGTTTTGCAGTGATTACAGACTGTATTCCACCAAATAATGTTTGTGTAATTCCATATTAACAATGATTATTGGGGTTATAGATTTTTAATTATTATAACAACTGGGTTGATTTTATTGTTGGAATTAGACTTTTTTATATGTAGATGGATTGGGTTAATTGGAAGTCATTGGATTGAAATTATCCAATAATAATACAATAAAATTTCTCTTTTTTTTCTAATTTTGTTTTTTTTTTTCTTTATGGACTGATGTCCCTATAGAGTATCAAAAATAAAATAAAAATTTTATTAAAAATAATAACAATAATAACAACTTTTTGTTTTTTTTCCTTCTTGTTTTTATTTTTTAATTAAATAATAATAAAAATAAATCTTTAGAACATGAAGTACTTTTTTAAATATAAAATTACACTCACATAAAAATTTAGCATAAATGTATTATATTGTCTCTTTCACATAAATAATTTTTTTTTGTTTAAATACTAAAGAAAATAGAAAAAAAATTTTGATATGGGTCTCACTAATTTTTTTTCCATTACAAACAAAAAAATAAGAAAAAAATATTATCTTTTATGTATTTTTAATTTTAATAATTTTAATATATTATTATAATAGAGATTTATATTTAAACATTATATATGTATTAGATAAATAATTTAAATCGAATATATAAAATTATAACATTTTATAATATTCATAGAATGCAATAAAATATAAATAAAAAAAATACTTATATTTTATTTTATTATAAGAGTATTAATGTAATTTTATCTTATGTGTATATAATATTTTATACTATGACAACATTTGTGTCAACCTACAATGGCAGCATTTTGTATTTGCAGTTCTCCATGCGAGTCAGAAGAACGAAGCCATGCGTTACTGCTTGGTATACACACTTCACCATCTATATGTATGGATGTTTTCCCAATCCACATCATAGAATTTTTTTTTTAAATACACATCACAAAATATCTGCGTTTATTAGGTTTTGTTTGGATATAGGAAAGAAAATAAAAAAATGAGAAAAAAAAATAAAAAAAATAAAAAAATAAAAAAAATTATAATAGTATAAAATTATATTAATATTTTTATAATAAAATAAAATATAAATATTTTTATTTATTGATATTTTATTACATTCTATAAATATTATAAAATATTATAATTTTATATATTTAATTTAAATTATTTATCTAATACATATATAATGTTTAAATATAAACTCTATTATAATAATATATTAAAATTATTAAAACTAAATTATATTGATAATTATTAATAATAATAGAATTATGAATAATATTGTAAATACATATAAGATAATATTATTTTCTTTGTTTTTTTGCTTGCAATAAAAAAAATTAGTGAGACTCATATCAATTTTTTTCTTATTTTCTTTAGCATTCAAACAAAAAAAATAAAATTTTTTACTCATTTTTTTAATTTTTTAATTTTCTTTTAAACCAAACATAGTGTTAAAATATTCTGAGACATGCAATTTGACTATAAAAAATTAATTTATTACAGCGACACAATCCGAATCATGATCGTATGTTTTTGAAATGAAGGAGACAACATAATATATTTATACTAAATTTTTATGCGAGTGTAATTTATGTTTAAAAAGGTATTTCATGTTCTAAAGATTTGTTTTTATTATTATTTAATTAAAAAAATAAATACAAGAAGGAAAAAAAATAAAAAATTTGTTATTATTGTTATTATTTTTTATAAAATTTTTATTTTATTTTTTGGTACTTTATAGTGTATAAAGAAAAAAGAAACAAAATTAGGAAAAAGAAGAAGTTTTATTGTCAAATTAATTGATTATTTTTGAATAATTTCAATCCAATGACCTCCAATCAGCCCAATCTTTCTCCCTATAAAAAAGCCCAATTCCAACAATAAAATCAACTCAGTTGTTATAATAATTAAAAATTTATAATCCAAATAATCATTGTTAATATGGAATTACACAATCATTATTAGGTGGAGCACTGTTTGCAACCACTGCAAAACATCATATACAGTCAGTGTGTACAGTGCCAACACTAACACGCGTTCACCAATTATAATCGCCAACGCATTTCTTTACCTGCTGAAAGATTTCTTCTTCAGCACAGTAACATTGCCCTTAAAATAATAGTATCTGAAAACTGAAAGAGAATCCACTTTAATTTCTTCAAATAAATAATTACAAGAAAAATCAAGTCTCGTTCTCAATACACTTAGAAAGCAACATTTTACCAAATGCAACTCATTATTTCATTGGTTGTAGAGCTGATGTGATTTTCACATAAACTCTTTCCTTCTTTGCATTTGGAATGGTTATTTAGCTTGACAAATGCCTGAACAACTGTCTCTTCGGTATAAAGAAAAAACACAAAGAATAATAATAAGTAAAAAATTATAAATATAAATAGCCAAAAAGAGATGTTTTTATTTTTTGTTTCTCACAATATCTTTTAATCTAATAAATTAACAATTAATCTATTGTAAATCGAGACTACATTTTAAATTTTGCTGTTAATTAATAAATTATTACATACATAACATAAAATTTAAATTTTTGATACTTAGTAAGCAAATAAATGAAATAACTAGTTATTATTGGAATGAGGTCACTTTGTAATTTGATTGATTGTCCTTGCATTGAAGTTCAAAGAAGTCTCTTTCTACAATTTGTCATCAATTTTGTCACATATATGATATATATATAACATTAATTAGTCAATAGGGTTCCATATATTGAATGGGCTGTGTGGCCCAAATACCACCAAAGTGGACCAATAAATAAATACTGACCTCCACAACAACCAAAATGTATTACTATTAATAATTAATAATAGCATTGATTAAATAGTAATAGATGCAAAAGTTAAGTCATTCTTATTATACAAACTTACACATTTTTTCCCCTAGCAAGATCATTGAATGTGAATTTATGAAAGCACTGTACTTCTGTTTATTTGCTTTAAAAACAACATAATGTTGTAATACATATACATGCATCATTATTAATCCAATGGACAAACATAATAGAAAAAGAACGGGGAATCTCAGTTTGGGATGCCAATGGTTACTTTAGGTGGATATCCCTTTTCCTCTCCGTTTTCGTTTTTCTTCTCGTTTTAGTTTATGATTTTTTTTTTACGAATTTTTATTTAATTATTTTTACAAGAATAGCAAATATTTATAGATATCAATAGATATTATCTTTAATTTTTTTTAAAATTAACATAAAATTTAGAATATAATTTTTTAAAATTAAATAAAGTTTAATATAAGATAATATATTCAAAATTTCAAACACAATTTAATATAATCCAATACAAACATTAAATATCTAATAGGACAATTTATAATTTTATATATAAGCTAAGTGAGTGCATTTTAGTAAATTTTTACTTTACAAAAATTTTATCAGGTCATGTTCCGGATCCGATTCTCAGATTCTGTATCGGAGCAGTTACAACTCGATTACATAGGTCGAGAGATCAATATGGTCCAGACCGGTCAAGTAGTCACAAATGCCTAACTAAACATTCGAACTCAAATACTTCCTTATCTTAGTCCACAAGATAAAGATAAGATAACAACACAAACTATATAAAGGGAGCCAGAAGTTCCCTCAGGTACATTACACATTCCTAACTCTCACCTATACTTGTCAGATCCATTCTGACTTGAGCGTCGAAGTGTCTTTGTAGGTACCAACCATCGCCACTCCAAGAAGATCCGATCCCGTCACCACCCAAAGCCGATGAGTCCCTAATCCATCTTACAACCTGTACCGGCAACTTTCAATACGTTAGTGCCGTTTGTGGGAACTTGCCAAGCCTCCGCGACATGACGGAAGAATTCAAAGAGCGATCCTCAAACCTTCACCATGAGTTAGACCCACCCAACCCGACGGACGAGCCACAAAACAACGTCCCCCTGGCCGTCCCACGGGAGGATTACCAGCACCATGCATCGCCAATCGATCCCTAATAGGCAGCAACCAAAAGAAGACAATCACTAACTCAATAAAGACAGAGCAACCGATGGCCTAGGAGAGAAAGCAATCCAGATTATCCAAGATCTCTATCAAAGGGTACAAACGCTTGAAATCCTGGTCGCTTCCAAGGAACGATATCATTCAAAACATGCAAGCCAAGCGACCTCCAGAAGCCGATCACGGCAAGAAACCAAAAACGAAAGGTCGCCCAAACATCGACACGAGAAATAGCGGGACCGCAGCTATGGAAATGAGTCTAAAACTATGAAAGCTCCACATTGACGACTCATCAAATACCAACTCCGAGGGAGCAGGAATAATACTGGAAAACGGAACGAGTTTGCTATCGAATAGTCCATTCGCTATGAGTTTTCGATCTCTAACAACCAAACTGAATACGAAGCCCTCTTAGCCGGATTGATGCTAGCTAAAGAAGTCGGCACAAAAAGGCTAGAAGTCTGCAGAGACTCCCAGATAGTTAGCTTCCAAATAAATGGGGACTACTAAACATGGGACCCCCTATAACAACAGTACTTGTCCAAAGTCAAGGAACTAACCGCCAAATTGATGAGGTAACCATCTAGCACATTCCTAGTGAACGAAATGCAAGGGGGACCTACTCTCTAAAATGGCAAGTACCAAGTCGGTCCTGACAAACCAATCACTAATCCAGGAAGTCGTCAAGACACCATTCGTCACAACCACAACCTCAGCAAACTTACCGGTGTCAAACCAACAATCGTGCCCGATCCTCCGATACCTCGTCGATGGAGACCTGCCTAAGGACCCAAAAGAGGCAAAACGCATAATGCTAGAGGCCGTTAAATACACCACCATAGCGGGACAGCTATACAAACGAGGCTTGTCCCAACCCCTCCTCAAGTGTATAAAACCCAGCGACACGGACTACATACTTCATAAAATTCACGAAGGAAGTTGCGCCTACCACGTCAGGGCAAAATCCTAGCATAAAAGGTTATTCGAGTCGAATACTTATTACTCACCATCATCAGAGGCTCTCTCCAATTGGTCAAAAGCTTCAAGAAATGCCAAGTCCATGCTGACCTACACCAAGCAGTAGCGTAATAACAGCGGATCACCCCTTTGGAACTTTGGGAATCGATCTCGTCAGTCCGTTTCTCACGACTCCTGGGCAACTCCAATTTCTTATAGTCACCATTGACTATTACACCAAATGGATCGAATCCAAAGCATTGGCCACGATCATGTCCACCCAATGCCAAAAATTTTTTTGGAGGCAAGTCATAATCTGGTTCAGAACACCTAAGACCATAATCTTTGATAACGAGACCCTGTTAGTAGACAAGTTCTCCGAGAATTTTTCTAGAGGGACACAGCATCTCCCAGAGGTTCATCTCAATGGAACATCTGCAAATCAATGGCCAGGTAGAAGCGGCCAACAAATTCATCGTAAAAGGGCTCAAGAAATAGCTAGACAAAGCCAAAGGCCTATGGGCCGACAAACTCGGGTCAGTACTCTGGTTATACCGAACATCACCTTAAACCTCAACTAGGAAAACCCCCTTCCGGTAAACATATGGCCTTGAAGCTATTATTCCCGTAGAAATCGGAGAGCCAAGCCCCCGAAGGTCCGTTGGGGGACACAATGAAAACACAGAACGAGACCTCACGGACGAGGTCAGAAGAATAGCCCACCTACAGAAACTAGCCTTAAAACAAAAGGTGAGCCTAAGGTACAATTTAGGCATAGTAAAAAGAGACTTCAGAGAGGCAGACCTAGTCTTACAACGCAATGATATCGGCCCCTCTACCCCAAGAGAAGGTAAACTCGATAATCAGAAAAGGAGCCTACGAGCTGGAACGACTTAACGGGCAGAGATACCGAGGTCATGGAATGCTGCAAATCTACGGTGTTTCTACTCATAGGGAAGCCCTAACGATTTGGTAACTTTGTCAAAATTTTTTGTTTAGCTGTTTTGCAAAATCTCTCTTAGTTCTTTAATAGTCCTTTTACTTTTATTTCGTATTTCCATTTTTTCGGGTAATCTTTCCTATCCGGTAATACCTGAAGGTTTTAACGAGGCCCACCATTTAATAAAAGTCACTTTTTTCTATTTTAGACAACTCCTACCCAAACAAAATAGTACAAACTAAAAAACATTTCATTTGCATTCTTACCAAACAAACAGTATGAACAGAATAAACTAGATGGATACTCGGGGGCCCGATCACCCCAAAGGCTAACAAACAGATACCCACAAATAAACACAAGTACTTAAAACGGCAAAGGGCCCACTATTTATCCAAAATGGCATAGCAAAATAGGTCACCAAAACGCAGTTCAAGGAGCCGAGAAAATGGCTTACAAACTTCAGAAGACAAATTATTCCACAAAAGTAACAATATGAAATGTCGAATAGACGGCTTACAAACTTATAAAATGAAATAAGAAATAGCAACAAACTACTCCAAATCCACGATCTAACTATCCTTCATGGTCCAGAATTCTCCCACCACGGACATGTCCATATCCAGGGTAAGAACCTGGACTTGGGCTTTCAAAGCCTCCTCAGTAGCTGCAACGGCTGCCTAAACATCAGTCAGCAGGGCGGCATTCGCTTATTTAAATTCTCCACCTCGGCCATCGCATCCTCCGCCTCAGTGTGGACAGCAATAGCGGTAGTGACAGTGGCAGTCTTGGCATCAGTAGCCAATTTTTTGGCCTTAGCCACCTGGATTGATAGCTCAGTCTCCCGCCTTGACAACCTCAGGATCTCAGTACTAGCATCTTTGGCATCCTTGGCCGCCTTAACTCTGGCAACCTTATCCGCCTCCAACTGTCCCTTCAGAATTTCTAAATCCGCCTGAGCCTGTTGATAAATCCCGTTTTTAGAAACTATACTTGCCATCGGTGGATAGCTATTTTGGGTGAACATTTTTGGACATTTATCTCTTAGTTTATGTTATTTTGCTTTATTTTACACTTTTTTAGATTATTGTATATACTACTATTGTGGCTACTTTTATTTTAGTTATTTCATTTTGCACCTTAGATTGGATAAATTTCATAATTTTAGTTGGATTTTCTTTATATAGTTGTTTTAGCTTGTTGGTTGTGATTAGAAAAATATTTTGGATTGATGAGACCTAAGTTGACCCTTTTGCATGTGAAATTTGTTTTGATTGAAAAAGGGATAAACTAAGGAATTTTTTTTAGAATTTCTCAATCACAACATTATATTTAGAATAAGCCTAGTCAAAACAATGAGATTTTTCAAGAAATTTATCTATAGGGCACCAACCCCAATTGATCAAAAAACTTTTATGGAACTTGCTTAAATTTTATACTTTGTGAAGCATGTCTTGAGCTAAGAACACAAGCAAGTGAGATTTGAGCTTAATTGCGTGGTTACATCTTATAACCACTTATTTTCCTTCTTGTGTGCATTGTTCTCTTCCTATGATTGTGATCCTTGATTTGTTTAATTCTATATGTCCAATTATTCCTTGTATTCATGCATCTATATGATTGAGGCCATTGTTTCATTAGCTCACTTACCCAAATATCCTACCTTTCACTCTCCATTGTTAGCCAATTTTGAGCCTACGATTAACCCACTTGTTCATAATTTTAGCACATTACAAGCTTTAAAGTGAAAAATAATAAATGTCCTTTACTTGGATCTTTGATTAGTTTAGACTAGTGAGTGTGAGTATCATTCAAGTGTGGGGAGATTTGGGACATTGGTTGGGATAAAAGGGTGTGTTTTTGTACTTCTATCAGGAATTTAGGAAATTGGGTACATGCTCATGTATTAATTATATGTAAAACCATATGTATTGAGGCCTTCGTATATACCTTATTGTGAAAAATAAAAAAAGATTATATATATATATATATATATATATGAATAAAAAGAAAAAAATAATATAAAAAAGAAAAAAAGCAATAAAAGGGGACAAAATGCCCCAAAGTAAAGATTAATAAAGATCAATGCATATGTGTGATAATCAAAAGAAAATGCATGAGTATGTGAAAAAGTGAAGAATGGGTAGTTAGGTTAGCACTTAAATTGTATAGGTTGCCATAGGTTAGGTGAAAAATTTAAGTTGATCAAAGATTCAAATTCTAGTCCACTTAACCATATACAATTCTACCTTGACCTTAGCCCCATTACAACCTATGAAAAGACCTCATGATGAATGTATGCATGCATGAAATAATTGTTGATTGTTAGATGAAAAATAAATTTTGGAAAGCATGATTAGGGGAGAATTGAGTGAATCAACCCTAAACACTTGAGCGAATAGAGTGCAAACACATCCAGTGAGGGTTCGATTGCTCAATTACATGTCTCCACCTAGAATCATCACTTTTCTTGCAGGTTTGTAAAAATATTTCATAACTCAATTCAATTGTGGATTTGATTTGATTGCTATCACTTTAGCCCTTGTGCCTATATATGTTCTCTTGGGAATTGATTTATTTTGACCAAGTAATTGCATCCATATAGATAGTTGCATGTAGGTAGATTGCATTTAGATAGTTTGTTACATTGAATAAATGTTGATACCCATTGTTTCCTTCTTGGTTTAGCATGAGGACATGCTATGGTTTAAGTATGTGGAGGTTGATAAACCCCATTTTTAGGGTTTATCTTGTGCTCAATTTAGAGGATTTTATCACCTTTTACCCATATTTATCCAATGGAATAGCATGGTTTCATGGTTGTCTCAGAAATTGTGCTTAAGTGTGAAAACATGCTTTTTAAGTCCTTAATTGCTAATTTTGATTCACCTTTGATTCCACTAGATACCTTGATATGTTTGTTAGTGAATTCAGATTGGAAAGTTTAGGAATGGATCAAAGGGATGAAGAGGAAAAGCATGCAAGTGGAGAACTCATAAAGAAACAAGGATTTGGGATGCTGAGATCGACGCGCACGTGCATCAGACAAGCAGGCATGGATTGAGGAGTCACATGGCGACGCGTACGCGTACATGACACGTACGCGTGGATAGAAAATTGCCAAGCGACGCGTACGCGTACATGGCGCGTACGCGTTGATACTCGCACGTGACTCACTTAAAGGCAAAATGCTGGGGACAAATTCTGGGCTTCCCAGGCCCAGATCCAACTCATTTCTGAGGCTATTTAAGGCAGAATTCAAGGGGGGAGTCAACACATTAGAATCACTTCACACATTAGGACATAGTTTTAGTTAGAGAAGTAGTTAGAGTTAGTTTCTAGAGATAGAAGCTCTCTCTTCTCTCTAGAATTAGGATTAGGTTTAGGTTAATCTTTTAGATCCAGATCTACTTCTCTTGCTTCAAATTTTCTTTTACTTTATGAATTCTCTTGTAGATCTACATTTCTTCTCAATGCAATTGGTAAGTTCTTTGTTGTTTTATAATTGTTTTGCCTTTCTATTGTTAATCTCTTGCTTTTATAGTTGTAGATTCTTTTAATTCTTGCAATTAATAATGTTTGCCTTTATTGCCTTCTATGTGTTTGTTGAAATGTTTCTTCTAGTTATGAGTTAGATTTTGTTCCTCTTGGCCTAGGTAGAGTAATTAGTAACAATTGAGTTATCAAACTCTCTTGGTGATTGATAATTAGAGATTGCTAATTGACTTGAATGCCACTAAACCTAGTCTTTTCTTAGGAGTTGGTTAGGACTTGTGGAATCAAGTTAATTCATCCACTTGACTCTCCTCCATGGTTAGAGGTTAACAAAGTGGGAGCAATGAATAATTCTCATCATAATTGATAAGGATAACTAGGATAGGACTTCTAGTTCTCATACCTTGCCAAGAGCTTTCGTACTTGCTAGTTTATTTCCTTTGCCATTTATATCTCTTGTCTATTATCTCAAAACCCCAAACATACTTCATAACCAATAGCAAGAACATTTTATTGCAATTCTTAGGGAGAACGACCCAAGATTTGAATACTTCGATTTATATTTTTAGGGGTTTGTTACTTGTGACAACCAAATTTTTGTATGAAAAGATTATTGTTGGTTTAGAAACTATAGTTGCAACGAGAATTTATTGTGAAATTCTAGACCACACAAAAATCCATTCATCACCTGCTTCGGCTTCCTGTCCAGACGAAATGTTTGCGAAAGCGAGGGCTCGAATTTATGGATGATGGCAGCAGAGCGAAGGATGGCATGATACATGGACTTAGCTTTGCTGAAAAGATTGCAGTCTCTGAAAAACTCATTAGTTTTGGGTAGCAAGTGACGGTCAATAAAGTCAGGAGCATCAAAGGAGCGGTCCATCACAAAGGCAGTGACCACCCCTGTGCTAACCCCCTCTCGACCAGTGCCTTTAACCCGCTTGCGCTTCTTATCTGTCTCGAGAATTGGGATCTCCCTAGGGTCATCATCCCCGGTGAACCCCTGTTGGATGATCTCCTAGAGACCATTTACAAACTGCTGATAAAGGTCGCCAGAGGAGTTGAGTGAGAGGACCCCTCAACCCTAACTTTCGGAGTGTCAACGAAAGCATCCTTCAAACGATGTAGAATCATCAACCCGTCAGCCATGCCAACTACAAAAGTAAAGCAGACAAGAGAAATAACAAGTTATAAAATCGAAAGACAGATACATAAAACTCGAAAATAAATAAAATAGACCTAACAACATAAGACCTGCCCCACCTCTGGATTCCCCATCACATCGCGAGAATTCAAAGGTCGGTCCCGAAAAGTGCCAACAAGACGTCGGCAATTTCCCTATTCTCAGACAGCACTACATGCTAGACTCACGACGAGACTAATCCTTACAAGCAACGAGATTGAGCAAGCACACTCTCTCGCTTCAGGAACAACTGTTCCAGACCCGACTCTTAGATCCCGAATCGGAGCAGTTACAACTCAGTTACACGGGCCGAACCACCAATATGGTCCATACCGGCCTAGTAGCCACAAATCCCTAACTAAACATTTGAATTCAAATACTTCTTTATCTTAGTCCACAAAATAAAGATAAGATAACGACACAAACTATATAAAAGGAGGCAAAAGCTTCTTTAGGTACGTTACACATTCCTAATCCTCACTTATACCTCTCAAATCCATTTTGACTTAAGTCTCAGAGTGTCTTTGCAGGTACCACTCCTGCCACTCCAAGAAGATCCAATCCCATCATCACCTAAAGTCGACAAGTCCCTTATCCATCTCATAATCTGTACTAGCAACTTTTAGTATAGGTCCCAATAAGATGGGTATTTTTATTTCCATTTCTGTCTCCATTTATTTACAGAAATTAAATCTTTGTTGCTGTAAAAATTTTGCGAATCTCCATCTAATCTTCGGTCATAAATAATCTCTACCAGTATCACTACAAGAAAATAGAGTTATTTTAACACTTTATTTTTTAACACCATAATTAAATGTCAAAATTAATATATATTTTTGACAAATATCGCAAATGTCAAATTTTCTATGTTTTCTTGATGAATAATTTGACCGTAGAAAATTACTCCTCAATTTTGACACTCATCTGTTTTCAATTTACTCCTCTATTTTTCTTCTTCTTTGTACTCTGTTAATTTTGACATCACACTGCTCTCAGTTTAAGATTATACTAGTCATTCTTTATCTTCAAAATCTCAATTTATTCTTTAGTTTCAAGATCTCATCTCATTCTTTGTTAAAATTTTTTGTTGAGAATATTTTATAGTCAATAAGTGTCAAAATAAATAGTATTTTTGACAATTAATAAGTATCACAGAAAATATGTTCTCTTGCTAACAAATTATTTTTGACAGCCAATATTTATCAAAATAAGATTTAAATTTTTTTCACAATCACTTATATGTTAAAAATACTATTTTTTACAAAACTTTTATTAATATATTTTCATAGTTAAAATAGTGTCAAAATTTATTTTTTTGACAAATTTTAATTTTTTTTTACACATTATAACCCTAAAAAATAATCTATACTATTATAGTGATCTACTTTTACGCTCTTTTTACCATTTCTATAAATCATAATATCTGGTTTATTATTATTATTATTATTATTATTGTTATTATTATTATTATTATTATTATTATTATTATTATTATTATTCCTTATAAATGGACTTACTCGCAAATAATTTTTCTGAACTATTTTATTTTTTAGATTTATATTATTTTTAGCTCGACACTTCATTAGTAATGTTTCATGAACCAGACGCAAAAGCGTGTTTAGATGACGGTGATTGATAAGTTAAATTAGTCTTTTAAGAGAAAAATAAAAATAGAGTTAAGGGTTAAATTAGTCTTTAAAAAATAAATTATTTTTTTAATTTTATCTTTGAAAAATTTTATTAATTGAATTAATTTTTTAAAAATTATAAATTAATTATTTTTGTCCTTCTATCACTTAATTAATAATTTCTGTTAATAATTAATAATATAAAATATAAATTGATAGTATACATAATATTTAATATGTTCAATTGGATACTAAACAAATATTTTTATATGAAAATCTATCAATTTAAAAAAAATCATATTTCCAATATAATCTAACGACACTAAATTTATAGGTTTTCATAAATATATTTGTTTAATGTCTAGCTAATTGAATATGTTAGATGTCATGAATGATGTGAGTTAATATTTTCTATTAATAATTGTTGACCAAAATTGATAATTGAGTGACTTAAAAACAAAAATGATTGATTTATAATTTTTAAAAGATTAATTTAATTAATAAAATTTTTTAAAAATAAATTTAAAAAATATAATGAGTCATCTTTTAAAAATTAATTTGATTGTTAATTCATAAAAATATGTAAAATAACTATTGAAAAAAAGATATAAGAAAAAAAGATAAATCCAAGGAAATTATTAAATATTTCTTATAATGTTATTGAAATTCGTCTATTAATTTGAAGACGTCAAATAATTTAATACTTATATTTAATGATTTTTATATTTAATACTTATTAATTTAATATATAAATCAAATGTATTTTGAATATCTTATGCTCATAAAAGGTAGTATTCAATAATAATTTTCTTGTGAATCAATTACGAAGATTGTTAAAAGTCTATTTTAAGAATGCCTAAGTGCCTAACATACAATTCTGTTAGAGAAACTAAAGTATGAAAGCAGTAGACACAAATTCTCATGGCAACAGATCCCGAAAACTTTTACTATATAAATTAGCTGTAGTTTTTAAAGATCATCAATTTGCAAATTATTGGATTTACTTTAAACACACTGATAATATAGTAATTTTACACAAACTATCAGATTAGTCTATTAGCTATTACAAACAATTCTTTTCCCTATATTTTGAATAGTCATTCGAATTTCAAATTTTTAATAATTAGTTAACAATATATAATAATTTTTATTACATCTTGCCAATTCATATCTTTTAAATTCTTTTTTACTAATATATTTAAATATAATTTTTATTTATATACATTGATATTATAAAATATAATACAAGAAGAATAATTATACAATGAAGAGATTTTTGCGTAAAAAAATAAAGAGAAGTGTATATAATATACTTTAAAAAAATTAAGAAAAAATAACACATTTTTTTAGATAAATATCTAACTATTTATCAAAGTGAATCTTTATCTCTATTATTTTTCTTCCATAGCGTAACGTATACCTAACAATAATAATAGATAGTAGAGAGTCAAATTAATTAAAAAAAAAAAAAACATGTATGTGAATGCGTACGTGATGGAACATAATAACACACTACTGTTTTTGGAACTTGTAATGGGGTAGTATATTTGTGCCAATGTGAAGAAGAAAGATAACTGAGAAAGTAGGTTTTGGAATGATGAATGGCACATGTAAACTTGGAGTGAAAAATGGTATCTTTTCTATAAGAATTTAAAAAATCATGTTCAAACTTTCTTTCCTCATCATAATTTCCATAACAATACTTTACGGATAATTCATTAGCTACACGAAACTTTTAAGATAATCCCTAAAATCATTTTCATTATTATTGTTGCCACACTAACTCACATTTTTCTTCTTTGCACACGCACAACCACTTATAAGAATAAGACACATGTATGTAGCTTGCACATTAAATTATGTAACTTAACAAACTTTTAAATCATCCTCTTTAATTAGATTATTTTTTCCAACGACGTACATAATTATATTATATTCCATTAGAAGAAAGACCACCCACAAGTTGCTCGAATGAGCATCTTTTTAGTCAATTGATCTAGTTCTAAAATTTATCCAAAATTAGTTATAAAGACTGGGTAAAATTTCAAGTAATACGTCTCTACTTAGTTATATTTATCTAATTAACCATTGTTTCCTTAAACTTGAATCATTTTCATTGTTGTCTATTGGATTGTGTTTTGCATCTTTTTTCTTTTCTTTTGTTCTTTTCCTCCTTTTATGGTGATATCCAGGTCAAACTTCAAAACGATTATTACTAACATATATTTTATGAGTGAAAAAAGAAACACATAGCTATATATAAATGGTACGAATCTCCACATACTTCATGTTTCCACCCTTAATATATAGACATTTAGGGAAATAGATCCTCTCCATTTTTTTTTTTTTTGTTATTGGAGAGAATAAAATGTAATTTTTTATTTTTAATTCTACAAGTGAGACTAAAAATAAATGAAAGAGAGAATACAATGAAGGATGAAATCTTCCACTGAATACCATCCAATTTTTTTTTTCACTGAAAAAGATCCACTCCCGACATCTAACTACATATTTGATGATTTTGCTATTTGATCTCATACCATAGTTTGTAAGTACTCACAAGGCTAAAGTAATGGTTTGATAATCAAAAATCAAAATCATCTTTAATTTTTTTTTAAGAAGTATCTCTAAGATTACAGTACTTTTTTAAATGGATATTTTATTAAAAAATATTAATTTTTAGGCAAATTAATTATATTCTTAATGAATTTTTTATCCTAACGCTAACTCTAAATTCAAATTTAATCTCCAACCAAACCCTACTAACCATATCCAATCCCATCCACCAATCCTCCATTATCATCATCATCATCCCTAGTGTCATTCTATTCTCTTTTATGTTCATTAACCCCCTTTTTTTCTATTTATCGTTATCATTAGAATTAATATAGTATCATCTATACTTACATATATTCAATTCGCTCCTATTAATTAAGTAAAATCAAATTTGAATGTTGAATAAACTCTATCCACTCAATTCGCACTTTAATATATAATGTGAATATTCAAAAAATATATATATAACGAGTAAATATTTAAATTTAAATTATTGTCTTATATACAAATAGTTATTATCACTAAACTAGTAATTCAATTTGTTAATTATAGATAAATAATATTTAATATTATGAGATGTGAAAGGACTAAATATTATGTTTGGGTAAAAATAAATTTGTTTTGCAGGTCAAATTGAGAAAATTAGGAAGCGAGTAGAGTTCGAGTTAAATTAGGTCAAGTTGAAATTTAAACTTTGCTTTACCCATTCCACTCCTAATTATCATCAACACTCTCTAGTCTCTTTGCCTCTAGTCTTTCTTTTTTTTTTCCTTCTCGTTTCTCTCATTCTCAACATGGTTTTCAATTCAGGTCTCTTAAACTAAACCACCTCTCTTTCCCTCTTTATTATTCAATTTATGTTTATTGTTGTTGATTTTAGCTGTGCGTAGCAATGGGATAAAGATTAGAGGTGATAACAGTTGGTATCTAGTTCAGATAGGATAAGAGTAATAGCGACAATAGGTGGTGGTGAAAGGTTAAAATTAGATAAAATGAGATTAGGAATCTGAGTTTAACATTAGGGTTAGGACGGTGGAATTCAACAAAGACAAACATATACAAAAATCAATGTTTCTTATAAGAAGAATCATTTCAAAATTTATTGTGTTAGAAATTTGTTGAAAATTCTTAAAATTTCTTAATCCAAAACCATTCATGTAAATCCCGTTAAATTAGTAAATAATTAATTGATAAATTAATTCTTAATAAAGAAAATAAAAAATATGAATATTATATTAAATTAGGATATAGCTCATTGAAACGAGAATTTTGACACTAATTTCAAAAAAATCGGTCTAAAAATGGACCGAACGGACCGAACCGATTGAATTGGGCTCGAGTCGGGCCCGTGGGCCCAACCAGGCTAGCCTTTAAATAAACTCACGTTCCTTCTCTTCCCCAATTCAGCAATATACAGCGCTGAAGCAATTAGGAGGAAAGGAGAAGAGTTGCCGAAAACCTTACGGTGATTTCGAAATCCCGTGACTCTTTCATCCGAGTTCCGATCACCGCATCATTTGCGGCAATGCGACCACCACGTCGAGCTCTAAGTTTCTACCGGAACAATTTCATAGGTAAGCCATTAATCACTCTCAGACACTCCTTTCCCAATTTTTTGAAAATTGAATAGAGATGTTGATTTTTTTTGCTTTTTGATATTTTAGGATCCAGTTAGTTTGAGAAAAACGTTCACTCTTTCTTATGTGAAGCTTGGGTAAGTTGAGGATACCATAAATTCGATTTAAATTACTGAATTTGAGCTTTGGGTATTAAGTTGGATATATATGTGTTATGAATGTGTATTAGGTTGTGAATAAATAATTCGAACTTGAAATTGTGGACGTTGGAATTTTGGTGGAGGCTGGGCATTAGTATTTTGATTGAGATTTGTGGCTGTGTTTGTGTTTGGAGAATTGCTTTGGTCGCTACGTGGGAATCGGCCAAGGTATGGTTTAGGTTTCGTGCATTTAATATATAATATTCTATAAAAACTTAGGCTAGACGACTATAGGATAGGTTGGAATATATGTGTGTGTTGTTGTTTCGCATCTTGTTGTTATATATGCATTGGTATGGAGCTGTGGATTAGTTGATGGTTTGACAAATTGTAATTATTGAATTGAGGATATCATTATGTATCTTGTGAGCTATGGTTTTAGTTGTAGGATTTGGTATGTATGTATGTAATTTTTGTTGGGTTAAGGTATGACCTTTATGTGGTTGTTGCATTGAGGATGGAGGACACTTTGTGTAGTAAGTGTAGATTGTTGTCTTGATCTCATGGGTTTTGGTTGGAATGAAGAAGAGGTTTTGAAAGATTAAATCTTGGTTTTGAGCCAAACTTCGGCAAGGCATAACTTGGCTTCTAGACCTGCAATTTGCTTCCAACTTGTTTTAAAATGAAAATTGGGTTTATGAAGTTTATGTCATTCGAAGAACGAGTGAAAAATGTTTTAAATCGAAAGAGTTATGGGTGTTGGAAGATTATACCTAAAAACTATATCTTTTATAATTCTACAACTTGCTACTGAATCTGTTTTTTTTTTAAAGAATGTGCATCCACGCGTACGCGTGGCATGAAATTTTGGCGATGTATACGCATAAGGAGCTAACAAGCATGTCCACGCGTACGCGTGACCCACGCACACGCGTGACATGAAGTTTTCACCTTCACGCGTACACGTGACCCCTATTCCAGCAAACATGATTTTTGAGTTTTAAATCCTATTTTAAACTTCTAAACCTCTATTTTCATTCCTTTAGTCATAAATAGTAGTATTAAACCTAATAATCAGATGAAGCTAGGAAATAGGGATAACTTGGAGGTGAAGTAAAGCTAAAAAGTGATGAATTAATTACGAAATATTACGGATGATCATGTATGATACTTGGCTTGATCATCAAATGAATAATCATGTATGACACTTGACTTGAATGATTAAATGATCTGAGATATGAGATTTTTTGGATAAAGTACTGTGGCTTGCCACTATGTGTACCAGGTTGAAAACTCGATACTCTGTTGACCCTACGACGTAAGGGTGACCGGGCACTTATAAATTCCTGGGAATGATACCCCCATTGAGCGATTTGATATATATATATATATATATATATATATATATATATATATATATGAGTAAAAGCTATGCATAGACTCATGGGGATGCACGTCAGGGGACAATCCAATGGTTTAGCAAATCAAACTTGTCGGGTTGGCTGTATAACCGACAGATGAGCTCATTAGCCATAGGACAGGCATGTATCATGTGCATATTACTTGAATTACTTGTTTGTGCTCTAAATGGGTTTGCCTAAATGCATTTATTATGTTAAATGTATACCTGTTACCTACAATACTTGTAACCTTCTTGTGCTTGCCTTATCTGTTTATTTGTCTGTGAAATGCTGACAGAGATGGAGGTATGGAGGAACAACAGTACGGGTCTTAGATTTAAGATTAAGTTAAGTTAGGTTTAGATACTCTTAGTAAACCACTTTTTATGGCTTCTTTTAATACTTTAAGCTCTATAATCTGAGTGTCGGTGTTCTAGGATTGCCTCTGGCATTCCCAGGACCTTATATATTATGTGTGTGGCACCTTTATCATACTGAGAACCTCTAGTTCTCATCTCATATTATGTTGTTATTTTTCAGATGCAGGTCGAGAAGCATCTCATTAGACATTTGGACTCCTGAAGTGAAGTGGTTACTGAGTTATTTTGTTGTACAGTGATGTATATATATGTACTTAGCTTTCTCTCTGCATAACTTATTCTTTTTTATCCTCTTAGAGGTTTATGGAGAGACAGTATTTTGTTTATATACATTTAGATTTTGGATATGTATATATATGTGTGTGTGTGTGTGTGTGTGTGTGTGTGTGTGTGTGTGTCCTCCGGCCAGTCTTGACTTTGCGGGTTGAGTTAGGAGCTTATTACTTTGTATCTTTGACCCTCTGTTTTTGTTTTTGGTTACTTTATACTTAACAGCTATAGCTTTCTTAGTATGCAAGATAACTCGTTTCTTGAGCATTGCGCCTTCATTTCGTGATTTTTATTTCCTTTATTCTTCAAGGCTCCGAGTATATTATAATCCTTCTGCTATTATATGTACACATTTTATTTTAGATGTCATAATACCGCTCCACCTCTGTTTTACGACTTAAGTATAAAGCTCAGTGTAGTAGGGTGTTACATTATGGTATCAGAGCAGTTCATTCCTATAGAACCTGAAAGACGGACTGATTGTGCTTCTATGCATTCTCTATATATGTGTTTATGTGCTATTAGGATATTTGACTGATATGTATGGCATAAACGTTTGTGAGCATGTATTTGGAACTTAAAGCATTAGACCTGCGATATTGAGACTGATCAACTTAATATCACTTGTTTGGTGTGTATAGGGACCAGATGTTGACTCGCGGACGCAGTTGCCAGTGAGGTAGAGGTAGGATAGGCACCGTTACTCCTGGCCCGACAGGGAATGATCCAGTAGATTTTATGGCTGCCCTGGGAAATATGGCTACAGTTATGCAAGCGACAACCGAGGCACTGGGTAATCAGATAAACCAGGGTAATCACGGGAACAATAATGATGAAGACGACCCTATGACACTTGCCACATTTCTGAAAGTTCACCCTCCGACCTTCAGGGGAACCTCAAATCTCACTGATGCAGATAATTAGATTCAGGCTATGGAACGGGCATTGCAGGCTCAATAGGTTCCTGAGGAGCAATGGGTTGAATTTGGAACTTATCAGCTGTAAGGTGAGGCTCAGTATTGATGGCAGGGAACACGACATATTCTGCAGCCAGATGGTGCTGCGATTCCTTGGGAGGTCTTCCGAACAGAATTCTATAAGAAATACTTTCCTAATTCAGTCAGAAATGCCAAAGAACTTGAATTGATGCAATTAAAGCAGGGCCAGATGACTGTTACTGAGTATACTAGCAAGTTTGAGGAGTTGTGTCACTTTTCTCGTACCTATCAAGGTGCACCTAAAGATTTTGCTAAGTAGAAGTGTATTAAATATGAGGGAGGTCTTCGGAGCAATATTCTGAGCTTCGTTACCCCAATGGAGATTAGAGTATTTTCTGAATTGATGAATAAGAGTAGGGTGGCTGAGGAATATGTGAGGAAGGCGGCAGTAGAGAAAAGAAATTTGAGGGTGCCCTTTCAGAGGACTTCAGGGAGAAACTTTGCTCCGAGAGGTAGGAACTTCAAGCGTGGAGGTTTTGTCCCGCAGCAAAATCAAAGCCAAGGCAATTACAGAAGGCCGAATACTAATGTTAATCAAGAAAGAAGGTTTGAAAAGCAGCCAAAGCAAGATTTGAACTGTTAGAGGTGTGGAAAGTATCATCATGGAGTTCCGTGCATGTTAGGACTTGGAGTATGTTATTTTTGTGGACAGCCCGGGTATTTGGCCAATAATTGTCCGGAGAAGAAGAAGTATGAGACTGGTAGGGTACAGCAGTCGGGGAGAGTGTACACCACTTCTACAGCAGGTACTGAGGGATCTGAGACACTTATTAGAGGTAACTGTGAAATGGCTGGTAAAATCTTAAATGCTTTATTTGATTCAGGAGCAACACATTCATTTATTGCATTTGAAAAGGCTAATGAATTAGGATTAAGAATGGTGGTTTTAGGTTATGATTTGAAAGTGCATAATGCTACTCATAAAGCTATGGTGACTAGGTTAGGATGACCACAAGTTCCATTTCAGTACAACAGCGTGAATTTGTGCATGATTTAATTTGTTTGCCGATGACTGGTCTTGATCTCATCTTGGGATTGGATTGGTTATCTAAGAATCATGTTTTGCTTGATTGTTATGAGAAGTCAATATAGTTTATGTCGGAAGGGTCGGAAGCGCCGATTGTGGTGAACAGTTACTATTTGAACTCTATGATAGTAAATTGTTCTGGAATTGAATGTTAGGGAATTATTTTATTAACTGCGGGAATATCAGGTGATGATCAGAGTTTAGAGCAGATTCCGGTTGTATGTGAATTTTCAAATATGTTTTCGAATGATATTAATGAATTTCCACCTAATCGAGAGGTTGAATTCGCAATTGAGTTGGTGCCTGGAGCCGGTCCGATTTCATTTACTCCTTATATGATGTCACTTTTAGAAATGGCCGAATTGAAGGCTCAATTGGAAGATCTGTTGGGTAAGCATTTTATTCGACCGAGTATTTTTCCGTGGGGAGCACCAGTGTTACTGGTAAAGAAGAAGGACGAAAGTATGTGCTTATGTGTTGATTATCAGCAATTGAATAAGATCACTGTGAAGAATAAATATCCATTACCTAGAATTGACGACCTAATGGATCAGTTACAGGGTGCCTGTATGTTTTCTAAGATTGATTTACGATCCGGGTATCATCAGATAAAGGTTAGAGATGAAGATATTCCGAAAACTGCTTTCAGAAAACATTATGGTCATTATGAGTATACAGTGATGTCTTTTGGGTTAACCAATGCTCCGATAGTATTCATGGATTATATGAACAGAATTTTCCGGCCATACTTGGGCAAGTTTGTTATTGTCTTCACACTGATGATATTCTTGTTTATTCTAAGACTGAGGAGGAGCATGCTGATCACTTGTGAACTGTGCTGTAAATTCTGAGAGACGGGATGTTATACGCTAAGTTATCTAAATGCGAGTTCTGGAAGAATGAGGTAAAGTTTCTTTGTCACGTGGTGAGTAAGCAGGGAATAGCTGTGGATCCTGCTAAGGTGGAAACAGTAATGAATTGGGAGCGACCAACTTTAGTGACAGAGATTAAGAGTTTCCTAGGTTTGGTGAGGTATTATCGGAGATTCATTAAGAAATTTTTACAGCTCGCCTTACCTTTAACTAAGCTGACTAGGAAGGATACACCTTTTATATGGACTCCGGAATGCGAAGAGAGTTTTCAAGCATTGAAGCAAAGGTTAACTACTGCACCCGTGTTGGTACTGCCTGAGCCAAGTGAACCGTTTGAAGTGTACTGTGATGCATCATTAAAGGGTTTGGTGTTCATTCTAATGCAGCATCGAAATG
Organism: Arachis stenosperma; assembly: GCF_014773155.1. Taxonomy (NCBI): domain Eukaryota; kingdom Viridiplantae; phylum Streptophyta; class Magnoliopsida; order Fabales; family Fabaceae; genus Arachis; species Arachis stenosperma. The sequence continues at coordinate 123,308,027 of NC_080385.1, read as the reverse complement.
TTGTAGCATATGCTTCACGGCAGTTAAGGCCGCATGATGAACTACCCGACTCATGACTTAAAACTTGCTGCTGTTGTGTTTGCTCTGAAAATATGGAGGCATTATCTCTATGGCGTTAAGTTTCACGTTTTCTCATACCATAAGGGTTTGAAGTATCTCTTTGAACAGAAAGAATTGAATATGCATCAGAGGAGGTGGATGGAGCTTCTGAAAGACTATGATTTCGAATTGAATTATCATCCAAGAAAAGCAAACGTTGTGGCAGACGCCTTGAGTTGAAAGTCTCTATATGCAGCTTGGATGCTGCTGCGAGGAGAAGAGTTACTAAAGGCATTTCAAGGTTTGAAACTAGGAGTTAGGGAAGAATCTGAAATTCTGTGTCTGAGTCAATTACAAATTTCAAGTGATTTTAAATCAAAACTTCTGAAGGCTTATCAAGATGGTGAAGCATTATGTAAAGCATTGCCGGCAATTAAACAGGGAAGACAGAAGAGAGTGTCAAAAGCTAAGGATGGTTTGTGGAGGTTCAAGAACCGGATTATTGTGCCAGATGTCGGAGACCTGCGACAGAGTATCTTAAAGGAAGCTCATAAGAGCGGGTTTTCAATCCATCCAGGATGCACCAAAATGTATCAGGATCTGAAAGCGATCTTCTGGTGGCCAAGAATGAAGAATGATGTGGCATTGTATGTATCTAGATGTTTGACGTGTCAGAAATTCTCTCGCAAAATCTGTTTGTATTTCTGTGGGATAAAATCTGTTGAAAATATCCGTCTGTAATAAATAGTTTTCTAGTAGTGGCAGTGTTTAGAGTCACCGTTGGAAAGAGACTGTGGCCGCCAGCCTCTTATTAGCTCTAGTTGTTGAACTCTGCTATTTGTTGCTTTGGAATAAGAAGAACAACAACATTCATGTTGAAGATCTTGAAAAGAGTGTGCTTTATCGTGTGTGTTGTGACAACAACAATAATTTTCTGAGTGTTGTTGTTGCATTTGAAGAAGAAGGGAACAACAAGAGTAATGATGTTGAAATTAATTTGGATTTGGAGAACAAATTGGGATTAAAAAAGAGAGAGATAGAGGTTGAGAATAAAGGTTGGAGAAAAACATTACGTGCTAGAATCTCGAAGAGATGGTGGCTGGCAGTGGCGGAGAAAGACGAAGGGTGAGGGTTGTGAGATTGAAAATTTGGAAAAGAAGATAGAATAGGTAATTTAAAAATTTTATTAAAAAGCCTATAAAAATCAAGATTTAGGTATTATAGTCGTACAGAACTCATTTTTCATAGATACAACATTAATTTTCGTATTTAATAAGTACTTTTATCAGCATTCGTAAAATTTTTGGACATAAATAATAATTTATTCCCTAATTAACTTAACTTTTGATTCATAATTAAATAGTTTCATCACATATTAGATTTTACCATTTGTATTAGTTTTCATTGGCATGAAAGGTATCATCATCATCATCATCATCATCATCATCATCATCATTATTATTATTATTATTATTATTATTATTATTATTAAATTCTAATTTACAGGTTATATAGCTTCACAGTCTAGAAATAAATTATTAGATAAATGGATAAAGATAATATTAAAGTTGATTGTCAGATAATGTCACCAGTCACCACAATAATGAACCTTCATCAAGTCATCACATTGTTGTTAACACTATTTGAATATTAATTTAAAAATGTCTCGTACAACATGATTCTCGTTTATATGTACTCACTACTCAGTAATATTATTTTGGATAAAGGATAATGGATAATGGGATATGAAGATGATTATGATAAACCACAATACGCAGTGAATGGTGATGTGTGTGAGTTGGAGGTGGAAATAACTTCAGGTACAAACTGTTTTAAAAATTGAAATTTATTAATAGATTAGATGTAAGTTTATAAATTAGTTTAACTGATTTGTAAATCTGGATTTATTAAAATATAAATAAATATATAAATAAATTTTTTATAATTTAAAAATTTATTAATATTTAAAAAATTATTTTATTATAAATATTTTTACATATTTTAAATATATACTTTAAACATGCACCAAAAATACTTTAAACATTTAGATAGTGTTGTAAATATTTGAATCTAGTACATTATATAAATAATATTATAAAATATTATTTATAAATATGATTTTCTTCAAAAAAAAAAAAAAAACATTAGGCCTTCTAATAATTGTTGGTCAAATTTAGTACTGGAAAAATAGCACATAATAAGAAGAATGACCAATTAACTACACTTAGTTATAGGCTAATTATGCAAGGCTTTTCGAGATCCAATATGTAAATGTGTCTTTTATATGTTTGATATGTATTATGTGGTTGTATTTTCTTTTGTGGTATCTTATGCCAAATTCTTTTTTATGTAACAATGATTAGTCTCGAATTTTTTTAGCTCATAAAAATTATATTATATTATAAAATTACTTACCTGAAATCAATATTAATAGATAAAGACATAAATAATATGTCATATATAATACATCTCCAGTAGGAAAACTAAAATAAAATAAAGTTAGGTTAAAAATAATAGATTTTTTAATGAAGCTATTATTAGTGCATTATTACTAGTAAATAACACATATTAAATATATGTGTCCATTTATCTTTTATATTGTATTTTATTAGGATAAAAATAATTTAATAAATATAAAATTTAGTATAATTCATATGAATAAATTGAATGCGGTTAAAAATTACACAAATGTCCTAAACACAAATAACTTATACGCCTATTCGATTTATATCTCCATATAAATCGAATAAAGTTAATTTGATTTATATCGTTCTCATGGAAATCGAATCAAATGAATTCGATTTAGCATCAGCCATAATAAATCAACATGTCTTGTTTCAATTTATTATTGGAATAGCACGTAACACACTAAATTAATACAACTAATACAACTGAGTTCGATTTATAAGCTTATAGCAATAAGGGTAAATCAAATCAACTGAATTTGATTTACTTCAATACGTATAGCTGAATTTAAATTGAAATTAGTTATTTCAATTTACGATTAATTGTCTTCTATAAATACAATCAGAACATTTACTCTTTATTAGAGTGGCATTCACAATGACTAGTGATGATATTTTTTTAGTTTTTGTGCACTATAGAGGGAGTATTAATGAAAAAAAAATGAGGGAATAAAATTTACTAATAAGGATCCAATGAGTGTCTTTATTAAACCTTCTACGAGTATTGCTCGACTAAAAATACTATAATCCAAAAATTGGGAGTCCATGACATGAAATGCGTGGAGAAATTATTTTATAGGATTCAAATTTCTATTGTCCGAAATGGTATGTGAAGTATGAATTCTTTGTAATAGATAGTGATGAAAATTTGCAAGTTTTGTTTCATTGTCATCGTCAATTTTTCGAGGTGAGAACCCATAAAATGTTTGCAAAGTTTGAAGATATGGTCTCTAGTTCAGAAAGATTGAATCAAAATCCTCAATCACTAGTAATTCCATGAGCCTCTAGTTAATGTCTATTGTTGCCTCTTCTTCTATGTCTGTAATTTCACCCGAAACAGTGTTAGTGGCATCTCAATCCTTCACAGTTGATCTAAAACCTGTTAATGATGGAGAAATTGGTGATAATCATTCTTTTGGTGAACTTGCGATTGCGATAACAAATATTCTTGGGATGATACCGGCTTTAAGGGGAGTGGAAAACCAGATCTCGTGGAAGATGTACTGCGGAAGAATGATGATGTGGAGCTTGCAATGATAGATGAGGATAGCGATGATGATCTAGAGAGGAGTATTCCGGTTGGTCAGGGTGGACCATTGAGTTTTAGAATTCAGCAATATCTATTGTACTTTTCAACTTTAAACCTGACGGCCATGAAATAGTAGAATTTTTCTAGACGTAGAATTGGGATTTGGTGGTAGCGATGCACGGGATACATCAACCTCAACTGAGTTCTAAGTTGGTCAACAGTTCCAATTGCATCACTCTAAGTCCTTTCTTGCTCGAAGTTGGCTGATATCTCGACCACTTATCATCCGATATATCAGGTCAATAATAGCAAGTTATAGAACGATTAGTAATCGACATAACACACTTAACAAACATAAGTACCTCAATGCCAACGACCAATCAAATGCGTCAAAACCAACATGTCTGAAAGTAAAAAAAAAATGCCAAAAAATTTATGACTTAACGATGTTCCTATTGACATGACACAAGCATCGATATAACCATGCAAGAGCGATAGACCTCCAACTGTATTTACCCAAGTCTTGCAAGCTAGTTACGTAAGGCAGCCACCAGATGTGAAGATGTGTCCCAAACTTGTCACTAAACAATTAGATCATTAACAACCTCATAATGTGCGCCCTTGTAAATCTCCTAACAGTTTCCTCATCCGAATAGAGAAAGCTCATTGAAAGTCTCCTGGAACCACAAGTACTTCATCTGAACTTGTCAATGGAGTCTGCAGAACGTAATATACTGAGTAGCTCCTCAAACCAAGTCCAAGAGTTTGGCTGCCCTCAATAAATCTCTAAAAGTCTGCCAAGCATCTACTCACGTAGTCGCCATCAATTGAAAGACCTAGTTGATATACCACATCTTGTAATATAATGGTGCACTCTCCGAATGGCATATGAAATGTACGCATTTCCGGACGCCATCTCTCCACAAAAGCGTAAACTTGCGTCTCATCCAGTCTAAACCAGTGGTTGTTGAGTCTCGCAAGATGATATAATCCGACAATCTCTAGCTATGGTATGATTTAGTCATCCAGAGTCATACCATGCTACCTCTTTATATTGGCAATACATCGAATTGGCTATATAATAGTAAAAATCCTTTTACTAAGAATCCATAATAATTTTCACATAATTAATAAATAACTATAGCTAATCCTCGTGAAATCTACATTTATCGATCACTAGCATTTCTCATTTAAAAACATCTAATTTAAGATAATTATAAATATATATATATATTTAAAATATATTACAATATTTTAATAATATATTGATATTAAAATATAAATTAATATTTTAAATAATTTTAGTATCTTTTTTAGTTATATATATAATATTTAAAATAATTTTTTATTTTAATAAATAATAATATATATTATTTTTAAATTTATTTTAAAAATATAGATTAAAAAAATATTAAATATTAAGATGTGTTTAAATATATTTAAAAAAATTATTTTTAATTTTTATAAAATATATTTACTCATAAAAATACACATGTCAAAATAATATCGAATAAGTATTGTATTAAGATATATTAAACATAAACATATTAATATAATAAAATATCTATATTTCATAGACTAAAACCTGTGATAATTTTTTTAATTCTACAACAAATATTTGATTTATCTAAATAAATATCATCCACAACGGATTTATTCTCTTGGCCTTTTATGACTTGGTCTATCAAGCTTGAACTCAACCTTTCAATTAAAGTTCTTCATTTGCTTCTGTTTTACCACTCAAACAAAATCTTATTGGCCTAAAATAAATGAAAAGAAAAAAATAAAATAACTTTTAATGTAAAATTAATTAAAATAATAAATATTTTATTCTTTTGGTAAATAAATATGTGTGCTTGAAGCAATGAAATTCTTTTAAGATGTACTTTTTGAAAAAAAAAATTATCAAATTTTAGAAATTATTTTTTATATGGAAATAGAGATGGTGTTTTGGTTGAATATTGACATTTGAAGTGTATTATAATATTGTGGAAGTTATTCAACACGTTCCCCCCACGTGTTTCAACACGCCCCCACGTGTTGATAAGGATGTTGCCACCTGTCCAACATGCCCCCACGTGTTGCAACACGCCTCCCACGTGTTGATTTCCTATTTGCAAAACCCACCTATTTGTAATTACACCAAATAATTCTATTTTGGGTTAAGTACTGTTTTGGTCCCAAAAGTTTAGCGCCAGAATCGAAATCGTCCCTCATCTAATTTTCGATTTAACATCGTCCATATTATTTTTTTCGTATTAAAATCGTCTTTTTTATTTAAATTTTTAATTTAATTCCTAAACTACCCCTATTCCTATTTTAATAATAAAAGTTATAAAATTAAAAAAAAAATAAAATGCGTGTTTGGGGAGGGGGGAAGAAAACGCGTGGGTTGGGGGAGGGTATACGAAGGGGCAGGGGCAGGGGAGGGGAGGGGAAGGGAAGAGGGGGGATGGCGCCGGCGCCGGCGAAGCTTGGAGCTGCTGTCGCCGTCGCCGAAAGAAAGGAGAGAAAGGGATACAGAGAAGCGGGGGGTGGGAAAAGAAAGAAGGGGGGAGAAACAGGGAGGAGGGGGAGAGAAGGGGTCCTCGCCACTGACGAATAGATTTTTGACGGTTTAGAATTTCACAAATGAATTCTCGTTGCAAGTATAGTTTCTAAACCAACAATAATCCTTTCATACAAAAGATTGTTTGTCACAAGTAACAAACCCCTAATTTTATAAACCGAAGTATTCAAACCTCGGGTCGTTCTCCCTAGGAATTACAATAAAGTGTCTTGTTATTGGTTTGAGTTGTTTTGGGATTTTGGACAAGAGGCATGAAAGTAAATGGCAATGAAAATAAACTAACAACTATAAAAGGCTCTTGGCAAGGTATGAAAATTAGAAGTTCTATCCTAGTTATCCTTCTCAATTGTGATGAGAATTGTTCATTGCTACCACTTAGTTAACCCTTACTAGATAAAGGAAAGTCAAGTGGATGAATTGACTTGAGCCACAAGTTCTAGCCAACTCCCAAGGAAAGACTAGCTTTAGTGCACTCCAAACCAATTAGCAATCTCTCCAATTATCAATCAACAAAGGAATTAGATAACTCAAGTGTCACTAATTACTCTACCTAGGCCAAGAGGAACAAAATCTACACTAAAACTAAAAGAGACATTTTAACAAACACATAGAGTGCAATAAAAGTAAACAACATAAATTGCAAGAATTAAAGAGAGATCTAACTATAAAGGCAAGAGATTAACAATGGAAAAGCAAAGAAGAACGATTATTATGAATTACCTCTTATTGAATTGGAAGAATGTAGAAGGAATAATACTAGATCTACAACAAAATATAAGAACAACATAAAGAAAATTACAACAAAAGAGTAGAAGAAGATGAATGTAACAACAAAGAATTGAAAGGTAGAAGTAGAAGAAAGCAAAGATTAAAACCTAGATCTAAGAGCTAATCCTAATCCTAATCCTAATTCTAGAGAGAAGTGAGAGCTTCTCTCTCTAGAAACTAACTTCTAGAACTAAACTAATCTAATGGTAACTAACATCTAAAGTATGAAAAGTATGAGAGTATGCTGATTCCCCTTCAATCCTTGGCTTAAATAGCATCAGAAATGAGTTGGATTGGGCCCACAAGGCTTCTAAAATCGCTGGCCACATGTTGCTTTAAGTGAACTAGGTGGCAGCAACGGCGCGTGCGCGTACTTTGCGCGTGCGCGCCACCATACATGTAGCAACTATGGCAAATCTTATATCGTTTCGAAGCCCCGGATGTTAGCTTTCTAACCCAACTGAAACCGCATCATTTGGACCTCTGTAGCTCAAGTTATGGTCGTTTAAGTGCGAAGAGGTCGGCTTGACAGCTTTCCGGTTCTTTCATTTCTTCATGAATTCTCCAACTTTTCATGCTTCTTTCTTCATTCCCTTGATCCAATCTTTGCCTTCTAAATCTGAAATCACTTAGCAAACATATCAAGGCATCTAATGGAATCAAGGAGAATTAAATTTAGCTATTTTAAGTCCTAAAAAGCATGTTTTCACTCTTAAGCACAATTAAAGGAGAATATACAAAACCATGCTATTTCATTGAATAAATGTGGGTAAAAGGTGATAAAATCCCATAGATTCAATACAAGATAAACCGTCAAATTGGGGTTTGTCAGCCACCGCCGATGCCGCTCCTCGCTCCTCGCCGACGCCGCTCCTCGTCCTCGTCGTCACCGCCTCACCCTCGTGCCGCCGCCGTGCCCTCATGCCTTTCCCTCCTCGTCGAGCCGTTTCTGCTCCTCCTCCTCTGCTTCTCCTCGCACTCGCCGCCGTGGCCTCCTGGTGCACGAAATTGAAAATCACAATTCTTGACAATTCCACACAACTAACCAGCAAGTGCACTGGGTCGTCCAAGTAATACCTTACGTGAGTAAGGGTCAATCCCACGGAGATTATTGGTTTGAAGCAAGCTATGTTTATTTTATTAATCTTAGTCAGGATGCCAATAAGGTTATTTGGATTTAATTGTAAGAAGTAAAAGTGTTTGGAATAAGTAATTGTTACTTTATTAATGGAGAATATGTTGGAGTTTTGGAGATGCTTTGTCCTCTGAATTTCTGTAATGTAATATTCCATGCATGGAAAAGTGCAAAGTTCCCTCCATGGCAAGCTGTATGTAGGGTGTCACCATTGTCAGTGGCTACCTCCCATCCTCTCAGTGAAAACGGTCCAGATGCTCTATCACAGCACGGCTAATCAGCTGTTGGTTCTCGATCATGTTGGAATAGGATCCATTGATCCTTTTGCGTTTGTCATCACGCCCAGCAATCGCAAGTTTGAAGCTCGTCACAGCCATTCAATCCTTGAATCCTACTCGAAATACCTCAGACAAGGTTTAGACTTTCTGGATCCTCAAGAGTGGCCGCCATCAATTCTAGCTTATACCACGAAGATTCTGATTAAGGAATCTAAGAGAAGCTCATTCAATCTGATGTAGAACGGAGGTGTTTGTCAGGCACACGTTCATGGGTTGAGGAAGGTGATGAGTGTCACGGATCATCACCTTCTTCATAATTAAGCGTGAATGAACATCTTAGATAGGAACACACACGTTTGAATGGAGGAATAGAAACAATTGCATTAATTCATCGAGACGCTGCAGAGCTCCTCACCCCCAACAATGGAGTTTAGAGACTCATGCCGTCAAAGTGTATAAAATTCAGATCTGAAAATGTCATGAGATGCAAAGTAAATCACTAAAAGTTGTTTAAATAGTAAACTAGTAACCTAGGTTTACAGAAAATGAGTAAACTATGATAGATAGTGCAGAAATCCACTTCTGGGGCCCACTTGGTGTGTGCTGGGGCTGAGACTTAAGCTTCTCACGTGCCTGGGGCTGTTTTGGGCGTTCAACGCCAGGTTGTAACCTGTTTCTGGCGTTGAACTCCAGTTTGTAACCTGTTTCTGGCGCTGGACGCCAGACAGCAGCATGATACTGGCGTTGAACGCCAGTTTATGTCGTCTATCTTCGCGCAAAGTATGGACTATTATATATTATTGAAAAGCCCTAGATGTCTACTTTCCAAAGCCATTGAGAGCGTGCCAATTGGACTCCTGTAGCTCCAGAAAATCCATTTCGAGTGCAGGGATGTCAGAATCCAGCAGCATCAGCAGTCCTTTTTCAGCCTAACTCAGATTTTTGCTCAGCTCCCTCAATTTCAGCCAGAAAATACCTAAAATCACAGAAAAACACACAAACTCATAGTAAAGTCCAGAAATATGATTTTTGCCTAAAAACTAATAATATTCTACTAAAAACTAATTAAAACAAGCTAAAATCTACATGAAATTACCCCCAAAAAGCGTATAAAATATCCGCTCATCACAACACCAAACTTAAACTGTTGCTTGTCCCCAAGCAACTAGATGAATAAAATAGGATAAAAAGAATTTAAGGAGTAATAAAATCTCCGAGTTTTAAGTGAAGCTCAGATTCTAATTTAGATGAGCGGGGCTAGTAGCTTTTGTTTCTGAACAGTTTTGGCATCTCCCTTTATCCTTTGAAATTCAGAATGATTGGCATCCATAGGAACTCAGAATTCAGATAGTATTATTGATTCTCCTAGTGTAGTATGTTGATTCTTGAACACAGTTACTTTATGAGTCTTGGCCGTGGCCCTAAGCACTTTGTTTTCCAGTATTACCACCGGATACATAAATGCCACAGACACATGACTGGGTGAACCTTTTCAGATTGTGACTCAGCTTTGCTAAAGTCCCCAGTTAGAGGTGTTCAGAGCTCTTAAGCACACTCTTTTTGCTTTGGATCACGACTTTAACCACTCAGTCTCAAGCTTTTTACTTGGACCTGCATGCCACAAGCACATGGTTAGGGACAGCTTGATTTAGCCGCTTAGGCCTGGATTTACTTCCTTGGGCCCTCCTATCCATTAATGCTCAAAGCCTTGGATCCTTTTTACCCTTGCCTTTTGGTTTTAAGGGCTATTGGCTTTTTCTGCTTACTTTTTCTTTCTCTCTTTTTTTTTTCTTCTTTTTTTTTTACTGCTTTTTCTTGCTTCAAGAATCAATTTCATGATTTTTCAGATCATCAATAACATTTCTCTTGTTCATCATTCTTTCAAGAGCCAACAATTTTAACATTCATAAAATTCAATATAAAAAATATGCACTGTTCAAGCATTCATTCAGAAGACAAAAAGTATTGCCACCACATATAAATAATTAGAATTTTCCTTATTAAGAACTCGAAAAAAAAATTAAATTGCCTCTTTATTCTACAAATCTACTATTTTATTCATGTTTGATGATGATGAGAAAAATAAATTATAACTTAATTAGAAATAAAACCAAAATAGACATGCTAATTACTACTACACCTATATAACTTCTAAGGTAAATTTCTATAATAATACTATCATAGAGTTAAAGCTTAAAATTAGAACTTAACAACCTGTATTTTGGGAAGTGGATGTTCCTCTAGTCTGTGGGGTGCTTGGTCCTTCAAGGAATAGCTTCCGACGCTTTAGTTCCTTCAGTTCACATCCTTGCTCTTCCTGTTCCCTTAGGTGCCATGATCTTGATGAGTTTTAGCTCAGTGAACATGGCAAATCACACCAAACTTAGAGGTTTGCTTGTCCTCAAGCAAAAGAAAGGAAAGGAGAGGAATAGAGGGAAAGGCAATTTCGAAATCCAAAAGATATGATGAGTTGAAAAAGATTTGAAAAAGATTTGGATTGGAAAAAGATTTGTGTTTATGAATTAAGATACATTTGACATTTTCGAAAAAGGGATTTTAGAAATTAGTGTTTTTAAAAATTAGGATTAAAAATTTTTTTTTGGAATTGAAGGATGATATTTTAAAACATGTTTATGCAAGAAATTATGAATTGAAACATAAAAATTAGAAAATTTGTGAAGAAAAACGAATTTTACCTCCTCCCCACCATTTTGGCGTTAAACGCCCAAATGCTGCTTGTTTTGGGCGTTTAACGCCCAATTGCTGCTTCTCCTGGTCGTTCAACGCCCAGCTGTTGCTTCTTTCTAGCGTTGAACGCCAGGAAGTCCTTTGTCACTGGGCGTTTTTCGAAACGCCCAGGAAGCTGTCAATCTGGCGTTAAACGCCCAGAAGGTGCTTCTTTCTGGCGTACAACGCCCAGAAGATGCTCCTTTCTGGCGTTTAACGCCCAGATGGCTACCCTTACTGGCGTTGAACGCCCAGTGGGTGCTTCTTTTGGGCGTTTGATGAGCGGATAATTTGTACGCTTTTTGGCATTGTTTTTAGTATATTTTTAGTATGATTTAGTTAGTTTTTAGTATATTTCTATTAGTTTTTAGTTAAAATTCACTTTTCTGGACTTTACTATGAGTTTGTGTGTTTTTCTGTTATTTCAGGTATTTTCTGGCTGAAATTGAGGGCCCTGAGCAAAAATCTGATTCAGAGACTGAAAAGGACTGCAGATGCTGTTGGATTCTGACCTCCCTGCACTCGAAGTGGATTTTATGGAGCTACAGAAGCCCAATTGGCGCGCTCTCAATGACATTGGAAATTAGACATCCTGGGCTTTCCAGCAATATATGATAGTTTATACTTTTCCTGAGATTTGATGGCCCAAACCGGCGTGGCAAATCAGCCTCAGAAATTCCAGCGTTTAACGCTGAAACTGGCATAAAACTTGGAGTTAAACGCCCAAACTGGCATGAAAGCTGGCGTTTAACTCCAGAAAAGTTCTCTACACATGAAAGCTTCAATGCTCAGCCCAAGCACACACCAAGTGGGCCCGGAAGTGGATTTTTCTGTCATTTACTCATTTCTGTAAAACCTTAGGTTACTAATTTACTATTAATAGGATCTTTTGACATTGTATCTGCACCTGATGACACTTTACACGTTTCTTTGTGTACCTTCCACGGCATGAGCCTCTAAACCCCATGGTTGGGGGTGAGGAGCTCTGCTGTGTCTTGATGGATTAATGCAATTACTACTGTTTCTCATTCAATCATGCTTGCTTCCATTCTAAGATATTACTTGTTCTTAAACTGGATGAATGTGATGATCCGTGACACTCATCATCATTCTCAACTTTGAACGTGTGCCTGACAACCACCTCCGTTCTACCTTAGATTGAGTAGATATCTCTTGGATTCTTTAACCGGAATCTTCGTGGTATAAGCTAGAACTGATGGCGGCATTCAAGAGAATCTGGAAGGTCTAAACCTTGTCTGTGGTATTCTGAGTAGGATTCAATGATTGAATGACTGTGACGTGCTTCAAACGCCTAGTAGGCGGGGCGTTAGTGACAGACGCAAAAGAATCACTGGATTCTATTCCGGCCTGACCGAGAACCGACAGATGATTAGCCATGCTGTGACAGAGCATGGGAACGTTTTCACTGAGAGGATGGGAGGTAGCCACTGACAATGGTGAAACCCTACATACAGCTTGCCATGGAGGGAGCCTTGCGTGTTTGAAGAAGAAGACAATAGGAAAGCAGAGGTTCAGAAGACAGAGCATCTCCAAAACCTCAACCTATTCCCCATTACTGCATAACAAGTACTTATTTCATGTTCTTTTGCTTTTCACAATCAATCCTGATAATTTCTGATATCCTGACTAAGATTTACAAGATAACCATAGCTTGCTTCAAGCCAACAATCTCCGTGGGATCGACCCTTACTCACGTAAGGTATTACTTGGACGACCCAGTGCACTTGCTGGTTAGTTGTGCGAGGTTGCAAAAGTGTGATTGCAATTTCGTGCACCAAGTTTTTGGCGCCGTTGCCGGGGATTGTTCGAGTTTGGACAACTGACGGCTTATCTTGTTGCTTACATTAGGACCGTTTTGTTTTTATTGGTTTAGAGTCTTTTAGTTGAGTCTAGCTTCATATTTTAAGTTTGGTGTCAATTGCATGCTTTTATTTTTCTCTTAATTTTCGTTTTTGCATGTTCTTAGTCCCTTTTTGATTCAAAAAAAATTCTAAGTTTGGTGTCCTCTTTGTGATTTCCTTTAAAATTTTCGAAAATTAGTGTTTGATTTTCTAAAAATTTTAAGTTTGGTGTCTTTTTGTTGTTTTTCTCTTTCCTCTTTTCAAAAATTAAATCTTTTTCATAAAAATTTTTCAATCATATCTTTTTAATTGCTATTTTCAAAATCTTTTTAATTAACTAATTGATTCAGTTCTCAATTTGCTTTGATCTTATTTTCTTTTTGATTTTCGAATTTTTATTTTAATTTTCTTTTGTTTTATTTTATTTTTTTCGTTTAACTCAAAAAAAAAAAACAAAATTTATCTGTTTGCAATCATTATCATTTCCCTTTTGTCCATTATGGACCTAAGAGGGATTGATCAGTCCAAAAGGACTCTGGGGTCATATGCTAACCCCATTACAGCTGCATATGGGAGTAGCATCTGTACACCTCCCATCAAAGCAAGCAGCTTTGAGCTAAATCCTCAACTCATTATCATAGTGCAGCAAAATTGCCAGTATTCCGGTCTTCCACAGGAAGAACCTACTGAGTTTCTGGCACAATTCTTACAAATTGCTGACACAGTACATGATAAAGAGGTAGATCAGGATGTCTACAGACTATTACTGTTTCCATTTGCTGTAAAAGATCAAGCTAAAAGGTGGTTAAATAACCAACCTACAGCAAGCATAAAGACATGGAAACAGTTATCAGACAAATTCCTGAATCACTTTTACCCTCCAAAGAGGATGACACAGCTAAGGCTGGACATCCAAGGCTTTAAACAAGAGGATAATGAATCCCTTTATAATGCCTGGGAGAGGTATAGAGGTATGCTTAGAAAATGCTCCTCTGAAATGTTTTTAGAATGGGTACAGTTAGACATCTTCTACTATGGGCTTACAGAAAAAGCTCAGATGTCTTTAGACCACTCAGCTGGTGGATCTATACACATGCGGAAGACAATTGAAGAAGCTCAAGAGCTTATAGACACTGTTGCTAGAAACCAATACTTATATTCTAGCAATGAGTTCTTTCCAAAAGAGGAAGTCATGGCATTAGTCACTGATCCTAATCCTCAAGAACAGATGAATGAGCTTAATCAACAATTGCTCCTGATGACAGAACAGTTAGCAGAATTTAAAGAAATGCTCCATGATACTAAGGTTGCTAACAAGAACATAGAACTGCAGTTGAATCAAGCAAAACAGCAAATATCTAAACAGATAACAGAGGAATGTCAAGCAGTTCAACTGAGGAGTGGGAAGACACTGAACACCACTGCTCAAAAGAGCAAAAAGCCAAACAAGGAACAATTGACAGAGGATAACCAAACCACTGTTCAAAATCCCTCTGAGGACAGTAAGAGCCCAGAGAGGAATGTTATTGGCGTTCAAACGCCAGAAAGGGAAGGAAAGCTGGCGTTAAACGCCCATTCCTTGCCCAGTTCTGGCGTTCAAACGCCAGAAAAGGGGGAAAAGTTGGCGTTAAACGCCCATTTTCCACCCAATCCTGGCGTTCAGACGCCAAGGGAGGATCAGACACCTGAGAGTGCTGACAGTAATCCCTCTAAAAAGGCTTCTTCAACCACTTCTGTAAGGAATAAACCTGCAGCATCTAAGGTTGAAGAATATCAAGCCAAGATGCCTTATCCTCAGAAACTCCGCAAGGCGGAACAGGATAAGCAATTTGCCCGCTTTGCAGACTATCTAAGGACTCTTGAAATAAAGATTCCATTTGCAGAGGCACTTGAGCAAATACCTTCTTATGCTAAGTTCATGAAGGAAATCTTAAGTCATAAGAAGGATTGGAGAGAAACTGAAAAAGTGTTTCTCACTGAAGAATGCAGTGCAGTCATTCTGAAAAGCTTACCAGAAAAGCTTCAAGATCCTGGAAGCTTTATGATACCATGCACATTAGAAGGTGCATGCACCAAGAAAGCCCTGTGTGATCTTGGAGCAAGCATCAATCTAATACCTGCATCCACTATCAGAAAGCTTGGGTTGGCTGGAGAAGTCAAGCCAACCAGGATATGCCTCCAACTTGCTGATGGCTCCATTAAACATCCATCAGGCATAATAGAGGACATGATTGTCAAGGTTGGGCCATTTGCCTTTCCAACTGACTTTGTGGTGCTGGAAATGGAGGAGCACAAGAGTGCAACTCTCATTCTAGGAAGACCCTTCCTAGCAACTGGACGAACTCTCATTGATGTACACAAAGGGGAAGTAACCTTGAGAGTCAATGAGGATGAGTTCAAGTTGAATGCTGTAAAAGCTATGCAGCATCCAGACACACCAAATGACTGCATGGGCTCTGACATTATTGACTCTTTGGTGGAGGAGATCAATATGACTGAGAGCCTAGAATCAGAGCTTGAAGACATCTTTAAGGATGCTCAGCCTGATCAAGAAGAACCACAGGAAACAAAGGAATTTTCGAAAATTCCTCAGGAGGAGGATAAACCTCCCAAACCTGAACTCAAACCACTACCACCATCCCTGAAATATGCATTTCTGGGAGGGGGTGAAACTTTTCCAGTGATTATAAGCTCTGCTTTAAATCCACAGGAAGAGGAAGCACTGATTCAAGTGCTGAGGACACACAAGACAGCTCTTGGGTGGTCCATAAGTGATCTTAAGGGCATTAGCCCAGCTAGATGCATGCACAAGATCCTGTTGGAGGATAATGCCAAACCAGTGGTTCAACCACAGAGGAGGCTAAATCCAGCCATGAAAGAGGTGGTGCAGAAAGAGGTCACTAAATTACTGGAGGCTGGGATTATTTATCCTATTTCTGATAGCCTCTGGGTGAGCCCTGTCCAAGTTGTCCCCAAAAAGGGAGACATGACAGTGGTTCATAATGAAAAAAATGAACTGGTTCCTACAAGAACAGTCACAGGGTGGCGTATGTGTATTGACTACAGAAGGCTCAATACAGCCACCAGAAAGGATCATTTTCCTTTACCATTCATAGATCAAATGCTAGAAAGACTAGCTGATCATGATTATTACTGCTTTTTGGATGGCTATTCAGGCTACAACCAAATTGCAGTAGATCCTCAGGACCAAGAGAAAACAGCATTTACATGCCCTTCTGGCGTATTTGCCTACAGAAGGATGCCTTTTGGTCTGTGCAATGCACCTGCAACCTTTCAGAGGTGCATGCTCTCTATCTTCTCAGATATGGTAGAGAAATTTCTGGAAGTCTTCATGGATGACTTCTCAGTATATGGAGACTCATTCAGCTCCTGTCTTAATCACCTAGCACTTGTCCTGAAAAGGTGCCAAGAGACTAACCTGGTTTTAAACTGGGAGAAATGTCACTTTATGGTGACTGAGGGAATTGTCCTTGGGCACAAAATTTCAAGCAGGGGAATAGAGGTGGATAAGGCAAAGGTAGAGGTAATTGAAAAATTACCACCACCTGCCAATGTTAAGGCAATCAGAAGCTTTCTGGGGCATGCAGGATTCTATAGAAGGTTTATCAAGGATTTTTCGAAAATTGCAAAACCTTTAAGTAACCTGCTAGCTGCTGACACACCATTTGTGTTTGACACACAGTGTCAGCAGGCGTTTGAGACCCTAAAAGCTAAGCTGGTCACAACACCAGTCATCTCTGCACCAGATTGGACATTACCATTTGAATTAATGTGTGATGCCAGTGATCATGCCATTGGTGCAGTGTTGGGACAGAGGCATAACAAACTTCTGCATGTCATTTATTATGCCAGCCGTGTTCTAAATGATGCACAGAAGAATTACACAACCACAGAAAAAGAATTACTTGCAGTGGTTTATGCCATTGACAAGTTTAGATCTTATCTAGTGGGATCTAAAGTGATTGTGTACACTGACCATGCTGCTCTTAAATACTTACTCACAAAGCAGGATTCAAAACCCAGGCTTATAAGATGGGTGTTGCTTCTGCAAGAGTTTGATATAGAAATAAGAGACAGAAAAGGGACAGAAAACCAAGTAGCTGATCATCTGTCCTGAATAGAACCAGTAGCTGGGGCGTCCCTCCCTTCTACTGAGATCTCTGAGACTTTCCCAGATGAGCAACTCTTTGCCATCCAGGAAGCTCCTTGGTTTGCAGATATTGCAAATTATAAAGCTGTGAGGTTCATACCCCAGGAGTACAGCAACGTGCAAAGAAAGAAATTAATTTCAGATGCCAAGTACTACCTCTGGGATGAACCATATCTCTTTAAGAGATGTGCAGACGGAGTAATCCGCAGATGTATACCCAGAGAAGAAGCACAAAAGATCCTATGGCACTGCCATGGATCACAGTATAGAGGGCATTTTGGAAGTGAGCAAACAGCCACTAAAGTCCTCCAATGTGGCTTCTACTGGCCTACTCTCTATAAAGATTCCCGAGAGTTTGTGCGTAACTGTGACAGTTGCCAAAGAGCTGGTAACTTGCCTCACGGATATGCCATGCCTCAACAAGGGATATTAGAGATAGAATTGTTTGATGTATGGGGAATTGACTTCATGGGTCCATTCCCACCATCATACTCAAACACTTACATTCTGGTGGCAGTGGACTACGTATCTAAGTGGGTAGAAGCAATTGCTACACCCACTAATGATACCAAAACCGTGCTGAAATTCCTCCAGAAACACATCTTCAGCAGGTTTGGTGTTCCCAGAGTACTAATCAGTGATGGGGGCACTCATTTCTGCAATAGACAGCTATACTCTGCTATGGTTAGATATGGAATCAGCCATAAAGTGGCAACTCCGTATCATCCACAGACAAATGTGCAAGCTGAAGTCTCTAACAGAGAGCTAAAAAGAATCCTAGAACGGACTGTGATAGCCCGAAGAAAGGATTGGGCAAAGAGCTTGGATGATGCTCTGTGGGCATACAGAACAGCATTCAAGACTCCTATAGGAACCTCTCCATACCAACTGGTGTATGGGAAGGCCTGTCATCTGCCCGTGGAACTGGAACATAAAGCCTATTGGGCAACCAGATTCCTAAACATGGATGCACAGTTAGCTGGTGAAAAAAGACTGCTCCAGCTAAATGAGCTAGAGGAGTTCAGACTAAATGCCTTTGAAAATGCAAAAATTTATAAGGAAAAGGCAAAGAAATGGCATGACAAGAAGTTGTCAACCAGAGTCTTTGAGCCAGGACAAAAAGTTCTGCTCTTCAACTCTAGGCTCAAATTATTTCCAGGAAAACTCAAATCCCGGTGGAGGGGTCCGTATGTGATTACAGGAGTGTCACCATATGGATATGTTGAGCTTCAGGATATTGATTCTGACAAAAAGTTCATTGTTAATGGACAGAGAATCAAGCATTATCTTGAAAGCAATTGTGAGCAGGAATGCTCAAAACTGAGACTTGAGTGAGTCTCAGTAAAAGTCCAGCTAAAGACAGTAAAGAAGCGCTTGCTGGGAGGCAACCCAGTCATTAGGAGGTTATATGATTTGTTTTTACAGAGGCAAGTATCAAAAAAGAAGGAATTCACAGAGTTACAGAAGGATTCAGCTCAAAAAGCAAAGAAAAAGAGCTTGCTGGCGAAAAAACGCCAGTAAGGGGCATTTTGGGCGTTAAACGCCAGAATGGGTACCATTCTGGGCGTTTAACGCCAGGAATGGTGCCATTTTGGGCGTTAAACACCAGAATGGGCACCATTCTGGGCGTTTAACGCCAGGTGTGCAGCATCCTGGGCGTTTAGAAAAACGCCCAGTGATAAAGGAATTCTGGCGTTTAACGCCAGCCAGGGCACCTGGTTGGGCGTTAAACGCCCAAAAGGGGCATCAAATGGGCGTTAAACGCCAGAATGGGTGCCATTCTGGGCGTTTAACGCCAGAAAGGTGGGGGGACCACAATTTTGTTTTCAAATCAAATTTTTTCAAACTTTCCTTTTCTTACCCATACTCTTTTACATAAATACACTTCAACCTTTCATCATTCACTTTCAAATCTTCACAAATCAAAACCATTCTTCAAATCTATCTCAAATTAATCCCAAATCTTTTTAAAAAAAAAAACTCACCCTTTTCTCAAATCCTTCCATATCTTCTCAAATTTTCTTTCAAATTTTTCTCTTTTTTTTTTCGAAATCTCCCCTCCCCACCTTATAAATACACGTTATTCCCCCCTCATTCCACTACACCATTCGAATTTCCTCTTCCTCTCTCTCTCTTCTCTCCTTTCTTTTGCTTGAGGACTGGTGCACGAAATTGTGATCACTACAACTTCGCACAACTAACCAGCAAGTGCACTGGGTCGTCCAAGTAATACCTTACGCGAGTAAGGGTCGATCCCACGGAGATTGGTGGTATGAAGCAAGCTATGGTCACCTTGCAAATCTTAGTCAGGCAGACTCAAATGGGTATAGTGATAAACGAAAATAACATAAAAGATAAAGATAGAGATACTTATGTATATCATTGGTGTAAGAGCTTCAGACAAGCGTATGAAGATGCCTTCCCTTCCGTCTCTCTGCTTTCCTACTGCCTTCATCCAATCCTTCTTACTCCTTTCCATGGCAAGCTCGTGTAGGGTTTCACCGTTGTCAGTGGCTACCTCCCATCCTCGCAGTGAAAGCTAATGCTCATACACTCTGTCACAATGCGGCCAATCACCAGTTTGGTTCCCTCCCCTACCGGAATAGAATCCCTCTTTTGCGTCTGTCACTAACGCCCAGTAGGTTACAGGTTTGAAGCACGTCACAGTCATTCAATCATTGAATCCTACTCAGAATACCACAGACAAGGTTTAGACCTTCCGGATTCTCTTGAATGCCGCCATCAGGTCCTGCCTATGCCACGAAGATTCCGATTAAAGAATCCAAGAGATATTCACTAAGCCTCGTATGCTTGTAGAACAAGAATGGTTGTCAGTCGCCTTGTTCATAGGTGAGAATGATGATGAGTGCCACGGATCATCACATTCATCAAATTGAAGAACAAGTGATATCTTAGAACAAGAACAAGCGGAATTGAATAGAAGAACAACAGTAATTGCATTAATACTCGAGGTACAGCAGAGCTCCACACCTTAATCTATGGTGTGTAGAAACTCCACCGTTGAAAATACATAAGAACAAGGTCTAGGCATGGCCGTGAGGCCAGCCTCCCAATGATCTAAGAACTAGATGTCCGAAGATGATCAAAGGATCTAAAAACAATCCAAAGATGAAAATACAATAGTAAAAGGTCCTATATATAGAAAACTGGTAGCCTAGGGTGTACAGAGGTGAGTAAATGACATAGAAATCCACTTCCGGGCCCACTTGGTGTGTGCTTGGGCTGAGCAATGAAGCATTTTCGTGTAGAGACTCTTCTTAGAGTTAAACGCCAGCTTTTATGCCAGTTTGGGCGTTTAACTCCCATTTAGGTGCCAGTTCCGGCGTTTAACGCTGGAATTTCTGTAGGTGACTTTGAACGCCGGTTTGGGCCATCAAATCTTGGACAAAGTATGAACTATTATATATTGCTGGAAAGCCCAGGATGTCTACTTTCCAATGCCGTTGAGAGCGCGCCAATTGGGCTTCTGTAGCTCCAGAAAATCCACTTCGAGTGCAGGGAGGTCAGAATCCAACAGCATCTGCAGTCCTTTTCAGTCTCTGAATCAGATTTTTGCTCAGGTCCCTCAATTTCAGCCAGAAAATACCTGAAATCACAGAAAAACACACAAACTCATAGTAAAGTCCAGAAAAGTGAATTTTAACTAAAAACTAATAAAAATATACTAAAAACTCAACTAAAACTACCAAAAACATACTAAAAATAATGCCAAAAAGTGTATAAATTATCCGCTCATCACAACACCAAACTTAAATTGTTGCTTGTCCCCAAGCAACTGAAAATCAAATAAGATAAAAAGAAGAGAATATACTATTGACTCCAAATTATCAATGAAACTAAGCTCCAAATTAGATGAGCGGGACTAGTAGCTTTTTGCCTCTGAACAGTTTTGGCATCTCACTTTATCCTTTGAAATTCAGAATGATTGGCTTCTTTAGGAACTCAGAATCCAGATAGTGTTATTGATTCTCCTAGTTAAGTATGATGATTCTTGAACACAGCTACTTATTGAGTCTTGGCCGTGGCCCAAAGCACTCTGTCTTCCAGTATTACCACCGGATACATACATGCCACAGACACTTAATTGGGTGAACCTTTTCAGATTGTGACTCAGCTTTGCTAAAGTCCCCAATTAGAGGTGTCCAGGGTTCTTAAGCACACTCTTATTGCCTTGGATCACAACTTTATTTCTTTCTTTTTTTTTCGTTTTTTTTTCGCTTGCTTTCTTCTTCTTTTCTTGCATTCACTGCTTTTTCTTGCTTCAAGAATCATTTTTATGATTTTTCAGATCCTCAGTAACATGTCTCCTTTTTCATCATTCTTTCAAGAGCCAACAATTTTAACATTCATGAACCACAAATTCAAAAGACACATGCACTGTTTAAGCATACATTCAGAAAACAAAAAGTATTGTCACCACATCAAACTAATTAAGCTAGTTTTAAAGATGAATTTGAAATCCTGTACTTCTTGTTCTTTTGTGATAAAAACAGTTTTTCATTTAAGAAAGGTGATGGATTCATAGGACATTCATAACTTTAAGGCATAGACACTAAGACACTAATGATCATAAGACACAAACATAGACAAACATAAGCATAAAAATTCGAAAAACAGAAGAATAAAGAACAAGGAAATCAAGGAACGGGTCCACCTTAGTGATGGCGGCTCTTCCTTCCTCTTGAAGGTCCTATGGAGTGCTTGAGCTCCTCAATGTCTCTTCCTTGCCTTTGTTGCTCCTCTCTCATGATTCTTTGATCTTCTCTAATTTCATGGAGGAGAATGGAATGTTCTTGGTGCTCCACCCTTAGTTGTCCCATGTTGGAACTCAATTCTCCTAGGGAGGTGTTAATTTGCTCCCAATAGTCTTGTGGAGGAAAGTGCATCCCTTGAGGCATCTCAGGGATCTCATGATGAGAGGGGTCTCTTGTGTGCTCCATTCTTTTTTTGGTAATGGGCTTGTCCTCATCAATAGGGGCGTCTCCCTCTATGTCAACTCCTACTGAATAACAGAGGTGACAAATGAGGTGAGGAAAGGCTAACCTTGCCAAGGTAGAGGACTTATCCGCCACCTTGTAGAGTTCTTGGGCTATAACCTCATGAACTTCCACTTCTTCTCCAATCATGATGCTATGGATCATGATGGCCCGGTCTAAAGTAACTTCGGACCGGTTGCTAGTGGGAATGATTGAGCGTTGGATAAACTCCAACCATCCTCTAGCCACGGGTTTGAGGTCATGCCTTCTCAATTGAACCGGCTTCCCTCTTGAATTTCTCTTCCATTGGGCGCCCTCTTCACATATGTCTGTGAGGACTTGGTCCAACCTTTGATCAAAGTTGACCCTTCTTCATGGCCACAACTTCATAGAAGTGGTCTTGATGCACCCTTGAGATGAATCTCTCCATCTCCCATGACTCGGAGGTGAAAGCTTTTGCCTTCCCTTTCCTCTTTCTAGAGGTTTCTCCGGACTTAGATGCCATAAATGGTTATGGAAAACGAAAAAGCAACGCTTTTACCACACCAAACTTAAAATGTTTGCTCGTCCTCGAGCAAAAGAAGAAAGAAGAGAGTAGAAGAAGAAGAAATGAGGAAGAGGGAGATGGTTGTGTATTCGGCCAAAGAGGGGGAGAAGTGTTGTTTAGGTTGTGTGAAAATGAAGGAGTGAAGAAGGGGTTTATATAGGAGAGAGGGGGGTGAAGGTTCGGCCATTATGGGTGGGTTTGGGAGGGAAAGTGGTTTGAATTTGAAGGGTGAGGTTGGTGGGGTTTTATGAAGGAGGGATGTGAGTGGTGAAGAGAAAGATGAGATTTGATAGGTGAGGGGTTTTTGGGGAAGAGGTAATGAGGTGATTGGTGAATGGGGGAAGAAGAGAGAGAGTGGTGGTGGGGTGGTGGGGGTCCTGTGGGGTCCACAGATCCTGAGGTGTCAAGGAAAAGTCATCCCTGCACCAATTGGCATCAAAAATCACGTTTTGACCCATTTCTGGCGTTAAACGCCGGGCTGATGCCCATTCCTGGCGTTTAACGCCAGGTTTTAGCCCTTTTCTGGCGTTTAACGCCAGTCTGGTGCCCCTTTCTGGCGTTAAACGCCCAGAATGGTGCCAGACTGGGCGTTAAACGCCCAACTGCTAGGTTTACTGGCGTTTGAACGCCAGCAACATCTTCCTCCAGGGTGTGCTGTTTTTCTTCCTGTTTTTCATTCTGTTTTTGCTTTTTCAATGGATTTTGTGACTTCTTATGATCATCAACCTACAAAAAACATAAAATAACAAAAGAAACTATATAAAATATAATCATTGGGTTGCCTCCCAACAAGCGCTTCTTTAATGTCAGTAGCTTGACAGATGGCTCTCATGGAGCCTCACATTTTCTCAGAGCAATGTTGTAACCTCCCAACACCAAACTTAGAGTTTGAATGTGGGGGTTCAACACCAAACTTAGAGTTTGGTTGTGGCCTCCCAACACCAAACTTAGAGTTTGACTGTGGGGGCTCTGTTTGTCTCTGATTTGAGAGAAGCTCTTCATGCTTCTTCTCCATGATGACAGAGGGATATCCTTGAGCTTTAAACACATAGGATTTTTCATTCACTTGAATGATCAGTTCACCTCCATCAACATCAATCACAGCCTTTGCTGTGGCTAGGAAGGGTCTGCCAAGGATGATGGATTCATCCATGCACTTCCCAGTCTCTAGGACTATGAAATCAGTAGGGATGTAATGGTCTTCAACCTTTACCAAAACATTCTCTACAAGTCCATGAGCTTGTTTTCTTGAGTTGTCTGCCATCTCTAGTGAGATTCTTGCAGCTTGTACCTCAAAGATCCCTAGCTTCTCCATTACAGAAAGAGGCATGAGGTTCACACTTGACCCTAAGTCACACAAGGCCTTCTTGAAGGTCATGGTGCCTATGGTACAAGGTATGGAAAACTTCCCAGGATCTTGTTTCTTTTGAGGTAATTTCTGCCTAGACAAGTCATCCAGTTCTTTGGTGAGCAAAGGAGGTTCATCTTCCCAAGTCTCATTTCCAAATAACTTGTCATTTAGCTTCATGATTGCTCCAAGGTATTTAGCAACTTGCTCTTCAGTGACATACTCATCCTCTTCAGAGGAGGAATACTCATCAGAGCTCATGAAAGGCAGAAGTAAGTCCAATGGAATCTCTATGGTCTCATTTTGAGCCTCAGATTCCCATGGTTCCTCATTGGGGAACTCATTGGAGGTTGGTGCACGCCCATTGAGGCCTTCCTCAGTGACGTGCACTTCCTCTCCATCCTCTCCAAATTCGGCCATTTTTATGGCTTTGCACTCTCCTTTTGGATTTTCTTCTGTATTGCTTGGAAGAGTGCTTGGAGGGAGTGCAGTAATTTTCTTACTCAGCTGTCCCACTTGTGCTTCCAAATTCCTAATGGAAGACCTTGTTTCAGTCATGAAACTTTGAGTGGTTTTAATTAGATCAGAGACCATGGTTGCTAAGTCAGAGGGGTTCTGCTTAGGATTCTCTGTCTGTTGCTGAGAAGATGATGGAAAAGGTTTGCCATTGCTAAACCTGTTTCTTCCACCATTATTATTGAAACCTTGTTGAGGTCTCTCTTGATTCTTCCATGAGAGATTTGGGTGATTTCTCCATGAAGAATTATAGGTGTTACCATAGGGTTCTCCTAGGTAATTCACCTCTTCCATTGAAGGGTTCTCAGGATCATAAGCTTCTTCCTCAGATGAAGCCTCCTTAGTACTGCTTGGTGCATTTTGCATTCCAGACAGACTTTGAGAAATCAAATTGACTTGTTGAGTCAATATTTTATTCTGAGCCAAAATGGCGTTCAGAGTGTCAATCTCAAGAACTCCTTTCTTCTGACTAGTTCCATTGTTTACAGGATTCCTTTCAGAAGTGTACATGAATTGGTTATTTGCAACCATTTCAATTAGCTCTTGAGCCTCTGTAGGCGTCTTCTTCAGATGAAGAGATCCTCCAGCAGAGCTATCCAAAGACATCTTGGATAGTTCAGAGAGACCATCATAGAAAATACCTATGATGCTCCATTCAGAAAGCATGTCAGAAGGACATTTTCTGATTAATTGTTTGTATCTTTCCCAAGCTTCATAGAGGGATTCTCCATCCTTCTGTCTGAAGGTTTGGACTTCCACTCTAAGCTTACTCCATCTTTGTGGTGGAAAGAACTTTGCCAAGAAGGCATTGACTAGCTTTTCCCAAGAATCCAGGCTTTCTTTAGGTTGTGAATCCAACCATATTCTAGCTCTGTCTCTTACAGCAAAAGGGAATAGCATTAGTCTATAGACCTCAGGGTCTACCCCATTAGTCTTGACTGTGTCACAGATTTGCAAGAATTCAGCTAAGAACTGATGAGGATCTTCCATTGGAAGTCCATGGAACTTGCAATTCTGTTGCATTAGAGAAACTAATTGAGGTTTAAGCTCAAAGTTGTTTGCTCCAATGGCAGGGATAGAGATGCTTCTCCCATAGAAATCAGGAGTAGGTGCAGTAAAGTCACCCAGCACCTTCCTTGCATTGTTTGCATTGTTATTATTTTCGGCTGCCATGTCTTCTTCTTCTTTGAAGAATTCGGTTAGGTCCTCTAAAGAGAGTTGTGCTTTGGCTTCTCTTAGCTTTCTCTTTAAGGTCCTTTCGGGTTCAGGGTCAGCTTCAACAAGAATGCCTTTGTCTCTGCTCCTGCTCATATGAAAGAGAAGAGAACAAGAAAATGTGGAATCCTCTATGTCACAGTATAGAGATTCCTTGAGGTGTCAGAGGAAAAGAGAAATAGAAAGAAGAAGGAGAAGAAGAATTCGAACTTTACTTAGATGAGGTTCGAATTGTGCATTGAGAAGGAGTAGTACTCCATAAATAGAAGGATGTGAGAAGGAGGGAAGTAATTTTTTTTTTCGAAAATTAATTAAAAAGATTTTGAAAACATTTTGAAAAACACTTAATTGATTTTCGAAAATACAAGTGAGAAAGAAATCAAGTGATTTTTGGAAAAGATTTTGAAATTAGAAATTAAAAAGATTTGATTGAAAACTATTTTGAAAAAGATGTGGTTAAGAAGATATGATTGAAAAGATTTGATTTGAAAATAATTTTAAAAGATATGATTTGAAAACAATTTTAAAAAAAAATATGCTTTGAAAAACATTTTAAAAAGATTTGATTTTAAAAATTAATGACTTGCCTAGCAAGAAAAGATATGATTCAAACATAAAACCTTCCTCAACGGAAAAGGCGAAAAATGTTCAATCAAATCATTAATTGTTAGTAAGTATCTTTGAAAAAGGGAAGAAATTAATTTTGAAAACATTTGATTGAAAAGATATGATTTGAAAAAGATTTGATTTTGAAAAACTTTGAAAACTTGAAAAAAAAAATTGATTTGAAAACAAAATCTTCCCCCAGCACCATCCTGGCGTTAAACGCCCAGAATGGTATCCATTCTGGCGTTTAACGCCCAAAATGCACCCTTTTTGGGCGTTAAACGCCCAACCAGGTACCCTGGCTGGCGTTTAAACGCCAGTCTGCTTTCTTCACTGGGCATTTTCGAATGCTCAGCTTTTTCTGTATAATTCCTCTGCAGTATGTTCTGAATCTTCAATTCTCTGTATTATTGACTTGAAAAGACACAAATTGAAAATATTTTTTGGATTTTTAATAATCAAGAATGATCAAAATGCAACTAAAATCAAATAACAATGCATGCAAGACACCAAACTTAGCAGTTTGTATACTACTGACACTATATGAGACACATAAATACTCAAGTCAAAAGAATTCAAAGATCAGAGTAAGAAATCATCAAGAATTACTTGAAGATCCTTAAGAAGACACATGCATGAATGCAGTAAGAACAGAAACATGCAATTGACACTAAACTTAAGATGAGACTCTAGACTCAAACAAGAAATATTTTTGGATTTTATGCTTTTGTAATTTTTTTTTGTTATTTTTCGAAAATTAGGTGAAAAGGAAAATAAAGGTATCAAAATTCTTAATGAGAATTCCAGGAATCATGCAATGTTAGTCTAAAGCTTTAGTCTAAAGGAATTAGACATAGCTAGCTAAGCTTCAGCAAGACATTGCATTCAAGAGCTAAATTGATGAGGATCAATCAGCTTTGGTGATGATAAAAACATCACTTTGAAACACTAGAATTCATTCTTAAGAACTCTGAAAAAAATAATACCTAATCTAAGCAACAAGATGAACCGTCAGTTGTCCATACACAAGAACAATCCCCGGCAACGGCGCCAAAAACTTGGTGCACGAAATTGTGATCACTACAACTTCGCACAACTAACCAGCAAGTGCACTAGGTCGTCCAAGTAATACCTTACGCGAGTAAGGGTCGATCCCACGGAGATTGGTGGTATGAAGCAAGCTATGGTCACCTTGCAAATCTTAGTCAGGCAGACTCAAATGGGTATAGTGATAAACGAAAATAACATAAAAGATAAAGATAGAGATACTTATGTATATCATTGGTGTAAGAGCTTCAGACAAGCGTATGAAGATGCCTTCCCTTCCGTCTCTCTGCTTTCCTACTGCCTTCATCCAATCCTTCTTACTCCTTTCCATGGCAAGCTCGTGTAGGGTTTCACCGTTGTCAGTGGCTACCTCCCATCCTCGCAGTGAAAGCTAATGCTCATACACTCTGTCACAGTGCGGCCAATCACCGGTTTGGTTCCCTCCCCTACCGGAATAGAATCCCTCTTTTGCGTCTGTCACTAACGCCCAGTAGGTTACAGGTTTGAAGCACGTCACAGTCATTCAATCATTGAATCCTACTCAGAATACCACAGACAAGGTTTAGACCTTCCGGATTCTCTTGAATGCCGCCATCAGGTCCTGCCTATGCCACGAAGATTCCGATTAAAGAATCCAAGAGATATTCACTAAGCCTCGTATGCTTGTAGAACAAGAATGGTTGTCAGTCGCCTTGTTCATAGGTGAGAATGATGATGAGTGTCACGGATCATCACATTCATCAAATTGAAGAACAAGTGATATCTTAGAACAAGAACAACAGTAATTGCATTAATACTCGAGGTACAGCAGAGCTCCACACCTTAATCTATGGTGTGTAGAAACTCCACCGTTGAAAATACATAAGAACAAGGTCTAGGCATGGCCGTGAGGCCAGCCTCCCAATGATCTAAGAACTAGATGTCCGAAGATGATCAAAGGATCTAAAAACAATCCAAAGATGAAAATACAATAGTAAAAGGTCCTATATATAGAAAACTGGTAGCCTAGGGTGTACAGAGGTGAGTAAATGACATAGAAATCCACTTCCGGGCCCACTTGGTGTGTGCTTGGGCTGAGCAATGAAGCATTTTCGTGTAGAGACTCTTCTTGGAGTTAAACTCCAGCTTTTATGCCAGTTTGGGCGTTTAACTCCCATTTAGGTGCCAGTTCCGGCGTTTAACGCTGGAATTTCTGTAGGTGACTTTGAACGCCGGTTTGGGCCATCAAATCTTGAGCAAAGTATGGACTATTATATATTGCTGGAAAGCCCAGGATGTCTACTTTCCAATGCCGTTGAGAGCGCGCCAATTGGGCTTCTGTAGCTCCAGAAAATCCACTTCGAGTGCAGGGAGGTCAGAATCCAACAGCATCTGCAGTCCTTTTCAGTCTCTGAATCAGATTTTTGCTCAGGTCCCTCAATTTCAGCCAGAAAATACCTGAAATCACAGAAAAACGCACAAACTCATAGTAAAGTCCAGAAAAGTGAATTTTAACTAAAAACTAATAAAAATATACTAAAAACTCAACTAAAACTACCAAAAACATACTAAAAATAATGCCAAAAAGTGTATAAATTATCCGCTCATCAAGGACAAGCAAACCTCTAAGTTTGGTGTGCTCTTCCGTGATCACTAAGCCAAGATTCATCAAGATCATGGCTCCTAAGGGAAAACAAACCAATTTAAGAGGAAAGAAAGAGAATAATCCAAAGAATCTTTGGAATCAAGAGAAGTTCTTAACTAAAGAACATGAAGACCATTATCATAAAATAATGGGTCTGAGGTCAGTGATCCCAGAAGTTAAATTTGATCTGAAAGAAGATGAATATCCGGGGATCCAAGAGCAAATTCGAAACAGAGGATGGGAAGTTCTAACCAATCCTGAAATAAAGGTTGGAAGGAACATGGTTCAGGAATTCTACTCAAATCTGTGGCTAACAGATAAGCAGAGAATGACTGAAACTGCTTACCATACCTACAGAACCATGGTCAGAGGGAAAGTTATGTACTTTCATCTGGACAAAATAAGAGAAATCTTCAAATTACCTCAACTGCAAGATGATCCTGAATCCTTTAATAGGAGGATGGTGAGAGCAGATAAAGGGTTGGATCAAGTTCTAGAGGACATATGCCTCCCTGGAACTAAATGGATAACCAATTCTAAGGGTGTCCCAAACCAACTCAAGAGGGGAGACCTCAAACCAATTGCAAGAGGTTGGCTAGACTTTATTGGGCGCTCCATACTACCCACTAGCAACCGTTCTGAGGTCACCATCAAGAGAGCAGTGATGATTCATTGCATTATGCTTGGAAGAGAAGTGGAGGTTCATCATGTGATTGCTTGTGAGATCTACACAATTGCAAATAAGAATTCCACTGAAGCCAAATTGGCTTACCCAAGCTTGATCTCCTTGCTCTGCAAAGAGGCTGGGGTGAAGATGGGAGTAGATGAATTCATACCCATTGAACATCCAATCACCAAGAAGTCAATGGAAGGACAAATACAAGACAACTCTATCAAAAGGAGGGCGTAGGAGTTCCTCCCTGAATTCCCTGAAATTGGCTACTGGGCCAGCCTGGAAGCATCTATCACCAAGTTGCAGGAGACTATGGAGCAACTTAAGGAAGAACAGCAGAATCAGAACTGCATGCTCTGCAAATTGCTGAAGGAACAAGAGAAGCAGGGGCGTGAGATTCAAGAACTGAAACGCCAATAGTTCTCCCCTCAAGCTGAGGGAGCATCCACTTCTCAAAATCAAGGTTGTTGAGTCCTAACTCTGTGAAAACCTCTATCATTAGGAGCCTATTTAAATCTTTTTATTTTCTATTTTTAGTCTCATCTTATATTTATTTTCTGAGTCTTGTTCTTAATTCATAATTAATAAAATTTAAAGTTTATGCCTTAAAAGCTATGAATGTCCTATGAATCCATCACCTCTCTTAAATGAAAAATGCTTTAATCATAAAAGAACAAGAAGTACAGGATTTCGAAATTTATCCTTGAAACTAGCTTAATTGGTTTGATGTGGTGACCATACTTTCTGTTTTCTGAATGTATGCTTGAACAGTGCATATGTCTTTCGAATTTGTTATTCATGAATGTTAAAATTGTTGGCTTTTGAAAGAATGATAAAAAAAGAGACATGTTGTTGAGGATCTGAAAAATCATAAAAATGATTCTTGAAGCAAGAAAAAGCAGTGCATACAAAAAAAAAATTCGAAAAAAAAAAGAAAAAAAAAAAGAAGAAAAAGAAAGAAATAAAAGTTGTGATCCAAGGCAAGAAGAGTGTGCTTAAGAACCCTGGACACCTCTAATTGGGGACTCTAGCAAAGCTGAGTCACAATCTGAAAAGGTTCACCCAATTAGGTGTCTGTGGCATGTATGTATTCGGTGGTAATACTGGAAGACAGAGTGCTTTGGGCCACAGCCAAGACTCATAAAGTAGCTGTGTTCAAGAATCATCATACTTAACTAGGAGAATCAATAACACTATCTGGATTCTGAGTTCCTAAAGAAGCCAATCATTCTGAAT
Organism: Arachis stenosperma; assembly: GCF_014773155.1. Taxonomy (NCBI): domain Eukaryota; kingdom Viridiplantae; phylum Streptophyta; class Magnoliopsida; order Fabales; family Fabaceae; genus Arachis; species Arachis stenosperma. The sequence goes on along the minus strand of NC_080385.1, from coordinate 123,276,955 downwards.
TTTAGAGGATAGAGTGAGATGCCAAAACTGTTCGGAGGCAAAAAGCTACTAGTCCCGCTCATCTAATTTGGAGCTAAGTTTCATTGATAATTTGGAGTCTATAGTATATTCTCTTCTTTTTATCTTATTTGATTTTCAGTTGCTTGGGGACAAGCAACAATTTAAGTTTGGTGTTGTGATGAGCGGATAATTTGTACGCTTTTTGGCATTGTTTTTAGTATATTTTTAGTATGATTTAGTTAGTTTTTAGTATATTTCTATTAGTTTTTAGTTAAAATTCACTTTTCTGGACTTTACTATGAGTTTGTGTGTTTTTCTGTTATTTCAGGTATTTTCTGGCTGAAATTGAGGGCCCTGAGCAAAAATCTGATTCAGAGACTGAAAAGGACTGCAGATGCTGTTGGATTCTGACCTCCCTGCACTCGAAGTGGATTTTCTGGAGCTACAGAAGTTTAATTGGCGCGCTCTCAATGGCATTGGAAAGTAGACATCCTGGGCTTTCCAGCAATATATGATAGTCCATACTTTGCCCGAGATTTGATGGCCCAAACTGGTGTGGCAAATCAGCCTCAGAAATTCCAGCGTTTAACGCTGGAACTGGCATAAAACTTGGAGTTAAGCGCCCAAACTGGCATGAAAGCTGGCGTTTAACTCCAGAAAAGGTCTCTACACATGAAAGCTTCAATGCTCAGCCCAAGCACACACCAAGTGGGCCCGGAAGTGGATTTTTCTGTCATTTACTCATTTCTGTAAAATCTTAGGTTACTAATTTACTATTAATAGGATCTTTTGACATTGTATCTGCACCTGATGACACTTTACACGTTTCTTTGTGTACCTTCCACGGCATGAGTCTCTAAACCCCATGGTTGGGGGTGAGGAGCTCTGCTGTGTCTTGATGGATTAATGCAATTACTACAGTTTCTCATTCAATCATGCTTGCTTCCATTCTAAGATATTACTTGTTCTTAAACTGGATGAATGTGATGATCCGTGACACTCATCATCATTCTCAACTATGAACGTGTGCCTGACAACCACCTCCGTTCTACCTTAGATTGAGTAGATATCTCTTGGATTCTTTAACCGGAATCTTCGTGGTATAAGCTAGAACTGATGGCGGCATTCAAGAGAATCCGGAAGGTCTAAACCTTGTCTGTGGTATTCTGAGTAGGATTCAATGATTGAATGACTGTGACGTGCTTCAAACTCCTAGCAGGCGGGGCGTTAGTGACAGACGCAAAAGAATCACTGGATTCTATTCCGGCCTGACCGAGAATCGACAGATGATTAGCCATGCTGTGACAGAGCATAGGAACGTTTTCACTGAGAGGATGGGAGGTAGCCACTGACAATGGTGAAACCCTACATAAAGCTTACCATGGAGGGAGCCTTGCGTGTTTGAAGAAGAAGACAGTAGGAAAGCAGAGGTTCAGAAGACAGAGCATCTCCAAAACCTCAACCTATTCCCCATTACTGCATAACAAGTACTTATTTCATGTTCTTTTGCTTTTCACAATCAATCCTAATAATTTTTGATATCCTGACTAAGATTTACAAGATAACCATAGCTTGCTTCAAGCCAACAATCTCCGTGGGATCGACCCTTACTCACGTAAGGTATTACTTGGATGACCCAGTGCACTTGCTGGTTAGTTGTGCGAGGTTGCAAAAGTGTGATTGCAATTTCGTGCACCAGCGTTGGACGCCCAAAATGTTTCTTACTGGCTTTTTCACGCCAGTGAGCTTCCAAATTCCCTTGTAACTCTGTGAATCCAATCAATTGCTATTTTACCTTTTGAAGATACTTTGACATATACCTGTAAAATTAATTAGCAAAAACAAATAAAATTAAATTTTGTGAATGGCTGGGTTGCCTCCCAGCAAGCGCTTCTTTATTGTCCTTAGCTGGACAGTGAGCTCTCATGGAGTCTCACAGATAATCAGAGCAAGGTTGGGACCTCCCAACATCAAACTTAGAGTTTGAATGTGGGGGTTCAACACCAAACTTAGAGTTTGGTTGTGGCCTCCCAACACCAAACTTAGAGTTAGACTGTGGGGGCTTTGGTTGACTCTGCAGTGAGAGAAGCTTTTCATGCTTCCTCTCCATGGTTACAAAAGGAGAACCTTGTGTCTTATAGTTTGCAATGTCTGCAAACCACAGAGCTTCCTGAACAGCAAACAATTGTTCATCCGAAAAGGTTTTAGAGATCTCAGTAGGAGGGAGGGATGCTCCTGCTACTGGTTCTATCCGGGACAGGTGATCAGCTACTTGGTTCTCTGCTTTGTTCATCACTTTTGATCCTACTAAGTACGATCTAAACTTGTCAATGGCATAAACCACTGCAAGTAATTCTTTTTCTGTGGTTGTGTAATTTTTCTGGGCATCATTTAAAACACTGCTAGGATAATAAATGACATGCAGAAGCTTGTTTTACCTCTATCCTAATACTGTACCAATGGTATGGTCACTGGCATCACACATTAGTTCAAAGGGTAATGTCCAGTCTGGTGCAGAAATAACTGGTGCTGTGACCAGCTTAGCTTTCAGGGTTTCAAACGCCTGCAGACACTTTGTGTCAAACACAAATGGCGTGTCAGCAGCTAGCAGATTGCTCAGAGGTTTTGCAATTTTTGAAAAATCCTTTATAAACCTCCTATAGAATCCTGCATGCCCCAGAAAGCTTCTGATTGCCTTAACATTGGCAGGTGGTGGTAATTTTTCAATTACTTCAACTTTAGCTTGATCCACCTCTATTCCCTTGTTTGAAATTTTATGCCCAAGGACAATCCCTTCAGTCACCATAAAGTGACATTTTTTCCAGTTTAAAACTAGGTTGGTCTCTTGGCATCTTTTCAGAACAAGTGCTAAATGGTTAAGGCAGGAGCTGAATGAGTCTCCAAATACAGAAAAGTCATCCATGAAGACTTCCAGAAACTTCTCTACCATATCAGAGAAGATAGAGAGCATGCACCTTTGAAAGGTTACAGGTGCATTGCACAAGCCAAATGGCATCCTTCTGTATGCAAATACTCCAGATGGGCATGTGAATGCCGTTTTCTCTTGATCCTGGGGATCTACTGTAATTTGATTATAACCTGAATATCCATCCAGGAAGCAGTAGTATTCATGACCTGCTAGTCTTTCTAGCATCTGGTCTATGAATGGTAAAGGAAAATGATCATTTCTGGTGGCTGTATTGAGCCTTTTATAATCAATACACATACGCCACCCTGTAACTGTTCTTGTAGGAACCAGTTCATTTTTTTCATTATGAACCACTGTCATGCCTCCCTTCTTAGGGATGACTTGGACAGGGCTTACCCAGGGGCTGTCAGAAATAGGATAAATAATCCCAGCCTCTAGTAATTTAGTGACCTCCTTCTGCACAACTTCCTTCATGGCTGGATTCAGCCGCCTTTGTGGTTGGACCACTGGCTTGGCGTCACCCTCCAATAGGATCTTGTACATGCATCTGGCTGGGCTAATGCCCTTAAGATCACTGATGGACCACCCAAGAGCTGTCTTGTATGTCCTTAGCACTTGAATTAGTGCTTCCTCTTCCTGTGGCTCTAAGGTAAAGCTTATGATTACAGGAAAGGTATCACCTTCTCCCAGAAATGCATATTTCAGGGATGGTGGTAATGGTTTGAGCTTGGGTTTGGGAGGTTTCTCCTCTTCCTGAGGGATTTTCAGAGGTTCTATTATTCTCTCTGATTCCTCCAAATCAAGTTGAACATCTTTAAAGATGTCCTCTAGCTCTAATTCGAGACTCTCAGCCATATTGACCTCTCTTACCAGAGAGTCAATGATATCAACACTCATGCAGTCATCTGGGGTGTCTGGATGTTGCATGGCTTTGGCAACATTCAACTTGAACTCCTCCTCATTGACTCTCAGGGTTACTTCCCCTTTTTGGACGTCAATGAGGGTTCGGCCAGTTGCTAGGAAAGGTCTTCCTAGAATGAGAGTTGCACTCTTGTGCTCCTCCATTTCCAGCACCACAAAGTCAGTAGGAAAGGCAAATGGCCCAACCTTGACAATCATGTCTTCAATCACGCCTGATGGGTATTTAATGGAGCCATCAGCAAGTTGAAGACATATCCGGGTTGGTTTGACTTCTTCAGTCAAACCGAGCTTTGTGATAATAGATGCAGGTATTAGGTTGATACTTGCCCCAGATCACATAGAGCTTGCTTGGTACAATTACCCTCTAATGTGCATGGTATCATAAAGCTCCCGGGATCTTTAAGCTTCTCAGGTAAGCTTTTTAGAATGACTGCACTGCATTCTTCAGTGAGGTAAACTTTTTCAGTTTCCCTCCAATCCTTCTTATGACTTAAGATCTCTTTCATGAACTTAGCATAAGTGGGTATTTGCTCAAGTGCTTCTGCAAACGGAATCTTTATTTCAAGAGTCCTGAGATAGTCTGCAAAGCGGGCAAATTGCTTATCCTCTTCTGCTTGGCGGAGTTTTAGAGGATAAGGCATTTTGGCTTTGTATTCCTCAACCTTAGTTGCTGCAGGTTTATTGCCTACAGATGTGGATTGGGAAGCCTTTTTAGAAGGGTTGTTATCAGCACTTGTATGTGACTGATCCCCCACTGGCGTTTGAATGCCAGGGACGGGAGCTGGAGTGGCGTTAGACGCCAACTCCTTATCTGTTATTGGCGTCTGAACGCCAGAATTGTGCTCCCTTTGGGCGTTCAACGCCGGATTCATGCTTGTTTCTGGCGTTGAACGCCAGGAATGAGCATGGTCTGGGCGTTTAGCGCCAACATTATTCCTCTCTGGGCTCTGATTGTCCTCAGAGGGATGTTGAGTAGCCATTTGTTCATTTCTTGGCTTCCTGCTGCTTTGAAGTGAGGTATTTAATGTTTTCCCACTTCTTAATTGAACTGCTTGGCATTCATCTGTTATTTGTTTTGATAGTTACTTTTCTGTTTGCTTTTACTGAACTTCCATATTCCTGTTAGCCATTCTTGTTTCCTGTAGTATTTCCTTGAATTCGGCTAGCTGTTGAGTTAGAAAGTCTAATTGCTGATTGAATTCATTAGCCTGATCTACAGGACTGAGTTCAGCAGTTACTGTTTTAGCTTCTTCTTTCATGGAAGATTCACTGCTTAGGTACAGATGCTGATTTCTGGCAACTGTATCAATGAGTTCTTGGGCTTCTTCAATTGTTTTTCTCATGTGTATAGATCCATCAGCTGAGTGATCTAGAGAAATCTAAGCTTTTTCTGTAAGCCCATAGTAGAAGATGTCTAATTGCACCCATTCTGAAAACATCTCAGAGGGGCATTTTCTTAGCATCTCTCCGTATCTCTCCCAGGCATCATAAAGGGATTCATTATCTCCTTGTTTAAAGCCTTGGATGCTTAGCCTTAGCTGTGTCATCCGTTTTGGAGGGAAATAGTGATTCGGGAATTTTTCTGACAGCTGTTTCCATGTCTTTATGCTGTTCTTAGGTTAGTTATTTAACTACCTCTTAGCTTGATCTTTTACAGCAAATGAAAACAGTAATAATCTGTAGACATCCTGATCTACTTCCTTATCATGTACTGTGTCAGCAATTTGCAAAAATTGTGCCAGAAACTCTGTAGGTTCTTCGTGTGGAAGACCGGAATACTGGCAGCTTTGCTGCACCATAATAATGAGCTGAGGATTCAACTCAAAGCTACTAACTCCACTGGAGGGTATACAGATACTACTCCCATATGAAGCAGTAGTGGGGTTAGCATATGACCCCAGAGTCCTCCTGGACTGTTCATTTCCACTTAGTTCCATGATGGAATAAAGGAGATTGTATGGATGTTGATATTATTTATTTTATAAAAATTTATTTTATAAAATAAAGTAAAAATAAAACAAATAAAAACGAAATAAAAGAAATATAAAAAAATAAAAAATTGAAAATATTTTTTTGAAGATTTTTGAAAAATTTGAGGAAAAGGAGAAAGTGGTTAGGATAAAATTTTTGAAAAAGATAATAAAATATATATTAAAAAAATAAGAATTGAAAAATTTTGAAATTGAAATCTGAATTTTTATATAAAAATTTCGAAAATGTAGTTTAAAATTAGTTAGAAAAGATATAAATTTTTTTTTGAATTTTGAATTTTATGATGAAAGAGAAAAACACACAAAAGACACAAGACTTAAAATTTTTAGATCTAATGCTCCTTATTTTCGAAAATTTTGGAGGGAAAACACCAAGGAACACCAAACTTAAAAATTTTAAGATCAAAACACAAGAAAGACTCAAGAACACCTTGAAGATTCACAAGAACACCAAGAACAAAAGAAAGAACACCAAACTTAAATTTTTTTTTTTTGAAAACCAAGATAAATTTTCGAAAATTAAATAAAGATCAACAAGAAAACACCAAACTTAAAGTTTGGCACAAGATTAACTCAAGAAAAATTATTTTTGAAAAAAAAAAGATTTTAAAAAGAAGATGCCCAATTGCCAAGAACATAGACCAACGCTCTAGCCAATTGGGAGTAAATGTAACACTTGTTCTAAATAGGTATATTCCTTTTGGAAGATTAATGCTTTAAAAAGAATACAAGTGAAACAAGAAAAGACACAGAACAAGAAAAATTAAAGATCAGACAAGAAAAATAAACAAGAACAACTTGAAGATCAAGGAAGAACAAAGAACACTAATACGAAAATTTTAAAGAAAAATATAAAATATGCAATTGACACCAAACTTAGAACAAGACACTAAACTCACGAAAAAAAATTAAAATTTGATAAAGAAAAATAATATTTTTGAAAAAATAATTTTTGAAAAGGGAATAAAGGACTCAGATTTAATGACTCTATAGCATCAATACTATATTCCTAATCTAAGCAACAAAATAAACCTTTAGTTTGTTCAAACTCGAACAATCCCCGGCAACGGCGCCAAAAACTTGGTGCACGAAATTGAAAATCACAATTCTTGACAATTCCGCACAACTAACCAGCAAGTGCACTGGGTCGTCCAAGTAATACCTTACGTGAGTAAGGGTCGATCCCACGGAGATTATTGGTTTGAAGCAAGCTATGTTTATTTTATTAATCTTAGTCAGGATGCCAATAAGGTTATTTGGATTTAATTGTAAGAAGTAAAAGTGTTTGGAATAAGTAATTGTTACTTTATTAATGGAGAATATGTTGGAGTTTTGGAGATGCTTTGTCCTCTGAATTTCTGTAATGTAATATTCCATGCAAGGAAAAATGCAAAGTTCCCTCCATGGCAAGCTGTATGTAGGGTGTCACCATTGTCAGTGGCTACCTCCCATCCTCTCAGTGAAAACGGTCCAGATGCTCTGTCACAGCACGGCTAATCAGCTGTTGGTTCTCGATCATGTTGGAATAGGATCCATTGATCCTTTTGCGTTTGTCATCACGCTCAGCAATCGCGAGTTTGAAGCTCGTCACAGCCATTCAATCTTTGAATCCTACTCGGAATACCACAGACAAGGTTTAGACTTTCCGGATCCTCAAGAGTGGCCGCCATCAATTCTAGCTTATACCACGAAGATTCTGATTAAGGAATCTAAGAGAAGCTCATTCAATCTGATGTAGAACGGAGGTGTTTGTCAGGCACACGTTCATGGGTTGAGGAAGGTGATGAGTGTCACGGATCATCACCTTCTTCATAATTAAGCGCGAATGAACATCTTAGATAGGAACACACACGTTTGAATGGAGGAATAGAAACAATTGCATTAATTCATCGAGACGCTGCAGAGCTCCTCACCTCCAACAATGGAGTTTAGAGACTCATGCCATCAAAGTGTATAAAATTCAGATCTGAAAATGTCATGAGATGCAAAGTAAATCTCTAAAAGTTGTTTAAATAGTAAACTAGTAACCTAGGTTTACAGAAAATGAGTAAACTATGATAGATAGTGCAGAAATCCACTTATGGGGCCCACTTGGTGTGTGCTGGGGCTGAGACTTAAGCTTCTCACGTGCCTGGGGCTGTTTTGGGCGTTCAACGCCAGGTTGTAACCTGTTTCTGGCGTTGAACTCCAGCTTGTAACTTGTTTCTGGCGCTGGACGCCGGACAGCAGCATGATACTGGCGTTGAATGCCAGTTTACGTCGTCTATCTTCGCGCAAAGTATGGACTATTATATATTGCTGGAAAGCCCTGGATGTCTACTTTCCAACGCCATTGAGAGCGCGCCAATTGGACTCCTGTAACTCCAGAAAATCCATTTCAAGTGCAGGGAGGTCAGAATCCAGCAGCATCAGCAGTCCTTTTTCAGCCTAACTCAGATTTTTGCTCAGCTCCCTCAATTTCAGCCAGAAAATACCTGAAATCACATAAAAAACACACAAACTCATAGTAAAGTCCAGAAATATGATTTTTGCCTAAAAACTAATAATATTCTATTAAAAACTAATTAAAACATGCTAAAATCTACATGAAATTACCCCCAAAAGCGTATAAAATATCCGCTCATCACCTCCTCATCGTCATCGGCTTCCGCTTCGCTGCTCCTTGCCGCCTCGCCGCTGCTTCTCGCCGCCTCTGCTTCTTGCTTCGATTTCTGTTTATGCTTCGTCTTCTGCTTCTTCTGCTTCTTGATTTGTTGAATCTTTGATTTGTTGAATCATTGTTGGTTTTGAGTTGTTGGTTTTCTTGATTTCTGAATTTCTTGATTTCTGAATTGTTGTTTGCTGTTAATGGAAGAACTTTGCTGATTGATCTCTGTTTTTTGTTTGCTGTTGTGTTGGTGGTGGTGGTTGTGTTGGTGTTGGTGTTGGTGGTGGTGGTAGTGCTGTGGTGGTGTTGGTGCTGGTTGTGGCGGTGGTGTTGGTGTTGGTGGTGATGGTGGTGGAGGAGGTAATTATGTTAGTAGTGGTGAGGGTATTTTTGTCTAAAAAAATTATAAGGACCATTTTAATACGAAAAAACGTTAAGGACGATTCTAAATCGAAAATTAGACGAGGAATGGTATCAATTTTTACGCTCAACTTTAGGGACCAAAACAGTACTTATTAACCCTTCTATTTTCAACAAAAACACCAATATTTTTTCATATTAAAAAAAATCAGCCACCAAATTTCTTTCCATCTTTTTTATATAAAACATGTTATTTGTTCACTACTTTTCGGCCACTCTATAAAAATATAATAAAGAGATAATGATACAAAAATAAACATATATGGATACAGAGATAATACAAAGGGGGTTTTCTTTTCTTATCGCGATTTCAGCCACTTTAGGAGTTTTTTCATCGCACCACTGCTCCCCTTTCCTTTGATTGCGATTTCTTCTCTTCTTGGAAGAGGGGTTTCACTACATGCACATCACTTCTGTTCTCTTCGATCGCACCACTGCATGCACCTCACTCCTCGCTTTCTTCTCTTCTCCGTGCTTTCCTCTCTTCTACTTTGATAGTGCACTTCACAAAAACTCTTCTCATCGCCATTTAATTCTGGTTCTTGTTATCTTAGGGTTTTAATTATATCTTAAAGAAAGTTGCTACTTATTGATTCACTAGAATCCACAAACTCAAATAATGTAATTTGTGTTTTATTTACTTCGTAGGTTAATTTTTTATTTTTAATTTAATTTTAATTTTTTTATTATCCATTTTTTATTTCTAATTTAATTTTAAATTTTTTATTATCCATATTTTAGGTTATTTCAAGCATATCAGAAAGGCCAATTACTCAGAATGGGAGCAGATTTCAATCCCTTCAAGGTGCATTTCTTTATATCCATACTTGTAATATAATTTTTTTCAGTGCTTCCAAAATATTTTTAAAACATCATTGTGTTTCACCACATTTTAGTTGTTGCTACACTGCATTTTTTCTCGTCAAAATTCTGAACTCACGTTTCAATTCATAGAATTCTAAATTATTTGAAGCAGCAATCTCTCTTTGTTGTTTTTGGTTGTTGATTTTGCATGACAAGATTATATTATTTCCTTTTAGTGTAAGAGCAATAGTTGCACTAAATATTCATAGCTATAGAAGTAGAAAAGATCATAGGATAAACTCAAACCAGAATATTTGAAAAAGGTATTGTATTTATGTTATCTGGCACCTTAATATAAGGTTAGGTCGATAGGGTGTACAAGTTTACACTGACTTAGCCTTGCCATTGTTAGCAATGTGAATAATTCCTCCTTACCATTACAAAAACAAAAGGAAAAAATCACATCATATAAATTCATATGATATTTTTATTTCTTGTACTTTGGTGATTATGTGTCAACACTCAATAGAATTATTCTGACCCATGTCTTAATATAAGCTTAATGAGAATGTTATTTGTGTTTTTTTCAAAATTTAAGGATCTTCTTTGGAAAAGGACTTTTTTGTTGTTCTTTCAGAGAGGCTTTGTTGAAGCTGACATTGCTGATGGTCTTTTAAAAATATTTGGTTTAAAGCAAAGATAGCATGCACTATTTGTCGTGATTGAATTGATCTCTGCAAAGCACATTGCTCAGTTATTACTATTTATTGCTGCTTTCATGGTGAAGTTCAGCGGTATTTCCGAATGCAAATATGGACAGACCATTATGTTGTTGCTATTGGCTCATGCGATTCTGAAAATCTCATGTTATGTTGCATTTGTGTTGATCTGACAACCTTCAGTTTCTTCTTATATGTTGCTAAGAAAATATGTCAACCTGTTGATTTCTTTTCTTCCTTTGTTGTTGTTGTTGATTTTTTTTCAGGCAGCAGCTATTCGATTAGAAGTAAGAGGTGTTTGATTAATTTTATTATTAATGTTAAAATATTTTATTATCATTTCATTGATTTTTTTTAGCCACAACAACAATATATGGTATGAGAACCGAAGGTTCTCAATTTGGTAACAGTGTCCAATAGATAAGATATAAGGTTTTGGGACACCAAAGGCAATTATAAAACTTTCCACATGCATAAGATTTAAATTTAAAGTAAACTTAAACCATAAAGGGTTATCTATCTTAAGAGATTTCTAACTAATATAAATACAATTATCCCAAAGCCTTCGTCAGTCTAACCTCAATGTGATCTCATCGCCATTGCCTACCAAACCTCCTCAATTCTAGTAGAAAACACAAATAAATGCAAGAATGTAAAACACAGGTAATATACACTTACAGCAAGTAATTCATGAAGCAAGTAAGCATGTTATATATTTAGGCATCGAATTCAGGTAAGTAAAGCAAGAAAATTCTTAGAATATGCACATTATGAATGCCTGTCCTATTGGCCATAATATTACTTGTCGGATCAACTGCTAACCCGATACATCCCCTTGGAATGTCATCTTTCAGTCACGAATAATTGGTACCCTAGGATATAGTGCGTGGCCCACTATCCAGGGATATAGTGTCGGGCCAACTCTTGCAACTCGAAAGGATGCGAGCGGGATACTCAGCCTCAGACCTCACATCTCAACGTAAGTGGGATTAACCACCGTCCTTATGTTGGCGCCACAACCTCAACAAGTGGGATTAACCACTATCCTTACCAGGCACATAGTGACTTACCAAATCTCAGCATATCAATAGTATAAAACCAATTTAAGTAACCACTGCTCATATAGCACAAGTCCATTAATACTTATCTCATCAATCTCATCAACCACAATCATTTATCTGTCTCAATACATCATCATCTCAACACTCCACCAATTCACTCAAGTCATGTCATCTACAGTTCATCTCAAGCCTAAGTCACCGTCTCTAACTCATAATAGAAAATACCCATTTAAATTCACTTATTGTATTCTCCCTTATTTTAAAGCATAAATACTAGCTAGGAGATTTTAAACAAGCGTCGCAGAAGTTTACAAGCTTGCCAGAAAGGTAAAACAGTTAAAAATAGGGTTTTATTTGAAACAGGACTTGTGCATATGCATGGTGTGGTGCGTACGGATGCACCAGAATAATTTTTCAGCTTGTGCGTACGCATGGCAATGTGTGTACACACTCACCAAAAGGACATTCTCGGCCTGTGCGTACGCACACCCCCTTGTGCATACGCATGAGTTGAAACACTCGCTCTGGCCTATGTGTACGCACAGGTTGTATGCGTGGGCACACAAACCAGATTTTTAAGTTTTCTATAACATCACAGAATTCAGTTTTTTGACCCTAACTTCCAACGTCCATAACTTTCTCTACAAAATTCTAATTTCACTCATCTTTATACCATTTTAAATCTCTCTTAACTATGTTTAATTTGAACTAAAGTTCACTCGAATCCAATCTCCGAGGGCCAAGTTATAACCCACTGAAGTTAATTTAAAACACGATTTTACCAAATTTTACAAATTTTCTAGTTTTCCAAACTCACAAGTCTCGTTTAATTTTAGCCATTCCTAATTCCAATTTTACACATTCATGTACATCACCAATTACACTTCAATCATTGTCCAACCATACAACAACCAACCATTTTGTTCAAAATCACCAACTCTTGCCACAATTTCTACTCATAAATTACCATCCTCACAATTATCAATCCAAACGTCAATTATACCACATTTGTACCATTCCAAACCATCAAAATTATTATTCATCAATCTATCACTATCAATTTTCATAAATCTCATCATTTATCCTCAACATCAATAACCATCATCAATCATCAACAACATCATAAATCATCAATAATCATCATCAATTCAATCCTATCCTAAGATTCACTAGTCTATGTTTCACGAAGCATTACATATTAACTAAAGAAAATCGAAACCATACCTTAATTGATTTCTACGTAACTCAAAATCACCAAAATTGACCTTCAAACAAGCTTCCAAGCACAAACAGTCCACCAAACTCAATTAAAAAACTCCAAATTGCCAAAACCAACTCCAAGAATCACAAATTTCAATCTAACATCATGTAATATACCAAAATCAATCTTAGGGTTCACAAAATTATCAATTCACAAGGCAAAGAGTTTCTTTACCTTATCCAACAGTGATTGAGGCACAAACCGACAATAGCCCAATGCCAGATATCATCTAATCAATAAAAAACACAAAATTTACTCAATACCCAAACCTAAATTTTAGAAATTTGTTAGGGCTGAAGAAAGGAGTATGGAACTCGAGTTCTGACCAGCAATGTTTAGCTAGAAATGACGAACTCGGCGAGAGTTTCGCGAGGCCGCAAATAACACGCAAATTGGAGCACCGTAACTCAAGTTATGAGGAAAAGAAGAGAAAAAATAAATAGTAACAATAAAGTCTCCCCTTTCTTCCCCTTACTAGCGCCCCTCACTCTCAAAATGATGAACAATGAGCTAAAATGCTCATTAGGAAGCTTTTATATGTTGGGCTTGGGCCCAACTTAGACCCGATCAAATTGTTTAGCATTTTTGGTTTATTTGGCCGAACTTTGAGCCAAAACCTTTAGGATTAGCGTAGCGCCGACTTTTTAACTTTAAATATTTTCTTAAATTTTTCTATAGTTTTATTTCCTCTCTCGCAGTACCGGATAGACTTAAGCCGGTACTGCTAGCTAATTTATCGGTACGTGTTTTTATGCAATTTTTTGCAGAAAAATACATTTTTCCATTCGGAAAAATCTACTGAATTCAAATCTTACCTTCAAATTTTCAAATTAAGATTTCTAAATTTTTGAACCTATTCCGAGCAATTAAATTTTTATTTCTACGTTAATTAATCGGTTAATAATCTCTGGTTCTTACACCTGAAACAGAGAGCACCGTGTCAAAAGAAGAATCGCAACCGCGTTTGAGAGAGAACGAAGAAGAATTGTGCCGCATCGGAAAGAGAGCGAAGGAGAATTGTGTCGGCGGAGAAAGAGAAGGATAATCGTGCCGCCAGAGAAAGAGGAAAGAAAAAATGCGCTTGAAAGTGAGAATGAAAAAGGCAAATTGAGTGTGAGAGTGAGAGTGAGGGAAGGAAAAAAAAAGATAAGTTTTAACACATGTAAAAAGTGAGAGTAGGACTTAATTTTTAATTTTTAAATTTTATATTTGTATACGTATACAATACGATGATTGAAAATAATGACTAAAGATGATATGCTTGTAGCACAATTGTTTTTATATACTATAGGAAACATTTCAAGTGTATCAATTATTTTAATTGTTGATCTGAATTATAAAAAATATATATAATATATATTAATTGAAATCAACTGTTAAAATAATTGGTACATCGATACTCTCTGCTACACTTAAAATGTTTCCTATACTATAAATATAGAGTTAGAATTAAATTTCTCAGGTTATATAAGTTGACGAAGAAAATTTGTACATATTAATAACATGTATACATGTGACAAAGATGAGGGGCCGGGGTCCCCCGGGGAACCTTTAATTTGGCTTTACTATGAAATGTAGGAAAAGTATATAGTTGAATTTGTTGATATTCTACAAAATACTATTGAAAATACAAATGGAGGTCATAACTTCATAAGCTCATAACAATCCTATTAACTATCGATGAGCATGATAAATTGAGTAATTGACCATGACCCACAAGAGACTATAAATTTGAGAAGGTAAAAAATTAAAATAAATGGAGTCAGTGATCAGAACTTGGAAGAGAGAAGCGGGGGTGATGACTCGTGAGCGAATCAGTCACAGTCAGCCTCCTCCCTGAGGCATAGAAAAATTTGGGAAAAAGAACCATTTTGGTACGAACAGAGCAGAGGGTTTGTTAAGAAGCCAAGGCACTAAATACACATTATTATATTAGATTAAATCATTAAATTATAATATGTGTTTTTTCTAATGTCCTACTAATAATATTGTAATGTGATGGGTTCACTGTTTTCAACCTTTCTCAACCGCCACCACCAATCCTATGAGAAATGTAATGCTTCGCATGTGTCATGCATTCCAAGAAAAACGCACCTTCACTGTGAAAACTATGGCAACAGTGCTTGAAATTTATAGTCTTTTTCTTTTTTTTTTTTTTTTAAACAGGGAGAATGGGTATGGGGGCATTACATTGATTTACTAGGTTTGTATAATAATAGTAAAATACAATAGTTATTTTTTTTGTCTAATTTTCTTTTGAAGAAGCATATTGTTATGTTAACTCAGTAAAAATGGCATGAGTTAAGTACCGCTGCTAGTAACTCTGTCACGGTCAAATTAACTGCCCATATTTTTGCTTCCCATTTTCACTGTGGGGCCGTGAATTTCATGATACACGGCCACTTATTGCTTTTATCACCTGTGTTAAACTCACACTTATTTTACCGTACCATTCAAACATAGTTAAATAAAAATAGTAATTATAATATATGCACCACATATTTAGAATAATATTCAAATTAAGATAAAATATTATTTTAATTTTCAAAAAATTTTAAATAAATTTAATATTGTCACGTCATTAAATTTGACACAAATAATCATGAACAATCTAAAATCAAATAAAAAGTTTTATATTAGTGATTGCTAATGAGTCGATTTAAGTTACAAACTAAAATTGAGTGTAAATTGTACTTGTAAAATTTAATGATAACATAATATTAAATTAATTTAAAAATTTTTAAAATTAAAATAAAATATTTAAAATTTGAAATTAAAATATAATATCGTTAGTAACCAAATTAAAAATTAACATATTAACGTTAGAGATTAAAATAATATTTTTTTAATACCAATAAAACATTTTAGCTACAAAATAAAAAAAAAGAGTTACTGTTGAAATTACTGTGACTTTTTTGGCTGTTATTCTTCACGGATTTGCTGCTTTTGTTCATTTCGAGATGCCACGGACCTTCCTTATTATGCCTCGTTGGCTGGCGTCACCAGGTACCACCAACCTCTTCTCTCATTCCCATTTCCCAGCCTTTGATAATGAAGCAGAATGCTCAAAGCTGTTACTCCTTAAAAAAAACTGCAAATAATAATAATAATAATAATAATAATAATAATAATAATAATAATAATTTAATTTGATCTCATGAAAAGATGCGAAAACATTTAAAGAAAAGTTTCATCCTCCTTTGTCTCCTTTCAAGGGACCGAAGCATTGTAAGTTGTAACTCCTCTATAATGACATGCCACAAACCCATTAGGCCATTAGAGCATCAAAAATTTAAAAAGTAACCTCAGGTAAAAATAAAGCTTGAATCTGATTTCCGAAAGCACTCCCAGTTTCAGAGATTACGATGATCACTAATATATATATTTCATAAATCGTTGTAAAACTATGCATTGAGATTAATGCATAGAATAATCTCAGTTGGTTTGCAGATTTACTTTTTATATTTTTGTCAATAAATATTTACTCTTCTTTTCTTTTTCAGCTCTTTTATTACAGAGAATTGCTTCTTACAAGAGTCTCTTTTGCAAAGTAAACAGAAGGGGAAAACAGAGAAAATTTGTTGAAAAAAAAAATTGTTGCTCTTATCCAAGTTTTGTTTTTTTGTACTTTTCTTTTTTCCTTTTAATTAACCATTAAAAAAAAGGGAGAAAAAGGTGCAAAATTTTCTCCTATGGTTTATCCCTGAGAAGAGAGGCTAATCCGGTGACCACCTTGGTTCCTCTCTCAACACTCTTCACTTTCACCGCCGGCGGCTGCCACGTGGGCGTCTCCATTGTCGGTAGGCTCTTCTCACAGGAAACAGCCTTCGCCTCCGGCGACGATGTCTTCTCGCCGAAGATCAGTTCAAACTCGCCACACTCACTCTCAGTCGCAGCGCCGTCGCTTAGATTCCTCGTGGCGTCTTCGATGGCGGAGGACGGAGGCGGCGTCGGCGGCAGAGGACGACTCGCCCTAGTGCAGGAACTGGAGAGCCACTTGGCGAGCATGTAGTCCGCCTTCCTCCACGGCGGAACGTGCATACCTTTCTTCTTCAAGCTCTGCTTCGCCGCCTCCGACACGGCGGCGACGATCTGACAGAGACGATCGGATTTTCCGACGAAGATGTACGGCAAAGACTGAAGTATCGCCTTATAAGTCCCCGTCGATCGAGCAATCTCGAACTCAGATCGGAAATCGATGTCAATTATCAACCTCTCACCTTCCACAATCGCATCGATGTATTCATATTCACCTGAATCAGAAAAGCCAGAACATTACATTCAGTTCTATTTCTCCACAATCAGTGTCCGTTTTCAATTGAAAATTTCAGAGGAAAATTAGGGGGAAGAAATGATACCAGCGGGATATGATACGGTTTTTTCCCATTTAGATTTGCACACGGAAGAATCGTAGCCAAGAGAGGCAAGGCTTTCCGTAACGATCTTTCTCAAATCGTCTTTTCGTTTGAAGACCTTGGTATTCTTCTCAACGATCTTCGATGTGTCAGCTAAAAGGTTTCGCTCCACAACACTAGCGCAAGGAATCAGACTCTGTAATAAGCGCAAAAGGAATATAATAATCGATTAATGGAGCGTTTGGACACTGAGAAAACGCGACAAAATTAAAGTTCTGAACTCGCTGCATATATACTACCCTAAGCTTCAGTCGTTGGGAGTTTACCTTGAGAGCGTCGCTGGCGTCCCCGAATGAACCGGAGTTGATTGATTCACCGAACACGTCCAGTTCCTCGTCGGAGCTATCGCTGTTGTTGTTGCCGTTGAAGCAGTTGCAGCGGTTGCGGCCGCATTTCGCTGCTGCCGGCTTCTCGCTGCTGTCTTCGATGAAGCTCTGAACCATTTTCGCCAAGCAAACGGAGCTAGGCTCGAACTCCGTCACCGTTCCTTCCCCGGCCGACTCTCTGATGGAAGGAGGAGCTTCGCCGGCCGCGGCGATGACTTGTTTCTCCGACGAGGAGGAGTTTCTCAACACGCTCGATAACTGCCGGTCGAACACGAACAGCCTCTTAAGCCGCAACTTCAAAACCGGCTTGACGGCGTCGTTTCGAACCACCACCGCTTCCTTCAGCTTCTGAGAATCGATGTCAATAGGTTGGATCTTCATCGGAGGCATGGCTAAGAAAAACAATAGAAAAGACAAAATGGTAGAAAAGAAATCCCTGAAAAATTCTCACTCTCTATATACAACTACTCTATCGTGTTTGTTCCATTTTCAGAGAAGAAGTATGGAATAACTTCTAGACTAAGCGAGTAGAGAAGACGAAGGAGGTGAAGAAGTGTTTTTCGAGGTCAAGGTTTTCGTGGAAAACATGGCGGCGATGATCGGAGAAACGTGCATTGTTCAACTGGAAGGAAGAAGAAATCGCCGGAATGTTCATCTCTCCGGCGAGTTCACCGTCAGAAGCGGGTGAAAATGTTTTTATTTGTTTTTTTTTTTAATCTTTTTTGGTTTTTGGACGCTTTGGATTAGGTGAGTGGGTTTGAGGTCAGGGTATTTATAGCGAAGATGGAAGAGTTGCTGACTAGGACTGTGAGTGCCAGGTGGTGTCCAACGTGGCGGAGATGATCTGGGCAGTGAGGAGCGTTTATGTTGGTGACGCGTGGTGGAGATGTTTATCGTGCGCTATACGCATTGGTTTTTTGGGGAGTGGGAAAATTACGTTGGTGACCTCAGAAATGGCATGGAATTTCGGGTAGATGCCCTCGTGTTCCGGTAATGTCGAAAACCACCCACGCTTGTACACAGTGATCGTGGCGATTGTGCATTACGTGATTTTGTTGTTTTTAGTAATGGTAGTGAGCATTTTTATTTTATGTTTCCTGGGCATTTAATTTTAACGCCAAAAAAAAAAAAAGAAAAAGCCAATATTCAATTGTTATTTTGGAATTTTAAAATAAGAATGGAGAAAAGAAGATCAAAAGCTGGGAAGAAAAATTGAAACGCGTGATGTGAGATGAGATTTTGGTGGGATGTATGGCAAGGCCATGCTGTTTTGGTCTAGGATGTACTATCCTACTATCTTATGGTTATGGACAGGACACATGGCGGTTGATTGTGTGCCTAAAGAATAAAGGCATTGAAATAAAATTAGGGGCCTGCTACACATACAAGTAAAAAGGTCGTACAAGTTTTACAAGTTATCAGCCCAAACTTCATTAACACGCGCATTAACTCATTTTGAATGGAGCGTAACTACACGCGCCCCACTCAAACGGTTCTTCTTCTTCTTCTTCTTCTTCGTCTTCGTCTTCTTCTTCTTCCTCTTCCTCTTCCTCTTCCTCTTTCTCTTCTTCTTCGTTTTTTTTTTCGATTTTCATGGTTTCTGAAATTCTTCTTTTTCTTCTTGCTGCACGTTTTTCTTCCTCTTACTCTTCTTCTTCTCCTTTTCTTTCGTTTCTGCACGTTCTTCTTCCTCGTTTTCCTCTTCTTCTTCTTCTTCTTCTTCTTCTTCTTCTTCATTTACGTCTTTTCTCTCTGTTTTCTCGTTTTTTTTCGATTTTTCATGGTAAAATCGTTTTTGAAGAAGAAGAAGCAGCAGAAGATGAGGAGGAGAAAGAAAAAGAGTTCTGAATTATGCATAAGATGTACTTCAACGAATTTTGGGTGTATTTTCTTAAATCCTTTGGGTGTATTTTCTGTAACCCTTTGGGTGTATTCCTATAATCGTTTGGGTGAATTCTTGTAACCGTTTGGGTGTATTTTCTGTAATCCTTTGGGTGTATTTCTGTAATCATTTGGGTGTATTTGAGTGATATCTGACTGATATCTATGGGTGTATCTGACTCATATCTATGGGTGTATCTGACTCATATCTATGGGTGTATTTTTCATTTCAGAAAAAATGGCAAGCATTACAAAAATACACCCAAACGATTACATAAAATACACCCAAGAGATTACAGAAATACACCCAAATGGTTACAGAAAATCACCCAAACGATTATAGAAATGCACCCAAAAGATTACAGAAAATACACCCAAAGGATTTAAGAAATACACCCAAAAGCATGCATAATTCAGAACTCTTTCTCTTTCTCCTCCTCATCTTCTGCTACTTCTTCTTCTTCAAAAACGATTTCAGAGCTTGATGTCAAAAAACAATAGAAATCGAGAATAACGAAAAAAGAAAACAAAGAGAAAAGCACGTAAATGAAGAAGGAGAAAGAGAAGGCAATAAACAAAAGAAAAGAAGAAGAAGAAGAGGAAGAGGAAGAAGAACGTGCAGCAAGAAGAAGAAGAAGAAGGAGAAAGAGAAGGCAAGAAACGTACCTTGAATAATGTTTCTTTATTTTTTCTGGTGATTTTGATGAAGGAGAAAGAGAAAACGAAAAGAGGAGAAGAAATTTCAATAAAAAAAAGAGGGAGGAAGAGAAGAAAAAGAGACACAGAGAAAGAAGAAGAAGAAGAAGAAGAAGAAGAAGCACGGAGAAAGAAGAAGAAGAAAAAGAGGCACAAAAAAACGTAAAACGGCGTGAATATAGCGCATGTAAGTGACGTAGGAGTTGCAGCACATTTTAGTGGATTAGGCATTAATAAACTTGTAATAGTTACAAGCCCTAATCGCTTGTATATTGAACTTTTTCCATAAAATTATTAGCAAAAACTAGTAAATTGTAGTCGAAAGTCTATATTATCAATATAAACGATAAATAATATTATGTAAACAACAAATAAATTTTTGAATAATTTAAAATATGAAAAGTATAAAAAATTATAATATTATCTTTATAAGACAAATCATTTTTGTATTTAACGGATAACTTATTTAATTGAATTGAATTTTTTCTATAACTATTTGGATAACTATATACAAAAATCAAAATAAAATTAGATTTTTAGATTTTTTAATTTTTTAAACATTTTGATCATTCACAAAAATAAACATTAAAAAATATTTGTTTGGTGTAAAATTATTATATTTTAAAAATAAAAATATTTTAATTTTTAATAATATTTGCAAAAAATCATATTAAAATATGATGGGTAAAGTTTTTTTAAAAAAATATATTTAACATTTGGTTATTTATTACGTTTATATATTTTAAAAATTTATTTGTCATTCGTATTTTTTAAGTATTTTTATCAATAACGTAAACATTCAGATATCATTTTTGATAGTATATCCAAATTATTATGATTTCATTATCCTACTAGGAACTTAGTTAACATTATATTTCTAAAATTTTATTTGTTATTTTAATTTAAAAGAAATTAATTTTGTTATTTTATTAATCTTTTATTTAAAAAAAATCATTTTTATTTGAACTTTCCTAAAATTTATAAATAATTTATCCAAACACACTTTAGTCTATTAAAAAGCTCTTACTGCGAATTTGGGTTGAAATTTGTAAGTGGGAATTTGCATAAGATTTTTTTTATTTTAGATTTAATTTCTATTAAAATAAATTAATACGAATGTATTTTATTTTTAATAATTTTTATATTAAAATAAATTATAATAATTTTAACAGTTACTCCCTAGTAAGGATATATATGGGCCAAATTAAGTCAGTCATATTTAAATCAATCTAAATATAATATATTTATTTTCAAAATTCGAGCTTAATTTTAAATTAAATAGATAAAAATTGGATAAGACAGGATTAATGTGACATAAAACTAACATATATAATTTTGAAAATTATATATAATAAACTAATAAAGTTTTACATTTAAAGATTAAATTTATTATTATATAATATTTATATTAAAATAAGTTATTATGAAGCAAAAATAATATTATATAATATAAAAATATTAATTGAAATATAATAGTATAATAGTATAAGTTAACAAATCTTAGAAATATTTCCTATATTCCAATGGTAATTCATATTGTACTTACTAGCCAATATTATGGGTGAAGAAAAAGTTGTGGTGACTAAGTTTTTTAATTAACATGAAGTTATTATTTTTGTTTTTATTTTTCTTTTCTCACAAATAAAATAAATAGTATTTTTATTAATTAATTTTTCTTTTATCTATGTCCATTATATTTTCATTATAAAACTTATTAGTAATGTAACATGTTCTTCAATAAAAAGAGTAAATAACTATTTCTAAATATAATTGATAACCATAACAAATAATCTTTTATTTGATAAAACTGATAAAGAAAAAGTATATAAAACCAACTCCTAATCAGTTAAGAATGGAATAACTTAATTAATTGGGTTAATCACTAAAAACGCCCTTAAATTATTTAAACGCTCACAAAAATGTTTTTAAATTTTACTATCGACAAAAATACCTTTAAATAATTTAAAAACATAACAACAATATCCAACAGTAAATATGTATTTTCAAAAAATGCCTTAAAGATTAAATTTTGATATGATTTTTTACAAGAATAATTAAAAAAAATGAGATATTATTATTCTAAAAATTCCGTAATTTTTTTAAGTATATATTTTTTTGTGATTTTTAAAAGTATTATTAGTTGTTAACAAAAAATTACAAAAAAGTATACACTCAATGAAAAATCACCAAATTTTAAGGATACTAATATCTCATTTTTTTAATCATGCTTACAAAAAATTGTATCAAAATTCAATCTCTAATATATTTTTTGAGAAATACATATTTAATGTTAGATAATCTTGCAAAAAAACTAATATTAAATATGTATTCTCAAAAAATACATTAGAGATTGAATTTTGATGCAATTTTTTGCAAGCATAATTATAAAAATGAGATATTACTATTTTTAAAATTTGATAATTTTTTGTTAAGTATATATTATTTTGTGATTTTTTAAAAGTATTATTGGTTATTAACAAAAACAATTATTAAAAAATTATATACTTAACAAAATATCACCAATTTTTATGTATAATAATATATTATTTTTATAATTATACTTGCAAAAAAGTGCATCAAAATTCAATCTCTAAGGTATTTTTTGAAAATATATATTTACTGTTGGGTATTGTTGTTGTGTTTTTAAATTATTTAAAAGCATTTTTGTTGATAGTAAAATTTGGGTGTATTTTTGTCAGCGTTTGAATAATTCAGGGGTGTTTTTTGTGGTTAACCCTAATTAATTATAATTATATTAATAATTAATTTTAAATTCAAAATATAAAAAATTTAAAATTGATTAAGTAAACCTAATTAAAACCTATAAAAACTTTTCTCTTCTTTCTCACATTAACCTACCCACCTCCAACAACCACACACAGACCTCTCTCTCTCACCGTCAGTTCTTCTTCGCCTCTGCCCTCACCCAAAATTCTGCAACTCCTCAGGCTGAAAGTGACGCAGTAATGTATTGAGTTGTTGGTGTTGCGATCCAAAGAGGGACTTGGTTTGTTGAAGGAGAGCCTAGTTTTCAGTGATGAGATCGTAGGAACCCATTTCAAGAACGTCATCGATGGTTGGAATGTGTATGAGAGTTCGGACGTCATGCATGTAAGTTTCTTTAGCTCTGTCACAGTCGCAGAATTAAAGGTCCCCATTGAGCCAGATGGGAGACCCCGAACCGAAGGCCTTCTCGGGTAGCGAAAAATATGAAGCTTCCCCTATAGGGAAGGTGCATGTCAAAGACATCACGTAGATACCCTTAAAATCGATCTCTGCCTTGCACTTGTTTCAGCTTCAGGAATTGTTTAAGGAAGCAGTGGTGGAGTACGAATTGTCCTTGAACAATTATAGAAATATAAAAAATTATTCATTTAATATGAAAAAAAATCCTAATGTTTAACAAAATAATTAGATATTTATAAAATTTAAAAAAAATTATGAAATTTTAAAAGAAATAGAAATATTCACATTTGTAATACAAAAAAATTCGAAAAATATGTAAAAAAAACATCCATTCGATATGAAAAAGAAAAATTCCAATACTTAGCAGAAGAAACATCCATGTATATTAACTTATTTTTATTAAGATGAGTTTCGAGGTCCAGCCCATTAAAAAGTTGGTAGAAGTCGGCTGAACCCTCTCTTGGTTCCCTAGCAGAATTCACTAATAAAATATTAATTCCATTAAAATTATTTTTAATAAGAATAGAAAGATTATGTCATTTGAAGGGTTAATACTCAAATTCGTCCCTAAAAGGCCATACAATCTTCATTTTCGTCCCCGAATAATTTTTTTTAATCAAATTAGTCCTTGAAAGATAAACTGTAAGTCAAATTAGTCCTCCCGTCAGTTGGATGATGACGTGTCACGTGGCATCACTTGACATGTAAAAAAGTTTTTTATTAGTCAAAATAGTTTTTGAAAGTCCAGACGTAAGTCATTTTCATCCCTCAGATTTTAAAAATTAGTCAAACTAGTCCTTATATAATTTTTTTATATTATTAAATTTATAATATTTTTTTATATTACTAATTTTAATATTATTTTTTAAACCTTAATAAACAAAATTCTCTTTACATAAAATAATAAAAATAATTAAATTTTTACAAAGTTATTTTGTGATTTATATTTTAAAATTTTACATTTTTAAATTGCAATTTTTTATGTGAATTTTTTTATTTAAATGAGTTTGTCAAATAATTGTTGATTATATATTTAAAAATTTGATATTTTAAATTTTACTAAATAATATAATAATTATTTTAAATTTTAAATCTTTTAAATTTTTTAAATTATAATTTTTATTATTATTTAATTTATATAATAGAACTCAATAATTGAAAAACTGGTTTATCACTACCAGTTTATATAGGAATTGAAGCAAAATTTGTGGATCTTCTTGAATTTTGACTCTAAGTATCACTACTATTACATCCTATATGTAAGTAATATCGTAATGAAAAAAAAAAAAGATGTAGTAGAAAAAAAAATAGTGGTATAACTTTGTTTAGGTTAGCATACATAAATTTTGATTTGGAGCATATAACTTTGTTTAGGTTAATAAATACATACATTTCAATTTTGAGTATATCTATATATTCTAGCAAAATGCAATAATGTAAGAAAAATGTTTTAGAATAGAAAAGAATAAGAGAGATTTTGAGAAGAATTAAAGGAGAGAGATAATTTTATTGAAAAAGTTTTTAAGAAGAAAAGATACAATTACTAATATTTTCTTTGTCAATTACATTTCTATTAAAATTAGTAGTATAAAAAATATTTTAAATTTAATATTATGAAGAAAAAATAAAAAATTATATAAGGACTAATTTGACTAATTTTTAAAATTTGAGAGATGAAAATGAAAATGACTTATGTTTGAACTTTCAAGGACTATTTTGACTAATAATTTTTTTTACATGTCAAGCCACGTGTCACTGACCTGCCACGTGGCACTTAACGTGACACGTCATCATCCAATTAATGGAAGGACGACTAATTTGACGAGGTAAGCATCAAAGTGGTCCCTGAAGTTGTCCTCGAGGCTCAAAGTAATCCCTGAACTTAAAAAATTGTCTAGATCGTCCCTGAAGTTGATCTCCGGTACTCATAGTAGTCCTTCCAGTAAATTTCGTCCAGCTAGCGCAACCGGAAAAGCTGACCAGGCGTCGTTGGTGACACGTTAGCAGCCCAAAACGCCATCGTTTTTAGTGTGGCGCCAAAAAGACATAAAACATCGTCGTTTTAAGGGAAAAAATCCCCTCCCTCAACGTTACACTAACGTCTCATCTCCCACACTCAAACACACAAACACAACACAAAACAGAGCTCTCTTCTTCTCCGTTACCCTCTTCACTGGCGCTAGTGCTATTGCAGTCACGGGAGCATATTTCGGTGGAGAACCTAAACTCCAGAGGATTGCCTTCATCATCTGCATCAGACAGAGAGCTATGAAAACGAGTTTCTCTGATAAAGGTACGCAAAAAAATATTTAAATGTGTGGTGAAGCTCTGTTTTTTGAATTTTGTTGTT
The DNA here is from genome assembly GCF_014773155.1 of Arachis stenosperma. Classification (NCBI taxonomy): domain Eukaryota; kingdom Viridiplantae; phylum Streptophyta; class Magnoliopsida; order Fabales; family Fabaceae; genus Arachis; species Arachis stenosperma. The sequence goes on along the minus strand of NC_080385.1, from coordinate 123,251,348 downwards.
AATATATTCTTCACAAGGGGAAAAAATGTTTTGTTGGAGTGTTTTGTGTCGGAATGCATGCTTGTGTTTTGGGGTATTGGCTAGAGTTTGATCAGGAGGAGGTTTCTTAGTGGTTAGGCTAACTAAGGGGGTTTTTATTAAGATGAAAACTTGTTTTTTTGTTCAAGGGTTTACTGCTGTTACAGTTTTAGTTATGGAGTTAGTAAGTTGGTAATGTGGTTGAAGTTTAGGGAGGCTGATATAAGATAAAAAATTTTAAATTGCAGATGGGTGATGATTTGATTACCATCCTATTTCACCATGGAGGATTATTCATCACAGATGTTGATGGAGGTGTGACTTACAATGGTGGAGATGTCTTTGAGTTGCCAGGAGTTGATACAGACAAACTGGACATCTTCTTTGTCCGAGACTACCACAAGGATCTTGGATATGATAAGGTCACTCAAACATGGTGGCTGGTTCCTAATAGGCCATTGCAAAATGGTCTAAGGGCTTTAACAAATGACAAGGAGCTGTTGGAGATGTGCTACCTTGGTAAGCAGAACAAGAGGGTTGTTCATATTTACTATGAACATGAAGTCTCAGAACCTCTGTACATTGAGGAAGCAGAGGCAGTTTCATATAAAGGAAAGGAGGTCTTGGTGATACAGGATTTGAATCCCACCCCAAACCCTACCACTAATGACAATGCCGAGCCAATTCCCACCACCAATGACAATGCCGAGCCAATTCCCACCACAGCAGCATCTACTCCAACCTGTGCACCAAATGACACCACTATTCCCACCGAAAACCAGACTCAACTACAAAGCTCCCACCTATTTCAATTACTGTTAGTAAACCAGCAAAAAAATAGAACCCCACCCCACTGCAACTCCTATGTCCAACCCCAATCCACCTCCAAAAACAGTGACTCAATCCATTAAAACCAAGCCGAAAAACCCACCCAAAAAATGTCGCTACCCACTGAAATGCCTAAACCATGGTCGAAATCAAAAGAGACCAAGAAGGCTGCTGTACCAAGGAGAGGGACTAGGAATGTAAAATCTGCAGCACCAAAACCATATGGAAGGATGCCATTAACAAGAGCAGCTACTAGTGGAATTAGTGTAAAAAGTATTGGTAAGGGAAAACAGCCCCAAATAGAACATGTGGTATTGTCTAGTTCAGAGGATTTCTCAAATAGTAAAGCCAGTGATGGTAGTGAGGAGGATGAACCATATCGGTCTGATGGTAATGTAGTGTCTAGTGAGAAAGATGTGGGTGTGGAGAGATCAGCAGGAAAGAAAAAGACAAATGTGAAGGAGAGAACCAGGATAGCTAAGAAAACTTCTAAACAAAAGAGAGCTGTAATGGTTGAGGATGATGGTCCCGTGTGTGCTGACTCAGGCTCTGAGGATGATGCACGTTTTTTTGGACCAATTCCTAGGTTCGGGTCCATGGGAACATATGATGATGCCCAAGATGAAGGTTATGAGAAATCTGATGGTGGAGACTCATGGCACTCAGAAGAACTGAAGACTCCTCCAAACTCTGAGGATGAATTAGAAGAGGTTGATTCGGATGAGGTTTTCACCGTGTTCAGAGATGGAGGTAGGTTTGTGGAGCTTAGGCTTGCTGTTGGAATGATATTTACTACAAAGATGGAGTTCAAAGAGGTTGTGCATGAATATTGTATACAAGAGGATCGGAGGATTTGTTTTAAAAATAATGATAATGTAAGGATGAGAACAGTGTGTAAGGATGAGAACTATGGATGGCTTATCTATGCTGCTAACAACACTGAGAACAATTACTGGCAGATCAAGACGTTCAATGATTATCACAGTTGTGCAAGGGAAACCAAAAATAGATGGCTAATAGGAAGTGGCTGGCCGGGAAATTGGTGAAGAAGCTATGAAAATATCCTAACTTAAGACACTGTGAGGCTGCTCAGTATTTTAAGACAAAATGTGACTTGGAACTAAGCAAGTGTTCACTGACTAGGGCTTTAGGAGATGCTAGGACTGTTGTGTATGGTGATGCTGCTGCCCAGTATGGGATGGTAAGGGATTATGGGCTGACGCTGCTTAGGAGTAACCCATGCTCTACTGTCACAATTGGAGTTATCCCTCAGCCCAACCCTGATGATGAACCAATATTTGAAAAGATGTACATCTGCTTGGATGCTTGTAAGAAGGGATTTCTGGCTGGCTGCAGACCGCTCATAGGCTTGGATGGAGCTTTTCTGAAGACCCAGTATGGTGGCCAGATCTTGTCTGCAATTGGACAAGATGCAAACAATCACATATATGTGATTGCATATGCAATTGTCCCTGTTGAAAATACTAAAAACTGGAGGTGGTTCTTGGAATTACTTCATCAAGACTTGGGAGATTATAAGCAAAACAAGCTCTGTTTCATTTCAGATATGCAGAAGGTACGTTTTATCCATGTTTTTGTTGTTTTGTTGTTGTATAATTTGTATAGGCTGCTCTGATATAATTTGTATAGGCTGCTTCGATATTAGCATGAGTAATTGCATAGTTTGTATAATTTGTATAGGTTGCTTTGATATAATTTGTATAGGCCACTTTGATTTTTATTGTTTTGTTGTTGTGTAATTTCGTTTTATATATGCTGAACTGTTGTGTTTGTAATGAACAACTGCTTTGCCTAAATAGATAGACTACTGCTCCATGAACTGGTATATGTATATTGAACTGATATGTAATGCAACGAAGAGGGACTAAACTGATGTCACTTATAAAATTGAAAGGACTAAGTTGATGTCACTTTTAAAACTTAAGGGACTAAATTGACGTCACTTATATAACTAAAGGGATCATTTTGATGCTCGATAAGTTGTATGTCACTGTTTTTTTTTTTAATTTAGGACCTAATCCATGCTGTTAAGGAGATTTTTTCAGGTGTCCATCACAGATTCTGTGTGTGGCACTTATGGAAGAACTTCAATAAGCAGTGGAAAGATCTCCAGCTGAGAGGGTTGCTATGGGAGTGTGCAAGGTGCACCAGCCAAGATGGGTTCTTAGAGAGTATAAAACAGATTGAGAGAGTTAACAAGGAAGCTTGGGAGTATTTGAACAAGTGGCCTAGAGACTCTTGGAGCTGGGTTTTCTTCAGTAATGCACCTAAAATAGACAATATCTGCAACAATGCTTGTGAATTCTTCAACTCAAGGATCAAAGAAGATAGAGCCAAACCTATCATTACACTGTTAGAGAAAGTCAGACTGTATGCAATGAGGTTAATCGCTAGGAACAAAGTGAAGCTTAATTCCAACACTGGTATTCTACCACCTATACAGCACAGCAGATTGGAAAAAATAAGGAAGGAGTCAAAGAGTTAGATCCCGATGTGGTTTGGTGACTCTGAGTACGAGAAATTCGAGGTTCACGGGTGGCCGACTAACATGGTTGTTGATTTGGAAAAGAGGCTCTGCACATGTGGTTTTTGGCAATTGAGTGGTGATATACTTTTTACTTGTTTCTTGCTTTGTTATTTTTTTCTTGGCTGTTGGCTTAATATTAGTAATCTTTGGACTTATGATAATGTTATTTAGGGATGCGTGTGTGCATGCTTGTGCTGCATTGGCAAGGGTAGTAGAAGACCAGATGAGTTTTGTCACCAGTGGTTGACAATGGAAGCATATAATAACACATATGCCTTCCATATCAACCCAATTCCAGGTCAAGCCTTATGGGTAAAGTCACCACATAACAGACCACAAGCACCTAAATTTAAAAAGAAACCAGGTCCACTTACGAAAAAAAGAAGAAAAGATGCAGATGAGGAGCCAAATGGGGGTAAAAAGCAGAGGAAGAAGATGAAAAGAATCTATCAAAAAGGTCACTGTCGTTATTGTGGTGAATCGGGACACACAAAGAGAAACTGCGAAAAGAGAGCTGCTGATGAGGTGGCTGCTGCTGCTGCTAAGGCTGCTGCTGCAGCTAAGGTTGCTGCTGTCCATCCTCCGGCTGCTAATGGTGGTGAAGCCACCCTTGTCCTAGAACCTCCCACCGAAATTCAACTTGAAGCTAGTCAACCACCATTGTCACAAACCGATGACTCTCAAGAGGTTAACAAAATTATATCACATTCAATCTTATTATGTGCATGTTCTTCTCCACTTTTAGTAACTATTATACATATCTTCATTAATAGGTCTTGCCTCCTCCTATGAGGCCACCAAAACTGCCTCCCAAAAGGAAGTCATCCAGACAAGAAAAAGCAACTCCAGGAAGCAGCTTTCAAGCAGCAACCACCCCACCTGCTGCCACCCCACCACCAAGCAGTCAACCCACAACTCTGCCTCCATCTCATCCTATGCAAGGTGCATCACAGGGGACCGTAACAAGACTTTTTAACTTCATGAAGTTTGTTCCGAATCCTGGATTCAAACCACCAAGAAACAAAAAACGAAGACTAGATTTATTATGTTTAGGAGAACATTATTTTGTTTCACTATTTTGATGAAGCAGTGTGCTTTCTGCATTTAGAACCCAAGTGTTGGGAATTTTTTTGTTCAAAATTTGTGTTCTCAACATGTTGAGAACTTCAGATATACTTGCAGAATATTGCTCTGGCTCTTCCTTTCCTATTTTGTATATGTTTACTGCATTAATATATGATTATGGATTATGACCTCATTGAACTTGAGCTGTGCCATATTTTCTTTTTATTTTTCTCTGATACGCCATTACGATTAAAAAAATTAGAGGATTCCATTAGTACCGCAGGAACAATTATTTACATATAACCTCTACTTTATTCATATTCCAAATTACTCTTGGACAATCATGTCAAACAGTTTAATCTGCAGTAGTTTAAACCAAAATGACAAGTGCAATTACATGAACAAAACAACATATGCATATCACATGTCACTTAGTTTTTGGCTAAATACAATTGAGTCTGCTGCCTATCCAACCTTAAGACAAGCACAACAACTGTAACCAGCAGCAGCAGCATACATGTAAACAAGAAAATTCCCCCCCCCCATTTTTAGAACTCTAACTTCAGACTCTAGTCTTCCAAGTTTCCAAGCAATTTTCATCTTCCATTCTTTGTTGTCGTTTAAAGAGCTTATTCTACCATCACATGTCACCGCATCTTCTTCCAGAATTTTGTCCACCCAAATAAATAACCCACACCACCTCTTACCTGCAGTCTAAAACCAAAAAAGTGAATCAACCAACTTTACCTCTAGATTTACAACAAAGAACAGCATCAAACACTTACATTGTAGTTTGGGCAACTCACGAACGGTCTCCCTGGATTAGAATCCATTGCTAACCATCGCAGCAATGGTCTCGACCCGCATGCACACCATTCTGGGAGACGCGCGTCTCTGTTTCTATTCATTCTCCTCATGATGCTTCCAAATGATCTTGGGTTGTTGGAGCTCCCAGCTGCGTTGCTTGCGCTAGCCATAACGTCTGCTGTTCAAAGATGAAGACAACACTGAAGACTCACCTCTGGTGCGATGGAGATGAACGGATAGTAGACAAGAACAACATGTGCGATGGAGAAGAAAGGAGAACAGAGTCAAATTGGGGGTTAGGGTTTTTGTTCCGTGGGTTACCTGAAACTAGAGGTCGATCTCTGTTGAGATCTCTTGCGTGGGTCGAAACTGTTGTGTCCAACTTGATGATGGTGGTTGGAGCCGCCGTGTCCGACTTGTTGGACTGGGTGACAATGCTGATCCTTCGTCCCCGGAGGGTGGGGGGTACCTGCAAGGGACTCCGATGCTTAAGTTAGCAAGGGTATTAAGCAGGTATTGAGTAGGATCAGAATATGAGTTATACCTGGGTGCTCCAGTGTATTTATAGTGTTGAGATGTGACTTTTGTTGGATAAGATAAGTTAGTTATCTTATCTTATCTTTATCTTTAGGGTTGAGGTCAGCGTATCTTCAGCGGAACCGTCCTTATCTCTATAGGCTTAGGCCGTCTTAGGATTTGGGTCGTGTTCCTTCATTCGGGCCCTTTACTGGGCTCTCTTGTCGATTTGGCCGAGCTCTCTGAGAAGAGGTCGGATAGTCTGACCTGAAGAGGTCGGTCGCTTTATCTTCAATAATCCCAGGTCGGATAGCTCGACCCAGGGTATGAACAGTGCCCCTGCTTGAGCTCGGTCTTCTTTTCTGAGGTCGAGTCCTAGACTTCGGTCCTTCTTGAGGCCGAACTCAAGCATTTTTGTTGATTCCCTTTGTAGAAGTTTTTGAATGTAGAACATTTTCTTTTAAAAGCACGCGCTTTTATATCGGCGCTTTGGAAACGTGTGAGGGTTTAATGCCTTTATTTAACATTAATTGTCCCGTTTCTCCTAGGCCCCTTTATTTTGATTTTGAAAACCCAGAAACGGTTTTTCTTCTTCATGCATTTCGTAACTTCTTCGCATTTTCTCTCTTCTCCCATTTTTAACTTTTCCTCTGTGTTTGCTCTGTTTTGCCTTACTCTTTCTCTGCGCCGTTTCGTTTCGGTACTCCGTTGGTGCTTCCTTTGAGAGACGTTTTCCTGCCCCAACTTTCCATTTTCTTCAGGACTTTCCAGGTTTGGTTTCTACTTTCCATTTCTTTACTTATTTTTACTTTTTGACCTTCGGTTTATGATAAAGTTTTGGTTTTGCTTGCATGCTTTGTTTGAAAAACTTGAATCTTTTTACATTTGGCGTGCCTGTTTATCGCCGTGTGTTCTGGGGCTTCTTTCATTTTCTGCATGATCGCTTTTTGCTTAATGCCTTTAGAGCTTTCGCTTGTCATTGCCTTTCCTTTTTGTACTTTTTATGGTGTTTTTTGCCTAATTCTGGAAAAGGTTGTATCTTTGGTTTTGTTCTGTTTGGCATTGTTTGACATTGACAGTGCTTTTGCTGGTAGACTGTAGAAAGATAGTTGCTTTAATGACTTTTCGTTTTTTTATCTTGCTGGACGAAGTGCTTATTGCTTTAGGCCTTGTTTCCTTGTTTTCGAGAAACGTTAAGGTGTAGGTTTTTCCCAGGGACCTTGCTTTGTTGTTGCTGCCTCCAAAGGATGCCCTAAGACTTTTGGTTTGAGTCTTGGGGTTTTCCTTTTCTGCATGCCTCGTCTGTATGATATTTAAGTTTGCTTTCTACCTTCTCCGAGATGTTTTTAGTAACCCCGTCTTCTTTTCTTCCTTGTAGGATTAGTTGGCCCTATGTCTTCTCGCAATAACATCGTAGAGATGTCTTCCAGAGTTCCCGAGGGGATGTCCGATTGGCTGGACTCCCTTGTCTTGTTGTGTGTTTCTGTTGTGGATGCCGAGTTCTGTGCTGAACTGAGGAAGCGTCATAGGATTTGTGGTAACAATGCTCTTGAGGAGGATTATGAGCTTGTTGCCCCTGACTCTGACGAGAGAGTTTGCTTTCCTGGGGTTTTATTAAGATTTTTCAACTTCTCTGCCGTGAACTAGATGTATCTCCTTCCCAGACTTTGTTCCTTTATTTGTTTGTTTCCGCCAAGCCCGGTGGTTCCTCAAAAAAGAAAGCTTCTTGGGTTTCTTTTCGGTCCACCCAGGGGCACAAAGTGTTTGCTATGTATGATGAGTCTTTTAAGGACTTTAAGAACTACTTTTTCAAGGTTCGAGCTGTTGAGGGGGTCCGCCCCTTTTTTCTTGATGAAAACGACGAGCCCTCCTTTCCCCTAGAGTGGCAAAAAGATGTACGAGTATCTCGCTACACTTGGGAGATGCTAGATGACGTTGAACGCGCTTTTGTGGTTGTCCTCGAGGATCTTTGGGGGAAACCACCTCATCTTGATACGAAGAGATTCTTGAATGATCCTTCCTTGGTTCGAACTGTTCTGGGTATTTTGTTTGGCTTTGCTTTTATACTTGTTTTTCCTTTCTCTACATTACATTTGTAACTTTTGGCTGTTGCTATGTTTGCAGAGATGTCGAAAAATACTGATTCTTTGAAGGCCTTTAAAAAGGCGAAGATGGCCACTGCTGCTCTGAACATCTCGGCCAAGGTGGCTGGAGATGGATCTTCTCAGATTCCTTTGAAGCCTCCTGTACCGAGTTCCCCTGGACCGAGGAAAGCAATTCCTGTTCCTCGGGTCCGCCTAATTGATCCTCCCCAATCATCTACTGCAGCTTTTGGTCCCCCTCCTAGTAAAAAGAAGAAAACCATTGAACCCTTCAATCTGGATGCCCCCGACTTTGATGCCGTTGAATTTATTGATCAGCAAATTACTCCCTATGGTGGTCTTTCTATGGACGATGTGTCTCTTCTTCAGCACCTGTATTTTATGGCCAAGAATAGTGTGAAGATGGCTCATATGAGTGCGGCTATTTTTCGGACAGTTCAGGGGATTCCGATTCATGCCACCAAGTCTTTTATGGAGGAGGCCAAGTCGGAGTTTAATCGGATCAAGGGCCTGAAGGAGGAGTTGGAAGTGAAGTTGGCAAAGGTTGAGAAGGAGCTGGAGGGTGAAAAAGCTAGTTCTATCGCCCTTGCTGCTTCTTTGAGGCTGGCTGAAGACATGGCCCTGAAGCATAAGGACAACTATGTCTCAGCTTATAGGGAAATCATGCGTCTTCGGAGTGAGTTGGAGACTGCTCGGGCTGATTATGGTGAGCTTCAGGGCCATCTTGTGGGTAGCGTAACTGCTGCCTCCGAGAATCTGATGGAGCAGTTTCGCGTTGTTGCCCCTGATGCCGACCTGTCTCTTGTCAGTTTGGACAATGTGGTGAGGGATGGTAAGATTGTCCCTGACGACCAAGATGATGATGATGCTGACCCTCCTCCAGTTCCTTCTCTCAAAGTGTCAACCTCCTCGATTTCTCCTGTTACAGCTGATCCGGATTGCCAAATCTTGAACCGGGATGATGGAACTGTTGACGCTGTGCCTATTCAAGCTCGCCCTCCTTCTCCTGATTCTGATGCCACCAAGAAAGCTCCCGATGCTGCCGAGAAAACTTCTGTTGATTTGTAGTTGGCCCGACTTGTGGGCGTTTTGTGGAAACCTTTTATAACTTTTTTGTGTAGATGGCCCAATGTGTGGGCTTTTTGAACTCTTTATTTTTCTCGTTTGACACTTTTAAGTTGCCTGTCTGGTAACTTCATTTGGAAAAACAAAAAGTCGCTTTCTGAGGTTGATTATAGTGGCTTTTTTGAAGCTTCGCATTTATGCTTTCTTTGGCGTAATATCCCCTTATGAGTTATTTTTGTAATCCTCTTTCTTGGACCTCTGTCAGGTCTCTTTCAGGGATTACTTTTATAACTTATCTTTGTAGGAGACCGACTTCGTTAGGTCGATCTCTTCTAAGTTATTTTTGTAATCCTTTTTCTTGGACCTTTGTCAGGTAGGGAATACTTTTATAACTTATCTTTGTAGGAGACCGACTTCGTTAGGTCGATCTCTTCTTAGTTATTTTTTGTAATCCTCTTTCTTGGACCTTTGTTTAGGTCTCTTTCAGGGATTACTTTTATAACTTATCTTTGTAGGAGACCGACTTCGTTAGGTCGATCTCTTCTAAGTTATTTTTGTAATCCTCTTTCTTGGACCTTTGTCAGGTCTCTTTCAGGGATTACTTTTATAACTTATCTTTGTAGGAGACCGACTTCGTTAGGTCGATCTCTTCTTAGTTATTTTTGTAATCCTCTTTCTTGGACCTTTTTTTAGGTCTCTTTCAGGGATTACTTTTATAACTTATCTTTGTAGGAGACCGACTTCGTTAGGTCGATCTCTTCTAAGTTATAGCAATTCCTCTTTAATAGGGTTGGCCAGACCTCTTTCCAGGGATTTGCTGATAACTTGGTTTGGCTTGGCCCGATTTTTTGATGTCGGCCAGCCTTATTAAGTTATTATATTAGCTATCCGTAAGACCTCGTCAGGTTCTTTTCTAGATTGCTTTCGATAACTTCTTACATTATTCTGTGTTCATCTTTGCCGATTTGTAGGAAGTGGTTGGCATATCGAGCTCGTCCTTTGGGTGAATCACGTTTTCACCTTTATAGGACGATTTGTCTTTATCGTGGTCGTGCAGTGAATTTGTTTTTCACTTTCTGCCGACCTGTAGATTTATAATCGGACGATGAATACTTCAGAATAATGTGTCTTGAAATCTTGTAGAATACCTAGATAAATTTTGTTCAGAGAAAAATGCAAATATGTACATGTGGGAATTTTTTCATCCTCTTAAGTTGGGTATGGTTTAGGTCTCGACCTGGTGCCTCATTAAAAAACCTTTTCAGGAAAAAGAGTGCCTCCACTGGTGAGATCATTTACCCTTTCTAACTGTAGTACCTTCTTAGGTTGCAGGCGTGCCATGTCCTTGGCAGCTCCCGTCCGTCAAGTTCGGACACTCTGTAGTAGCCCTTCCTGAGTACTTTTATGACCCGGTATGGTCCTTTCCAATTGGCTGCCAGCTTTCCCTCTCCGGGTTGAGTTGTTCCTATATCATTTCGGATCAAGATGAGATTGTTCTCAGTGAAACTCCTTGGCACTACCCTTTGGTTGTATCTGGAAGCCATTCGACGTTTTAGTGCTTCTTCCCTAATCCGAGCTCTTTCCTGGATCTCAGGTAGTAGGTCGAGTTCTTCCCTCTGAAGTTGAGAGTTTGCTCCCTCATTATAATGGACTGCCTTGTGCGATCCTTCCTCAATTTCTACTAGAATCATTGCCTCCGTTCCGTATGTTAACCAGAATGGGGATTCCTTTGTGGTGGAATGTGGCGTCGTTCGATATGCCCATAGGACTTGTGGAAGCTCCTCTGCCCAAGCTCCTTTTGCATTTTGTAGTCTTCGTTTTAACCCTGCCAATATGACTTTATTGGCGGCTTCGGCCTGTCCGTTGGCTTGAGGGTGTTCGACAGAGGTAAACTGATGCTTTATATTCAAGTCGGCTACTAGTTTCCTGAAGCCCGCATCTGTGAATTGGGTGCCATTGTCTGTGGTTATTGAATGTGGGACCCCGAATCTTGTGACAATGTTTCTGTATAAGAACTTCCGGCTTCTCTGGGCAGTGGCGTTGGCTAAGGGTTCTGCATCGATCCACTTTGTGAAATAATCTACCCCTACTATGAGGAATCTAACTTGTCCTGATCCCTGGGGAAAGGGGCCGAGAAGGTCGAGTCCCCACTTCGCAAAAGGCCAAGGTGCGATCACGCTGATGAGTTCTTCTGGTGGGGCAATATGGAAGTTGGCATGTTTCTGGCATGGTGGACATGTCTTTACGAATTCTGTAGATTCTTTTTGTAAAGTTGGCCAGTAAAATCCTGCTCAGAGTATCTTTTTGGCAAGAGCCCGTGCTCCGAGATGATTACCGCACATGCCGCTGTGTACCTCTTCTAATACTTCCCTTGTGTGGGAAGTAGGTACGCATTTTAGTAATGGTACCGAGATCCCTCTTTTATACAGGGTGTTGTTTTTGATGGTGTAGTACTGTGCCTCTCTTTTTAGCTTTTTGGCCTCCTTTTCTCCTGTGGGGAGCGCCCCTGACTTGAGGTAGTCGATTATGGGAATCATCCAGCCTTGGTCCTGGCCCGTTATGGTTAGGACTTTTTCTGCTTCCGAGATTGATGGGTTTTGTAGCATTTCCTGGATGAGGCTTCTATTATTGCCTCCTGGTTTGGTGCTGGCTAGCTTTGAGAGTGCGTCAGCTCGAGCATTTTGCTCACGAGGTATGTGGCAGATCTTGTATTCCTCCAATTGTTCGAGCTGTTGCTTGGTTTTAACCAGGTATCTTTTCATGACGGGATCTTTGGCTTGGTAGCTCCCTGTTATTTGTGATGTGACCACTTGCGAATCACTATAGATGTTGAGTTTTCGAGCTCCCACTTCTCCAGCCAGTTTCAGGCCAGCTAGCAATGCTTCGTATTCTGCCTGGTTGTTTGAGGCTGGGAATCCGAACTTGAGGGAGAGCTCGACCTGGGTTCCCTGGTTGCTTTCTATTATTACTCCTGCGCCACTTCCTGTTTTGTTTGAAGACCCATCCACATACAGATTCCACTCTATGGGGGCCTCTAGGGCATCTGTGAACTCAGCGATAAAATCGGCTAGGTATTGTGATTTGATGGCGGTTCGAGCTTCATATTGGAGGTCGAATTCTGACAGCTCGACTGCCCATTGTAGGATTCTGCCCGCTAAATCTGTTTTCTGTAGTATTCCTTTTAAGGGCTGATTAGTTCGAACTTTAATGGTGTGAGCCTGGAAGTAGGGGCGAAGTCGCCGAGATGTTAAGACGAGAGTGTAGGCAAATTTTTCTATTTTCTGATAGTTCAGCTCGGATCCCTGTAGTGCTTTGCTAATGAAGTAAATGGGTTGTTGCCCGTTTTCGCTTTCTCGGACCAGCGCTGATGCTACTGCTTTATCCCCTACTGCAAGATATAGTATGAGTGGTTCTCCTTCTTGAGGTCGGGATAGGATAGGTGGCTGTCCTAAGAACTTCTTAAAGTCTTAGAACGCTTGTTCGCATTCTGTAGTCCATTCCAACTGTTTTCCTTTTCTTAAAGTAGCATAGAAGGGGAGAGATCTTATTGCAGCTCCTGCTAGGAATCGGGATAGGGCGGCCAACCTCCCGTTGAGTTGCTGTACCTCTTTCACGCAGGTTGGGCTTTTCATGTTTAGTATGGCCTGGCATTTATCTGGATTTGCTTCAATTCCTCTTTGTGTGAGCATGAAGCCTAAGAATTTGCCTGCTTCTACCGCGAAGGTGCATTTAGCTGGATTAAGTCGCATATCATGCTTCCTGATGGTATCGAACACTTGGGCCAGGTCGGTCAACAGTGTCTGTTCGCTTTTCGTTTTGATTAGCATGTCGTCGACATAAACTTCCATGATTTTCCCGGTGTGATCCGAGAATACTTTGTTCATTAATCTTTGATAGGTGGCTTCTGCATTCTTAAGGCCGAAAGGCATCATGATGTAGCAGTAGTTCGCCTTTGGCGTTAAGAACGAGGTCTTTTCATGGTCCGGTGGGTACATGGGGATTTGGTTGTATCCTGAATACGCATCCATAAACGAGAGATATTTATATCCAGAGGAGGCATCTACCAGGGCGTCAATACTTGGGAGTGGATATGGATCTTTTGGGCAAGCTTTGTTGAGATCTGTGTAGTCGGTGCACATTCGCCACTTTCCATTTGATTTTTTCACCAGAACAACGTTGGCTAGCCATAGTGGGTATTTGACTTCCCTTATAAATCCAGCTTCCAATAGTGCCTGCACTTGCTCATCCACAGCTTGGGATCGTTCTGGCCCGAGCTTTCTTCGTCTTTGTTGTACTGGTCAAGATCCGGGATAAACTGCCAACTTGTGACACATCAGCTGAGGGTCTATGCCCGGCATGTCCGCGGCTTTCCATGCAAACAAGTCGGTGTTTTCTCGCAAGAATTGTATTAGCAGCTCTTTTAGATCTCCTTTGAGGATTATGCCGATATTAGTTGTTTTTTCCGAGGTGTCCCCGATCTGAATTTTTTCTATTGCACCTTCTGGTTGAGGGCGGAGTTCCTCTCGTCGTTGAACTCCACCCAGTTCGATTGTGTGGAACTCTTCTCCTTTGCCCCTAAGGTTGAGGCTCTCGTTGTAGCAGCGATGCGCCATCCTCTGATCTGCTTTTATCGTAACTATCCCTTTTGGAGTTGGGAATTTCATGCATAGGTGTGGGGTTGAGACTATTGCGCCGAGTTGATTGAGCGTAGTCCGACCTATGAGAGCGTTGTAGGCCGAGCTTACGTCTACTACAATGTAGTCTACTTTGAGGGTCCTGGATTGGTCTCCCTTTCCAAAGGTTGTATGTAGTGATATGTATCCTAGTGGTCGAACCGGAGTGTCTCCTAGCCCGAACAAGCTGTTTGGACATGCTTTAAGTTCTTTTTCTTCTAAGCCGAGTTTATCAAAGGTTGTTTTGAATAAGATGTCGGCAGAGCTCCGTCTGATGTAGGTTGGCGTTTGCCAATATGATGGTGATTACCATGGGATCGTCGTGTCCTATGATGATGCCGATCGCGTCTTCTTTAGTGAATGTTATCACTGGTATGTTGAGTGCTCCTTCCTCTCCTTCGACGTGGTATACTTCTTTGAGGTATCTCTTACGGGAGGATTTGGAGATTCCTCCTGCTGCGAAGCCGCCATGTATCATATGGACATGTCTTTCTGGCGTCCGAGGTGATCGTTCTATTCGTTCGGCGTCATCATCTCGTCGTCTCTTTTTTTGCTCATCATCTCGGGTCGCCAGGAATCGATCTAGTTTTCCTTCTCTCACTAATTTTTCAATGATGTTTTTCAAGTCAAAGCATTCGTTGGTGAAGTGTCCTCGAACCCGATGATATTCACAATACTCCTTTCGGTTTCCTCCTCCCTTTTTGCCTTTCAACGGCCGTGCTGGGGGAATTTTTTCCGTGTGGCCGACTTCTTTGTATATTTCAACCAAGGATGCCCTAAGAGGAGTGTAGTTATGGTACTTCTTAATTTTCTCCCCTTGTTTGTCATCTTTCCTTTTGGATTCCTTGTCTCTATCACGGTAGGAGGCTCCCGATTTCGAGGATTCCCCTAAACGAGCGTTTTCTTCCATGTTGATGTATTTTTCAGCTCTCTCCTGTACTTCGTCGAGGGTAGTCGGGTATTTTTTCGATATAGATTGGCTGAAAGGTCCCTCTCGCAGACCGTTGATGAGTCCCATGATTGCGGCTTCCGTGGGTAAACTTTGTATGTCCATGCATGTTTTGTTGAACCTTTCCACGTAGTTGCGAAGGCTCTCCCGATCTCCTTGTTTGATTCCTAATAAGCTGGGGGCGTGCTTAGCTTTATCCTTTTGAATGGAAAATCTTGCCAGGAATTTTTTAGCTAGGTCGTCGAAACTTGAGATGGATTTTGGTGGTAAGTTGTCAAACCACCGCATAGCTGTTTTTGTCAAAGTTGTTGGGAAGGCTTTACAGCAAACAGCATCTGGGGCATCAGTGAGGTACATTCTGCTTCTGAAGTTACTGAGATGGTGGTTGGGATCCGTGGTGCCATCGTATAGAGCCATATCTGGGAGTTTGAAGTCTTTCGGAATTTTGGTTTTCATAATTTCTTTGGTGAAGGGGTCTTGCTCTTTGTGTGAATTTTCTTCTGGGTTAGCGCGGGGAGCTTTTGATTTGAGATCGGCTTCCAATTGCTGTAGCTTTTCTTCCAATTCCCGACATCTCCGCATTTCCCTTTGTAGATCCCTTCCGATTTCTCGCTGTTGCTGGGTTTCTTTTTCCAGCTGCTTTAAGCGATCTAGAAGTGTTTCTATGGTCCCTGCATTTGGTGAACCTTTGTTTCTATTAGTTTCCGGTGTGTCTTGTAGCGTAACATCCGTGTTTTTGTGTGGTGTTCGATCCTCCAAATCTGAGTCGTGGTTGTTGTATGGTCATCCGCCATGGTGGTGGGATGACTTCCAGGTTCCCCGGCAACGGCGCCAATGTTCCGTGGGTTACCTGAAACTAGAGGTCGATCTCTGTTGAGATCTCTTGCGTGGGTCGAAACTGTTGTGTCCAACTTGATGATGGTGGTTGGAGCCGCCGTGTCCGACTTGTTGGACTGGGTGACAATGCTGATCCTTCGTCCCCGGAGGGTGGGGGGTACCTGCAAGGGACTCTGATGCTTAAGTTAGCAAGGCTAATAAGCAGGTATTGAGTAGGATCAGAATATGAGTTATACCTGGGTGCTCCAGTGTATTTATAGTGTTGAGACGTGACTTTTGTTGGATAAGATAAGTTAGTTATCTTATCTTATCTTTATCTTTAGGGTTGAGGTCAGCGTATCTTCAGCGGAACCGCCCTTATCTCTATAGGCTTAGGCCGTCTTAGGATTTGGGTCGTGTTCCTTCATTCGGGCCCTTTACTGGGCTCTCTTGTCGATTTGGTCGAGTTCTCTGAGAAGAGGTCGGATAGTCTGACCTGAAGAGGTCGGTCGCTTTATCTTCAATCATCCCAGGTCGGATAGCTCGACCCAGGGTATGAACAGTTTTTAAACTAAAATTAGGGACTAAATTGACTCCAAAGGGTTTACTTGGCCACGTCAGCTAGGCGTTGGGCAGCTAACGTGTCACCAACGATGCCAGGTCAGCTTTCCGGTTGCGCCAGTGATGAGCGGATAATTTATACGCTTTTTGGCATTGTTTTTAGGTAGTTTTTAGTAAGTTCAAGCTACTTTTAGGGATGTTTTCATTAGTTTTTATGTTAAATTCACATTTCTGGACTTTACTATGAGTTTGTGTCTTTTTCTGTAATTTCAGGTAATTTCTGGCTGAAATTGAGGGACTTGAGCAAAACTCTGAAAAAGGCTGACAAAAGGACTGCTGATGCTGTTAGAATCTGACCTCCCTGCACTCGAAATCGATTTTCTGGAGCTACAGAACTTCAATTGGCGCGCTCTCAACGGCGTTGGAAAGTAGACATCCAGAGCTTTCCAGCAATATATAATAGTTCATACTTTATTCGGAAATTGACGACGTAACTTGGCGTTGAACGCCAAGTACATGCTGCTGTCTGGAGTTAAACGCCAGAAAAACGTCATGATCCGGAGTTGAACGCCCAAAACACGTCATAACTTGGAGTTCAACTCCAAGAAAAGCCTCAGCTCGTGGATAGATCAAGCTCAGCCCAAGCACACACCAAGTGGGCCCCGGAAGTGGATTTATGCATCAATTACTTACTCATGTAAACCCTAGGAGCTAGTTTATTATAAATAGAACATTTAACTATTGTATTAGACGTCTTTTGACCACGTTTCATCTTTGGTCTCAGTTTTGTTTTATTCTTCATCTTAGGAGGCCATTGAGCACGTTTTGGGGGCTGGCCATTCGGCCATGCCTGAACTTTTTACTTATGTATTTTCAACGGTGGAGTTTCTGCACACCATAGATTAAGGGTGTGGAGCTCTGCTGTACCTCAAGTTTCAATACAATTATTATTACTTTCTATTCAATTCTCTTTTATTCTTATTCCAAGATATATGTTGCACTTCAACTTTGATGAATGTGATGACCCGTGACACTCATCATCATTCTCACCTATGAACGTGCGTGACTGACAACCACTTCCGTTCTACTCTAGGCCGGACGCATATCTCTTAGATTCCCCAATAGAATCTTCGTGGTATAAGCTAGATAGATGGCGGCATTCATGGGGATCCGGAAAGTCTAACCTTGTCTGTGGTATTCCGAGTAGGATCCCGGGAATCCGGAAAGTCTACCTTGTCTGTGGTATTCCGAGTAGGATTCCGGTATTGAATGACTGTGACGAGCTTCAAACTCCTGAAGGCTGGGCGTGATGACAAACGCAAAAGAATCAATGGATTCTATTCCAACCTGATTGAGAACCGACAGATGATTAGCCGTGCTGTGACAGAGCATTTGGACCATTTTCACTGAGAGGATGGGATGTAGCTATCAACCAAGGGTGATGCCTCCAGACGATTAGCCGTGCAGTGACAGCGCATAGGACCATTTTCCCGAGAGGATTAAAAGTAGCCATTGATGATGGTGATGCCCTACATACAGCTTGCCATGGAAAGGAGTAAGAAGAATTGGATGAATGTAATAAGAAAGTAGAGATTCAAGAGGAGCACAGCATCTCCATACGCCTATCTGAAATTTCCACTATTGATTTACATAAGTATCTCTATCCTATTTTCTGTTTATTTTTATTAATCATATTTGATTTTCTAAATTTCATAATTTTATCCTCCTGACTGGGATTTACAAGGTGACCATAGCTTGCTTCATACCAAAAATCTCCGTGGGATCGACCCTTACTCACGTAAGGTATTACTTGGATGACCCAGTGCACTTGCTGGTTAAGTTGAACGGAGTTGTGTCCACACATAGCAGAGAGCCACAAGAATAATTCCATAAAAAATAAAGAATACAATATTGTGAGTATCACAATTTCGTCCACCAAGTTTTTGGCGCCGTTGCCGGGGATTGTTCGAGTATGGACAACTGACGGTTCATCTTGTTGCTCAGATTAGGTAATTTTCTTTTCAAAAATATTTTTCAAAATTTTTCTTTTATTTTTCGCTTTTTCTAAACTTTATTTTCGAAAAAATTAATAAAAATCCAAAAAATTAATAAAATCATAAAAATAAAGAATATTTTATGTTTCTTGTTTGAGTCTTGAGTCAACTTTTAAGTTTGGTGTCAATTGCATGCTTTAAATTTTTTTTTTTTGCATTTTTCGAAAATTCCATGCATTCATAGTGTTCTTCATGATCTTCAAGTTGTTCTTGATAAGTCCTCTTGTTTATTCTTGATGCTTTCTTGTTTTGTGTTGTTTGTTGTTTTTCATATGCATTTTTCGTTTGTTAGAGTCCATGCATTAAAGATTTCTAAGTTTGGTATCTTGCATGTTTTCTTTACATCAAAAAAATTTTTCAAAATTATGTTCTTGATGTTCATCATGATCTTCAAAGTGTTCTTGGTGTTCATCTTGACATTCATAGCATTCTTGCATGCATCCATTGTTTTGATCTTAAAATTTCATGCATTGAGTATTTTTGTTGTTTTTCTCTCTCATAATTAAAAATTCAAAAATAAAAAAAATATCTTTTCTTTAATTCCCTCCAAATTTTCGAGAATTTGAGTTGACTTAGTCAAAAATTTTGAAAATTAGTTGCTTCTTACAAGTCAAGTCAAATTTTCAATTTTAAAAATCTTATCTTTTCAAAATCTTTTTCAAAATCATATCTTTTTCATTTTTTTCTATTTTTTCGAAAATTTTGAAAAATTATTTTTCAAAAATCTTTTTCTTATCTTTATATCATATTTTCAAAAATATGCTAACAATTAATGTGATTGATTCAAAAATTTGAAGTTTGTTACTTTCTTGTTAAGAAAGGTTCAATCTTTAAATTCTAGAATCTTATCTTGTAGTTTCTTGTTAGTTAAGTCATTTTAAAAATTAAATCTTTTTCAAAATATCTTCTTCTTCAAATTCTTATCTTATCTTTTTATCTTATCTTTCTCAAAATTTTATCTTTTTCAAAATTAATTTCAAAATATCTTATCTAACTTCTTATCTTCTTATCTTTTTAAAATTTGATTTTAAATTCTTTTTCAATCAACTAACTAACTTTTTGTTTGTCTCTTATCTTTTTCAAAACCACCTAACTACTTTTCCCTCTTCAATTTTCGAAAATACCTCTTTCTTTTTCAAAAATTCTTTTTAATTAATTAATTGTTTTAAATTTTAATTTTAATTACATTTTATCTCTAATTTTCGAAAATTACTAAACCCTTTTTCAAAATTATTTTCGAAATTTCTCTTTTCTTTTCTTCTTCTATTTAATTATTTAATTACTAACACTTCTCTTCACCTCTCTCCATCTAATTATCCGAATCCCCTCTTCTACATTCTTCTCCCCTTTCTTCTTCTTCTACTAACATAAAGGAATCTCTATACTGTGACATATAGGATTCCTCTTTCTTTTCTTGTTTTCTTCTCTTTCATATGAGCAGGAACAGGGAAAAAGGCACTCTTGTTGAAATTGATCCTGAACCTGAAAGGACTCTGAAGAGAAAATTAAGAGAAACTAAATTACAACAATCCAGAAACAACCTTTCAGAAATTTTTGAACAAGAGAAGGAGATGGCAGCCGAAAATAATAATAATGCAAGGAGAATGCTTGGTGACTTCACAAAGCCAACGTCCAAGTTTGATGGAAGAAGCATCTCCATTCCTGCCATTGGAGCCAACAACTTTGAGCTGAAACCTCAGCTAGTTGCCTTGATGCAACAAAACTGCAAGTTTTATGGACTTCCATCTGAAGATCCTTATCAGCTTTTAACTAAGTTCTTGCAGATCTGTGAGACTGTAAAGACGAATGGAGTTGATCCTGAAGTCTACAGACTCATGCTTTTCCCTTTTGCTGTAAGAGACAGAGCTAGAATATGGTTGGATTCACAACCTAAGGATAGCCTGGACTCCTGGGATAAGGTGGTTACAGCCTTCTTGGATAAATTCTTTCCTCCTCAAAAGCTGAGCAAGCTGAGAGTGGATGTTCAAACCTTCAAACAAAAAGATGGTGAATCCCTCTATGAAGCTTGGGAAAGATACAAGCAGCTGACCAAAAGATGTCCATCTGACATGTTTTCAGGATGGACCATATTAGATATATTCTATTATGGTCTCTCTGAATTTTCGAAAATGTCATTGGACCATTCTGCAGGTGGATCTATTCACCTAAAGAAAACGCCTGAAGAGGCTCAAGAACTCATTGATATGATTGCAAACAACCAATTCATGTACACTTCTGAGAGGAATTCCGTGAATAATGGGATGCCTCAGAAGAAAGGAGTTCTTGAAATTGATACTCTGAATGCCATATTGGCTTAGAACAAAGTATTGACTCAACAGGTCAACATGATCTCTCAAAATCTGAATGGATGGCAACATGCATCCAATAGTACTAGAGAGGCAGCTTATGAAGAAGCTTATGATCCTGAGAACCCTGCCATGGCAGAGGTTAATTACATGGGTGAACCTTATGGATACACCTATAACTCATCATGGAGAAATCATCCAAATTTCTCATGGAAGGATCAACAAAAGCCTCAACAAGGCTTTAACAATGGTGGACGCAATAGGCTGATCAATAGCAAGCCATATCCATCATCTTCTCAGCAACAGACAGAGAATTCTGAACAAAATACCTCTAATTTAGCCAATCTAGTCTCTGATCTGTCAAAAGCCACTTTCAGTTTCATGAGTGAAACAAGATCCTCCATCAGAAATCTGAAGGCACAAGTGGGCCAGCTGAGTAAGAAAGTCAGTGAAACTCCTCCCAGTATTCTCCCAAGCAATACAGAAGAGAATCCAAAAGGAGAGTGCAAAGCCATTGACATAGTCAATATGGCCGAATGCACAAGGGAGGAGGAGGACGAAAATCCTAGTGAGGAAGACCTCCTGGGACATCCCTCAAGCAAGAAGGAGTTTCCTATTAAGGATCCAAAGGAATCTGAGGCTCATATAGAGACCATAGAGATTCCTTTAAATCTTCTTCTGCCATTCATGAGCTCTGAAGACTATTCTTCCTCTGAAGAGGATGAAGATGTGACTGGAGAGCAAGTTGCTCAATACTTAGGAGCTATCATGAAGCTGAATGCCAAGTTGTTTGGTAATGAGACTGGGGAAAGTGAATCTCCCTTACTCATTAGTGAACTGGATACCTGGATTCAGCAAATTTTACCTCAAAAGAAACAAGATCCTGGCAAGTTTTTGATACCTTGTACCATAGGCACCATGACCTTTGCAAAAGCTCTGTGTGATCTGGGGTCAGGGATAAATCTTATGCCACTCTCTGTAATGGAGAAGCTGGGGATCATTGAGGTACAACCTGCCTTGTTCTCATTACAATTGGCAGACAAGTCATTGAGACAAGCTTATGGAATAGTAGAGGACGTGTTAGTAAAGGTTGAAGGCCTTTACATCCTTGCTGATTTCATAATCTTAGACACTAGGAAGGAAGAGGATGATTGCATCATCCTTGGAAGACCTTTCCTAGCCACAGCAGGAGCTGTGATAGATGTCAACAGAGGTGAACTAGTCCTTCAATTGAATGGGGACTACCTTGTGTTTAAGGCACATGGCCATCCCTCTATGACAAAAGAGAGTAAGCATGAAGAGCTTCTCTCAGTTCAGAGTCAAGAAGAGCCCCCACAGTCAAACTTTAAGTTTGGTGTTGGAAGGCCACAACCAAACTCTAAGTTTGGTGTTAAGATCCCATATCCAAACTCTAAGTTTGGTGTTGGCACTATACAACATTGACCTGATCACCTTGTGGCTCCATGAGAGCCACTGTCAAGCTATTGACATTAAAGAAGTGCTTGTTGGGAGGCAGCCCAATTTTTGTTATCTAATTTTTATTTTATTCTATTATATTGTTATTTTGTGTTTTATTAGGTACATAATCATGAGGAGTCACGAAAAAATCATAAAAATTAAAAATAGAATCAAAAATAGCAAAAGAAAAAAATCACACTCTGGAGGAAGCACAAGCTGGCGTTCAACGCCAGTAAGATGCATCTGGCCGGTGTTCAACGCCAGAACAGAGCATCATTCTGGCGCTGAACGCCAGAAACAAGCAACATTCTGGCGCTGAACGCCAGGAATGTGCCTAGAGAGGAAAAACTTGCGCTGAACGCCAGTAACAAGCATGAAACTGGCGTTCAACGCCAGAAACATGCTTTACATGGGCGTTGAACGCCCAGAATGTGCACCACTCGGCGTTTAAACGCCAGAATGGTGTGCAAAGGCATTTTACATGCCTATTTGGTGCATGGATGGAATTCCTTGACACCTCAGGATCTGTGGAACCCACAGGATCACCTCAGGATCTGTGAACCTCACAAGATCCCCACCTACCTCGCCCTCTCTCTCTCCATTCATGGTCATCCCTTCTGTTTTTCATTCACCACTCACTTCTATCCACTCTTCCCCATAAACCCCACCCACCTTCAAAATTCAAAACTCTTTCCCACCCAAACCCACCCATATAGCCGACTACACACATCCCTCCATCTCCTCCATATCTTCTTCTTCTTCTTCATCTTTTCTTTCTTCTCTTGCTCGAGGGCGAGCAATTTTCTAAGTTTGGTGTGGTAAAAGCATAGTGATGAGCGGATAATTTATACGCTTTTTGGCATTGTTTTTAGTATGTTTTCAGTATGATTTAGTTAGTTTTTAGTATATTTTTATTAGTTTTTAGTTAAAATTCACTTTTCTGGACTTTACTATGAGTTGTGTGTTTTTCTGTGATTTCAGGTATTTTCTGGCTGAAATTGAGGGACTTGAGCAAAAATCTGATTCAGAGACTGAAAAGGACTGCAGATGCTGTTCGACTCTGACCTCCCTGCACTCGAAGTGGATTTTCTGGAGCTACAGAAGCCCAATTGGCGCGCTCTCAACGGCGTTGGAAAGTAGACATCCTGGGCTTTCCAGCAATATATGATAGTCCATACTTTGCCCAAGATTTGATGGCCTAA
The DNA here is from genome assembly GCF_014773155.1 of Arachis stenosperma. Classification (NCBI taxonomy): domain Eukaryota; kingdom Viridiplantae; phylum Streptophyta; class Magnoliopsida; order Fabales; family Fabaceae; genus Arachis; species Arachis stenosperma. The sequence continues at coordinate 123,228,380 of NC_080385.1, read as the reverse complement.
ACCGGCGTTCAAAGTCACCTTCAGATTTCCCAGCGTTAAACGCCGGAACTGGCACCAAAGTGGGAGTTAAACGCCCAGACTGGCATAAAAGCTGGCGTTTAACTCCAAGAAGAGTCTCTACACGAAAATGCTTCATTGCTCAGCCCAAGCACACACCAAGTGGGCCCGGAAGTGGATTTTTATGTCATTTACTCATTCCTAGGCTACTAGTTTCCTATAAGTAGGACCTTTTACTATTGTATTAAGGGGAGATCTTTCAATCTTAGAATCTTTTGATCATGTTTTTATGATTGAACCCTCTTTGGGAGGCTGGCCTCACGGCCATGCCTAGACCTTGTTCTTATGTATTTTCAACGGTGGAGTTTCTACACACCATAGATTAAGGTGTGGAGCTCTGCTGTACCTCGAGTATTAATGCAATTACTATTGTTCTTCTATTCAATTCCGCTTGTTCTTGTTCTAAGATATCACTTGTTCTTCAACTTGATGAATGTGATGATCCGTGACACTCATCATCATTCTCACCTATGAACGTGTGCCTGACAACCACCTCCGTTCTACCTTAGATTTGGTGGATATCTCTTGGATTCTTTAACCGGAATCTTCGTGGTATAAGCTAGAACTGATGGCGGCAATCAAGAGAATCCGGAAGGTCTAAACCTTGTCTGTGGTATTCTGAGTAGGATTCAATGATTGAATGACTGTGACGTGCTTCAAACTCCTGAGGGCGGGGCGTTAGTGACAGACGCAAAAGAATCACTGGATTCTATTCCGGCCTGATTGAGAACCGACAGATGGATAGCCGTGCCGTGACAGGGTGCGTTGAACATTTTCACTGAGAGGATGGGAGGTAGCCACTGACAACGGTGAAACCCTTGCATAAGCTTGCCATGGAAAGGAGTAAGAAGGATTGGATGAAGACAGTAGGAAAGCAGAAAGACGGAAGGGAAAGCATCTTCATACGCTTATCTGAAGCTCTCACCAATGATATACATAAGTATCTCTATCTTTATCTTTATGCTTTATTCGTATATCACTATGCCCATTTGAGTCTGCCTGACTAAGATTTACAAGGTGACCATAGCTTGCTTCATACCAACAATCTCCGTGGGATCGACCCTTACTCGCGTAAGGTTTATTACTTGGACGACCCAGTGCACTTGCTGGTTAGTTGTGCGGAGTTGTGATAGAGAGTTGAGATTGCAATGAGCGTACCATGTTGATGGCGCCATTGATGATCACAATTTCGCATACCAAGTTTTTGGCGCCGTTGCCGGGGATTGTTTGAGTATGGACAACTGACGGTTTATCTTGTTGCTTAGATTAGGTATTTTTCTTCAGAGTTCTTAAGAATGAATTCTAGTGTTTCATGGTGATCTGTTGAAGTCTGGCTGGCTGAGAAGCCATGTCTAATCTTATTGGACCGAGGTTTCAACTAATCATCACAAGAGCTTGTTGATTTCTATCAATCTTGCTATTGGAGCAATGATCTGCTAAGGCTTGGTTGGCCATTGGCCATGTCTAGTGTTTTGGACCGAAGCTTTCTTTGAAAGCTTGGCTGGCTGTGAAGCCATGTCTAATTCCTGGACCGGAGTCTTAGACTAGCATTGCAATGATTCCTGGAATCCAAACTAAGAATTCTGAAACCTTTATTTTCTAGTTCCATATAATTTTCGAAAAAGCACAAAAAAATTTTCAAAAGTATAAAAACCAAAAATATTTTATGTTTCTTGTTTGAGTCTAGTGTCTAATTTTAAGTTTGGTGTCTTGCATGCATTGTTTATTTAATCTTGGTTCTATTTTCAAGTCAATAGCACAGGGAACTGAAGATTCAGAACATGCAGCAGAGGAATTACACAGAAAAAGCTGGGCGTTCAAAACGCCCAGTGAAGAAGGACAGACTGGCGTTTAAACGCCAGCCAGGGTACCTGGTTGGGCGTTTAACGCCCAAGAAGGTAGCATTTTGGGCGTTAAACGCCAGAATGGATACCATTCTGGGCGTTTAACGCCAGGATGGCACAAGGGGGAGGATTTTGTTTTCAAAATCAATTTTTTTTTCAAGTTTTCAAAGTTTTTCAAAATCAAATCTTTTTCAAAATCATATTTTTTTCAATCAAATGTTTTCAAAATCAATTTCTTTCCTTTTTCAAAGATACTTACTAACAATTAATGATTTGACTCAACATTTCAAGTATGTTACCTTTTCTGTTGAGAAAGGTTTAATGTTTGAATCATATCTTTTCTTGTTAGGCAAGTCATTAATTTTTTTAAAAATCAAATCTTTTTAAAATTGTTTTCAAATCATATCTCTTCAATCACATCTTTTTGAAAAACCATAATTTTTCAATCATATCTTTTTCAAACTAGTTTTCAATCATATCTTTTTAATTTCTGATTTGAAAATCTTTTTCAAAAATTACTTGATTTCTTTCCCACTCTTGGTTTTCGAAAATCAATTAAAGTTTTTCAAAATATTTTTAAAATATTTTTAACTTAATTTTCGAAAACTTGGTGCGCGAAATTGTCCATACACAAAACAATCCCCGGCAACGGCGCCAAAAACTTGGTGCGCGAAATTGCAATCACACTTTTGCAATCCCGCACAACTAACCAGCAAGTGCACTGGGTCATCCAAGTAATACCTTACGTGAGTAAGGGTCGATCCCACGGAGATTGTTGGTATGAAGCAAACTATGGTCACCTTGTAAATCTTAGTCAGGCAGACTCAAATGGGTATGGTGATATACGAATAAAGCATAAAGATAAAGATAGAGATACTTATGTATATCATTGGTGAGAGCTTCAGATAAGCGTATGAAGATGCTTTCCCTTCCGTCTCTCTGCTTTCCTACTGTCTTCATCCAATCCTTCTTACTCCTTTCCATGGCAAGCTTATGCAAGGGTTTCACCGTTGTCAGTGGCTACCTCCCATCCTCTCAGTGAAAATGTTCCTATGCTCTGTCACAGCATATGGCTAATCAGCTGTCGGTTCTCGGTCAGGCCGGAATAGAATCCAGTGATTCTTTTGCGTCTGTCACTAACGCCCCGCCTGCTAGGAGTTTGAAGCACGTCACAGTCATTCAATCATTGAATCCTACTCAGAATACCACAGACAAGGTTAGACATTCCGAATTCTCTTGAATGCCGCCATCAGTTCTTGCCTATACCACGAAGACTCTGATCTCACGGAATGGTTGGCTCGGTTGTCAGGTGAGCACTCGGTTGTCAGGCGATCAACCATGCATCGTGTATCAGGAATCCAAGAGATAAACACTAGAGCCTTGATCGCTTGTAGAACAAGAGTGGTTGTCAGTCACTTTGTTCATAAGTGAGAATGATGATGAGTGTCACGGATCATCACATTCATCAAGTTGAAGAACAAGTGATATCTTGGACAAAGAACAAGCGGAATTGAATAGAAGAACAATAGTAATTGCATTAATACTCGAGGTACAGCAGAGCTCCACACCTTAATCTATGGTGTGTAGAAACTCCACCGTTGAAAATACATAGGAACAAGAGTGATCATTGGCTTCGGTCCCAAAGAGGGAACCAGAAGAACCAAGATGCTAATACAATAATAAAAAGGTCCTATATATAGAGAACTAGTAGCCTAGGGTGTACAGAGATGAGTAAATGACATAAAAATCCACTTCTGGGCCCACTTGGTGTGTGCTTGGGCTGAGCATTGAAGCATTTTCGTGTAGAGACTCTTCTTGGAGTTAAACGCCAGCTTTTATGCCAGTTTGGGCGTTTAACTCCTATTTAGGTGCCAGTTCCGGCGTTTAACGCTGGGATTTCTGAGGGTGACTTTGAACGCCGGTTTGGGCCATCAAATCTTGGGCAAAGTATGGACTATCATATATTGCTGGAAAGCCCAGAATGTCTACTTTCCAACGCCGTTAAGAGCGCGCCAATTGGGCTTCTGTAGCTCCAGAAAATCCACTTCGAGTGCAGGGAGGTCAGAATCCAACAGCATCTGCAGTCCTTTTCAGTCTCTGAATCAGATTTTGCTCAGGTCCCTCAATTTCAGCCAGAAAATACCTGAAATCACAGAAAACACACAAACTCATAGTAAAGTCCAGAAAAGTGAATTTTAACTAAAAACTAATAAAACTATACTAAGAACTCAACTAAAACTACCAAAAACATACTAAAATCAATGCCAAAAAGGGTACAAATTATCCGCTCATCACAACACCAAACTTAAATTGTTGCTTGTCCCCAAGCAACTGAAAATCAAATAAGATAAAAAGAAGAGAATACTATAGACTCCAAATTATCAATGAAACTTAGCTCCAAATTAGATGAGCGGGACTAGTAGCTTTTTGCCTCCAAACAGTTTTGGCATCTCACTTTATCCTTTGAAATTCAGAATGATTGGCTTCTTTAGGAACTCAGAATCCAGATAGTGTTATTGATTCTCCTAGTTAAGTATGATAATTCTTGAACACAGCTACTTATTGAGTCTTGGCCGTGGCCCAAAGCACTCTGTCTTCCAGTATTACCACCGGATACATACATGCCACAGACACATAATTGGGTGAACCTTTTCAGATTGTGAATCAGCTTTGCTAGAGTCCCCAATTAGAGGTGTCCAGGGTTCTTAAGCACACTCTTTTTGCCTTGGATCACAACTTTATTTCTTTCTTTTTCTTTCTTTTTCTCTTTCTCTTTTTTTTCATTTTTCTCCTTCTCTCTTTTTTTTTGTATTCACTGCTTTTTCTTGCTTCAAGAATTATTTTTATGATTTTTCAGATCCTCAGTAACATGTCTCCTTTTTCATCATTCTTTCAGGAGCCAACAATTTTAACATTCATGAACAACAAATTCAAAAGACATATGCACTGTTCAAGCATACATTCAGAAAACAAAAAGTATTGTCACCACATCAAACTAATTAAGCTAGTTTTAAAGATGAATTCGAAATCCTGTACTTCTTGTTCTTTTGTAATAAAAACAGTTTTCTTTTAAGAAAGGTGATGGATTCGTAGGACATTCATAACTTTAAGGCATAGAAACTAAGACACTAATGATCATAAGACACAAACATAGATAACCATAAGCATAAAATTCGAAAAACAAGAAAGTAAAGAACAAGGAGATTAAAGAACGGGTCCACCTTAGTGATGGCGGCTTGTTCTTCCTCTTGAAGGCCTTATGGAGTGCTTGAGCTCCTCAATGTCTCTTCCTTGTCTTTGTTGCTCCTCTCTCATGATTCTTTGATCTTCTCTAATTTCATGGAGGAGGATGGAATGTTCTTGGTGCTCCACCCTTAGTTTAGTGATGGGCTTGAGGTAATGCCTTCTCAGTTGAACCGGCTTTCCTCTTGAATCTCTCTTCCATTGAGCGCCCTCTTCACAAATGTCTGTGAGGACTTGGTCCAACCTTTGATCAAAGTTGACCCTTCTTCATGGCCACAACTTCATAGAAGTGGTCTTGATGCACCCTTGAGATGAATCTCTTCATTTCCCATGACTCGGAGGTGAAAGCTTTTGCCTTCCCTTTCCTCTTTCTAGAGGTTTCTCCGGCCTTAGATGCCATAAATGGTTATGGAAAAACAAAAAGCAATGCTTTTACCACACCAAACTTAAAAGGTTTGCTCGTCCTCGAGCAAAAGAAGAAAGAAGAGAGTAGAAGAAGAAGAAATGGAGGAGAGGGAGATGGCTTTGTGGTTCGGCCAAAAAGGGTGAGAAGTGGTGTTTAGGTTGTGTGAAAGTGAAGAGAAAGATGGGGTTTGAATGGTGAAGAGGTGTTGAGGTGATTGGTGAATGGGTGAAGAAGGGAGAGAGTGGTGGGGTTGGTGGGGATCCTGTGGGGTCCACAGATCCTGAGGTGTCAAGAAAAAGTCATCCCTGCACCATATGGCATTCAAAATCACGTTTTGAGCCAATTCTGGCGTTAAAACGCCGGGCTGATGCCCATTCCTGGCATTTAACGCCAGGTTCTTGCCCTTTTCTGGCGTTTAATGCCAGTCTGGTGCCCCTTTCTGGCGTTAAACGCCCAGAATGGTGCCAGACTGGGCGTTAAACGCCCAACTGCTAGCCTCTCTGGCGTTTAAACGCCAGTGGGTTCTTCCTCCAGGGTGTGCTATTTTTCTTCCTGTTTTTCATTCTGTTTTTGCTTTTTCAATTGATTTTGTGACTTCTTATGATCATCATCCTACAAAATAAAATAAAATAACAAAAGAAAATAGATAAACTATAACATTGGGTTGCCTTCCAACAAGCGCTTCTTTAATGTCAGTAGCTTGACAGAGGGCTCTCATGGAGCCTCACATTTGCTCAGAGCAATGTTGGAACCTCCCAACACCAAACTTAGAGTTTGAATGTGGGGGTTCAACACCAAACTTAGAGTTTGGTTGTGGCCTCCCAACACCAAACTTAGAGTTTGACTGTGGGGGCTCTGTTTGACTCTGAATTGAGAGGAGCTCTTCATGCTTCCTCTCCATGGTGACAGAGGGATATCCTTGGGCCTTAAACACCAAGGATTCTTCATTCACTTGAATGATCAGTTCACCTCCATCAACATCAATCACAGCCTTTGCTGTGGCTAGGAAGGGTCTGCCAAGGATGATGGATTCATCC